>NC_053491.1:50656464-50979156 GCF_905171775.1 Rana temporaria
GTATGAGGCCTAAGGAGTAGCCGGAGTCTTCAACAGGCGGGCAGCATGAAACCAAATCATAAACAGAGCCAGAGTCAGGAACGGAGCCGGGTCAGAGGTGGGTAGCAGCACATTAACAGAATACGAAGCCATGGTCAAGAACAAGCCATAAACTAGGAGAGCACACAGGATCAGATCAGAATACAGGACACAGCTGAAGACCAGTCAGAAAAGACTAGGAGGCTGGACTCCCTTTAAATAGGCCATCTGGCGCCAAGAGGAATTAAGCCTGTGCATGTGCGCATGCGCACACGCGATTACAGACTACTGCACGCATGCACGCTTCTGTTAGCCGTTCTATAGGAAACCCTATGTACTTGCGCACATCTATGCGCCAGACGTCTTACAAGGATTCCCTGACACAGTGGGAGGAATAGTTCCCCATTGTTGGTGCCAGCGGAAGAATTTATGCACCATCTTTGGTGTCAGTGGGAGGAATAATACCTCAAGGGCCGGATAAAAACAAGCAAAGGCCTGCATCCAGGCCCAGTTTGGAGACCACTGGTTAAGAGGACCATATTACTACAATCTAATATTTGTTGTCAGCACCCAACTTCCTAAAACACAACCTTTCACCCACAGCAGATTTGCAGGCTTATGAAGTTACAAAAGGTCAGGCCAATCCCTTTAGATATGGATATAACCTGAGTAATGTTTTCAAACACATCTCAAAAAAACTGAATGGCAATATGCCAGGATGTCATTTTTAAATGTAAGGCCTTTTTACGTGCAAGCAACATTTATCTAAAGGTTGAAAAGCAACATGTTGACTTACTTGTCCTCTCCTATGCTTTCAAGCCTCGATTTTCTATGCAAAAAATGAAAAATAGGAGAGAACAAAGGATGATAATAAATTAAATGTGTTATCTAAATAAAAAGGTGGTTTGTCAGAGAAATGTTACATTGTGAATTATTAGAAAGAACAAAGGGCCAGAAGGCTAGGCTCACCATGTCTTGTTTAATTAACTGCCACTATGAAAAACAATGAGCCATTTACTGTTTATACACTCTGCGATTACTGTTACCAAATGATAGACACATTGGAAATGCTCGCTTGTAGAAGCTGTCATCTGCTCCATTCAGATTCTGATTATTTCAATCCAGGTCTCGAATACACATACAAAGCGCTCTGGATCACCCAAACTGCTTTCTGCTTGAGTTTTTATAGGCCTCAATTATTGAATGTATTTGGGATTATTCACAAGACAATGCACTGAGCGATGGTGAAGTTATAAATCTATTTAAACCTAATTACTGCAAAGGTTCTAATAGACAGCAGATGGTGGTAACCCAACTGGACAACAAGGAGAGGACTTGGGCAAGAGGCAAGGTGGCATTGCCCCCGGGCCTGTACAGATAATTTATATTGTGCTGGTGGCCTTGAGTGTAGATACTCCCCCTATTAGGACCTCAGTTAGACCCCTTTCACGACGTGAAAAACAACGAGAAAAATTAGAGTGTCCTAAATTTTAAATGGCCGTTTTTCACTTTGAGAAAAATGCTTTGGAGCCTACACACGATCGTTTTTAATCACCAATTTAAAAAATGGAATTTTTCACGTCATGAAAAACGGTTGTGTGTACGCGGCATAAGAACGTAGAATGAAAAGAGTTATGTTTATGGGATGGTGTTTTTTTTAGGTGAGTGCATTAAATTTTCACACAGCATTGGTCTGTGTTCAGATTCTATATTACTTCTTCATTTGCAATTCCTCTCTATGTTTGAATAAATACGTGAAGATTGTGTTACAATAAAAAATGTTCTCCAAGATAACACCCATGTTTGCCCATGGCCTCTAATCATTGCAGACTGCAGCACACTATGGGGTTGATTTACTAAAGCTGGAGATGGCAAAATCAGGTGCAGCTATGCATAGAAATTAATCAGCTTTCACGGTTTTGGTCAAATCTTAAGCCCAGGTTCACACTGGGTACAATTTGCTTCGTTTTGAGATGCGATTTCACATGTGAAATTGCATCTCAAATCGGCGGCATTTGCCGGCAATTGTCGGCAATGACACCGTCCTAATCGGTGCGACGCCGCATCTGCGGCGCTGCACCGATTTCAAAAAGTAGTTCCTGTACTACTTTTTGCGATTTCGGGCCACGATTTACATTGACATCTGTGCAGAAACCTGCACAGATGTCTCTTAAATCGCGGCCGAAATCGGGACTGCCAGCGGGAGTGAAATCGTGCGAGTTCAGCTGAACTCACACGGCTTCACTCCCGCAGCTCAGAGTGAACCAGGGCTAACGGAACAAGTTGGCGTTAGAAGCTGATTGGCTACCATGCACAGCTGCATCAGATTTTGCACTCAGTTTTCATTGGCCAACGCCTAATGCCCCATACACATGATCGGTTTCCCCATCGGAAAAAGTCTTATGACAGCTTTTGGTCGGGAATCCCGACTGTGTTTATGCTCCATCTGACTTTTTCCAACGGAAAAACTGCCAAAAAAGATAGAGAGCAGGTTCTCTATTTTCCTGACGGAAAAAAATCCTAGCGGAAAAAACATTTGTCTGTATGCATTTCCAACGCGCAAAAAAACACGCATGCTCAGAATCAATTATAAGGCAGAAGCACTCGGTCTGGTAAAACTAGCGTTCGTAAGATCACGAGATTAGCAGAAGCAGCCTAAAGGGTGCCGGACTCGGAATGGAATTTACGCTTTATAGTGCCGTCGTATGTGTTGTACGTCACCGCGTTTTTGACGGTCGAAATTTGGTGTGACCGTGTGTATGCAAGACAAGCTTGTGTGGAATTCCGTCGGAAAAAACATTCAACTTTTTCCCTACGGGAAATCCAGTCGGGTGTACGGGTCATTAGTGTTCAATTTTTTGTGGCCAACAGGATACTGTCCCTACCATGAAAGGATCAATTGGTTGTATTTACGGTACTTCCCAAGCCAACGTACTCAGTTTTTCCTGCAAGTGGCAACAAGACTATGGACAGCTGATCTTTGGGTGGAACTCAACCAACTGGATTTTTTGGGTTAAAGCTGCGCTATAGAAGATATGTAGATCATCAGGTCACCTAACAATTTTTAGATATCTATGACCACTACATTAGATCAAGATTAATGAAAAGATCAATTATAATTAGTTGGTTTGAGTAAATTTTGCACACTGCTTTGAACCTAAAGCCTGGTACACACTATAGGTTTTTTATGTTCAACTCAGTGGGTTGAACTAAAAACAAAGGGCCAGATTCAGATACAAGATACGACGGTGTATCTCCTGATACGCCGTCGTATCTCTGAGTGCGGGAGGTCGTATCTATGCGCCTGATTCAGAGAATCAGTTACGCATAGATTTCCCTAAGATCCGACAGGTGTAAGTGTCTTACACCGTCGTATCTTAGGCTGCATTTTCAGGCTGGTCGCTAGGTGGCGCTTCCGTATGTTTACGCAAGGGATATGGTAATTAGGTAGATACGGCGATTCAGAAACGTACGCCCCGCCGGCGCATTTTTTTACGTTGTTTACGTTCGGCTTTTTTCGCCGTATAGTTACCCCTGCTATATGAGGCGTAGCTAATGTTAAGTATGGTCGTCGTTCCTGCGCCGAGTTTTGAAATGTTTACATTGTTTGCGTAAGTCGTTCGCGAATACGGCTGTACGTCATTTACGTTCAAGTCGAATCCAATACGTCCTTGCGACGTAATTTGGCGCAATGCACACTGGGAGATTTTACGGACGGCGCATGCGCCGTTCAAAAAAAACGTCAAACGCAGGGTCAAGTTAAATTTAAATACAACACGCCCCCAACATCCCCATTTGAATTAGGCGGCCTTACGCCGCAACACATACGTTACGCCGCCGTAACTAAGGGCGCAAGTTCTTTCTGAATACAGAACTTGCGCCCAAAGTTACAGTGGCGTAACGTATCGGAGATACGTTACACCAGCAGAAAGATCCGCTGATCTTTCTGAATCTGGCCCGGTATCTGTAAGCTCTGGTCGGAGCTACTGTACTCACTATGGGAAGTAAGTACAGCGATCTCCCCTGCTAAACTGTTGTGTTCTGGCAGCTCCCCCCACTAAAACACTCTGATCAGCGCTCCTCCATTGGCTGAGAGCGCTGATCGGGAGTTAGTCGGCTGTTGGTTATCCAATATGCTCATCTCACAGAAACTGGCTAAGCGTCCGGCTTCTGATGGACAGACCGACATACACATGGGGCTAGATTCACATAGATTAGCGGATCGGCCGGCGGGATATTGCAGCCTAAGATCCGACGGTGTAAGTCACTTACACCAGTCGGATCTAAGGGAGATCTATGCATAACTGATTCTTATGAATCAGTTGCATAGATCTGACCGTCGGATCTCAGAGATACGACGGCGTATCAGAAGATACGCCGTTGTATCTCTTTGTGAATCTGGCCCATGGTGTGTAACGAGCTTTAGAGTGCAAAGAGATTGGCAGGTTATCTTATTATGCGCTTGGGTGTAAAAAATGCAGAAATGGAGTCATGCAGGGGCACTTAATTCTCATGGAATTGTTTCCATTGTTCCCTACGCTGGATTTTAGTATTTGTGAAGAACATTCATACCTGTCAGATGTGGGTATCACCATATAAAAACAGACATTGCAAATGCTCACAATTAATGTGTAGAGCATCCTTGAGGTAAGGTACACCACATTTTTATTTTGCCTGCAGATTGACCACTTCAGCCCTGGAAGAATTTACCCCCTTCCTGACCAGAGCACTTTTTGCGATTCGGCACTGCGTCGTTTTAACTGACAATTGCGCGGGAGTGCGACGTTGCACCAAAATTGACACCCTTTTTTTTTCCAAATAGAGCTTTCTTTTGATGGTATTTGATCACTTCTGTGGTTTTTATTTTTTGTGCTATAAACAAAACAATAGTGTAAATTTTTTCCTCAGTTTTGGCCGATACGTATTCTGCTACATAATTTTTGTAAAAAAAAATTGCAATAAGCGTATATTGATTGGTTTGTGCAAAAGTTCTTTTTATTTTTTTATTTTTTTACTAGTAATTTTTATCGTGACTGAGACATTATGGCGGACATGATGCTATTTTAGGGACCATTGTCATTTATACAGCGATCAGTGCTATAAAAAGGAAGGGGTTAAGTGTGTCCTAGGGAGTGATTTTAGCTGTGGGGGGCTGGGCTACGAGTGACACAACAGTGATCATTGCTCCCGATGACCGGAAGCAGTAGATCACTGTCCTGTCACTAGGCAGAACATGGAAATGCCTTGTTTACATAGGCATCTCCCCGTTCTGCAGCTCTGTTCTGCGTGAATGCCTGCATGGCGGCAAATTCGAAGGGACGTACAGGTACGTCCCTTTGCTCAGCCATGCCATTCTGCCGACATATATCTACAGGCGGCGGTCGGCAAGCGGCTAAAAGATCCTTGGGCTCTTTTTGCACAGGAAAACTCTCTGACTGAACACTGGCTGATTTAGTGTACATTGTACTAGTACTAGACCCTGAATGTCAAACTGTACAGGACTGTAGGTTGATCTCCCTACATGGGTTGCACTGTTGCAGCTGCCCTGCAGGGAGAGTGGAGGATGTGAGAAATATTTATTCCTCTTAAAGCTCTGCATGGTCATTGAGTGGGCTGCTGTCCAATTCGATTCTGCCATCCGGGTGACCCAACAGCCATCTTGAGTGAGGGCAGAGTGTATAAAAAGCCCTGACCCACAGCAGTTGGCACGAATTTTGCATGTGGTGAGATTAGGAACAGGAACCTGATTAACAGGGAGAGTGAACCTAGCATAGGGAATGGTTCCAGAGGAGGATAGACAGCATAGGGACTGTATCAGACTTCTTGGGAACCTTTCCGCTACTGTGCTTACTGTATCTGCCTGCCTCGCACCCCTGGGCCAGGTGTTACCATCCTCGGTGTACAACTTTCCTGTTGTGAGTTCTGTCTACTGTTGTGAGTGTTGCTGCTTGGTTCTTACCATTGAAGTGACTCTGCTATTGTATCTGGAACAGCTAAAAATATACCCTACCAACCATTGTGTGTCCCGTATCTTCCCTCAGGGGTACCTACCACTTGGGCCCCTACAAGACTGCAATGTTAGCTGATTTTAAATATATATTTGACAGTGTAGGCAGGGCCGCTGATAGAAATCATGGGGCCCCCTACAGCCTACCTGACGGGGCCCCCTTCAGCCCTTTCCCTGGCCCCGCCCCTGGTCCCTCCTTCAGCCCCACCCCTAGCCCCTTCCAGGCTTTAAGCGGCTGCAGGAGGAAATCTGAGAGATCAGTATTTCTCAACATTTTACCAGTCATGGGGAAATTTATTGCCTCTTCACTGCTTATCAACTGCCTCTGAAAAGCAATCTAAGCCTGGATTGCTTTTCAGAGGAATGGTATTTTCTTGTTGGTTTTACGAACCCGCTCTAAAAAATCAGTTCTGATTGTACAGAAAAAGGGAGTCAGGTTTAAAAGTAACATGTGTATACACACACACATGTAAACACATGTACGCACATACACACACATATACATACACATATAAATACACACAAACATGCACACACACAGACACACCTCTTAAACAGTAGCTGTCTGCTAAGGGGGAGACCTGCAGTTACACATGGAACATGGCATGAGGCTAGATTTACATAGCAGCAGGCAACTTTTTTTATTTGGAACAGGGGGACAAAAATGACACATTTCTGGCCATGCTTTCTCAACACAAAAGGCCCCTCACTTTTAATATACAAAATCCGTGCATTTGAAGGGTCTATGGTCTCCTCTCCTGAGGGATACTGTGAGGATTTACCATCTACTATAGTCTGTTATATGCCTCTTCTCTGCCTCCTGATTTTTAACACATACATGCATACAAACATATATAGATTGCTTTTTTAAAATTTTTTAGCAGCAGCACTGTACCTTCACTCTCCATGCCGGGTACTGCACTGTAGGGGGAGGCAGAGAGCACAGCACACACTGCAAGACATGCTTTCACTTTCAGTGTAAACAGTGAGATCGAGCTCCTGCACTGACGATTAACACTCCAGCTGAGTATCTGGCAGCCACCTCTCTAACATTTCAGACATGGGGGGGCACAAGGGCCCCCTGCAGCATGGAGCCCAGTCGCAATGGTGACTTCTGTGTCCCGTATATGTCAGTCATGCCACTGCCATGAGTGGAGGGAGATGAATCACTCCGCCAGGGAAGGGAATATGCAGACTGGGACTTGAGCCAGCATGCGGAGCGGCATGTAAGTGACATGCACCCGAAATAGGAAAAATAGTGCCTCCCACACACCCACAAGAACATCAATAGGATGGTACTCAGAAAGAAGAAAAACCCTCAGATAAGTCAGAGCAGAGGGGAGTGGGGGTTGGGGGGTGCTGGCTGGAGAAGGACTTTTTTTATTTTTATCCTGCGTTCTTTTATTCGCTGATTGTCCGGGTCCCCCTGCTGGCCGGGGCCCAGTACAACAGGGCCAGTTGTACTGGCTTATCAGCGGCCCTGATGGTAGCCAATCAGCTTCTAACTTCAGCTTGTTCAATTAAGCCTTGACAAACAAAACTGGAAGCTGTTTAGTTTCTGTGCAGAGCTGCACCAGATTTTGCATTCTCCAGTTTTAGTGAATCAACCCCATTGCCACAGGCAAGTGAAACAGAGAGATAGTAAGTTTTTGGCCAGCTACATAGCAGAAGTGTGAGTATGTACCAATAATTTAAAGGCAATTGATATCAATAATGGCTTCAAAATTAGTTTTATGCCATGTTGTAAAAAAAAAGAAACAGGTTAATAACTCTGTAAACTGTTTTATAAAGTTTCTCTACATGAATTTGGTCATTGAGACTGTCAATCCAAAGACATAGAGTGAATGAGTTGGAAACAAGTATCATCTCTCCACTATTATATCTGATGTTGAGAAAATGCTCCTTAATGTATTTATCTAACTAAGAACCGTAACATGACTTCTGCAACCTCTAATATTCACTCCATAATTACAAGTTAATTGGAGCACTCTTGTGTTCACAAAGACAAGATGCAATTTACTGCCTTTTGCTCTTGCTACTTCATTATTCTGTCAAGGGTTACAATGATATATTCAAGAATTTCCTTTACTAGTCCCAAAGATGGAGCACTTTAATTTGTATTGCAAAAATGTTTTTGCCTGCAAACCACAGGCAGAAATTCATAACAGTATTATTAGGCGTCGGCCTACAAATTAAAAATAAAAAGAATTGCGTGTTTGAATCTGGCTGGTATTAAATCATAGAAAGTGTTCCAAAGCAAATAAAGTATTGTTTTTATAAGCTCCCAAATGGCATGACAACTTTTGCAAAGGTGGTGCTAAGAGACTTTATTTGTGCCAGGGGGACCCGCATGGAAGAGTCTGACATTTCCCAGGCCTAGAGTTCAGAGATAGGTCATCAGAAAATCAAGAATAAAATAGAAAATCCCTGGTTACTTGAACAGCTAAGACTGTAGTGTTCTATTACTTAGTAGTCTTGTAAAAGTTGCATTTCCAGATGGCTTAACACCACGGGGATCATTCAACCCCATGATATGTTTCCTGCATAACACTGAAAGCACAGTCAGACCTACATTAAACAACAATGTCTGGCTGCTTTTGCTAAATTTAAGACTAAACTTTCCCTAAATATGTATAATGATTTTTGCAGACCTTGGATATTGATGAAGTGGAAGGAAAAAAAAGTGATATTTCTGGTGACTTTGTACATAGTACACATATATTTTAAAAGAGAACAAGTGACATATTGGAAACCAAATGAGCCTTAACTATGCCTCCATCCCTGTTGAATGGAAAAAATTGGAAGGAGAGGGCCATGGGACTTTAGATGAGGCATGGAAGGGCGTATGGAATGGTTTGGAATGTCAAAGGTGGATCGACTGACACAATCCCAACAAGGGAATCTCTGTGGTCAAATGAAATTGCTACATAATCAACCCAAGAAAATCAAAGAAAGGAGTCAAATGTAAATTAATAATGTAATATGTATCATAATATATAATATAGAGATCATGCTGTTCAAGGCATAATACATGTAATGATAATCACATTGGCATAATTGATGTTTAGAATCTGGGACATGACTAATAAAAACAATCATAACACATTGACATAACAGTAACAAATCCAATAAATATAATTGTCCAAAAAGAAATGGTATAGCAAAAAACAGTTGAATGAGAATACATCATTGGGCGAGCTTATCTTGGCATCCCTGAGTATGGACTCGACGAGTTTTTTTGGCGTTTAAAGCCAGTCACCAAGAAACGCGTCGAGTCCATACTCAGAGATGCCAAGATAAGCTCGCCCAATGATGTATTCTCATTCAACTGTTTTTTGCTATACCATTTCTTTTTGGACAATTATATTTATTGGATTTGTGAAAATAGTGAAAATTTTTGAAAAATTACATTAGAATTGCTGTTTAACTTGTAATGCTTAACTTGTAATACCAACGGCCACCACCAGATGGCGCCAGCTTACACATCTGGTGGTAATAACTTGTAATACCAACGGCTCACCACCAGATGGCTCCAGCTCACAAAGCCAAGTCGCCAGGACCCTATTTCTAGTCGCCATGGCGACCTGGCGACTGGGATTTGTCAAGCCCTGCTTTAAGCTGAGACCATCATTTTTTGATTGCATGCCTTTAAGCAAAGACTGGCAATATTTGCTTGGGTGCTAAGCAATTCAGACTTTCTACAGGGTCTACCAGTAGCAACTTGTGCTGAGCCCTCTAGGACTTCACAGTGAAGTTCACTCTCCAGGATGCTCTTAGCTGGCAGCTAACCTTTTGTTAAACTACTTCTGGAGCCACCTTCCAGAAGGACAGCATCAATTTTCAGGCCTTTGAACCAAGGCCTTTCTTTCTGCAGTAGGCTTCCCAAGCAGTAGGCCTGTGACGCCCAGCCTTACTACCAGTTGGGCACTATGCTGCAATGGCAGATGGCAGTGTACATTCCTGAGCTGTATGTGAAATGATGATTGAGTAGAGTTCAGTTTTCAGAGGCACTGATTTATATAGAAAAATGGAATGCCCCTTTGCCCGAATTACAGAACTATATGCTCCAAAGGTGCAGCCAACCCGATGGATAAAGTTGGATTGGATTTAAGGTTCAAAGTGCAAAGACCATCCCACTGGAACTGGAGTACTCTGATAGCAATTAGAGAGGGGATTCCCAAAGTGCGCACACCTTTTAGAGAAGCTATACCATCTGGTCTGAATTACTTGTGAAGAGGGTCAGAGCTTGACCCTACAATGTAAGGGAATGGGGAAGGGAATGTAAACCTTCATGTTCACCTTCTGGGTGGTGAAGAGTGAGATGTAAAGGGAATGAGGAGGCGCCAGCTCAGGAGAGGTGACGGTGATGGATGGGAGATAGAGGTTCTATAGAAGGTGTGGGCTGGTGGCTGTATGGTTTGCTATTTTGAGCAGCAGGGCCTCTATGTTCGTACCCGTTGCATAACAGAACTTCTCCTAGAGACCTGGGCTGGATCAGGGACCGCAAAGTATACACCTCCCTCATTGCCTTTGGGCTGAAGAGAGTAATGTGTATCATGTAATGTATTAAAAAGAGCTCATGGGGAGAATTTGAACTCCAGTCTGTGATTCTCAAAATGTTTCTGTAGTCAGTGCTGGGACAGGTATCACTGGCAAGTGAAAAGATGTTATCCTTCACGTGCAGGGCTTGGTGTGGAAGTACGGCCTTTTGTTATGAGGGGCATCAACTCACACATGAATGCTATATCATCATGCTTAGCGAAAGTAATCAAAAAAATTCACAGCATGTAGTTCCCACAAGTCAACATACTTGTTCCACAATAGCAAAGTACCTGTATCTGTCTTTTTTTAGCTGCACATATTTTCTAAATGCAAACATTTCTATAAATAATAGACAGTATGCATTATATTATATTAAGTACACCAGACATTGAACAAAACCTGTGCTTTAACCCATTCAGTGCTTCGTGTTTACTCTGCATATAGGTCGATGGTGTGCAGAAGCCAGCAATAAATAACATAAATCACACTTTGGCTTTAGTTTTACAACATCAATACAATAAGAACAATTGCAGTAGCACTAGAAAACAAATAGAATTTGCTGATTAGTATGCAGTGTGGTAAAGTAAGAAGTTTCAAATAAATCGAATGAAAAGTCCAATACCGTTATTATTTCCATGTATATTACTTCCCATGGAGAATATATCACGAGAGCAGAGCCCATGAAATGCCCTTAAAATATGCAGATGTACTGGAAAGTGTAACTGTGGGAGCTTTATTCTGCTAGTCCTAATATGATTTTGCTATTGTGGCAGTGAAAGCTTTTGAATTACAGAAGTACCGATCACATACAAGTCTTGACATTGTAATTGCTATTTATATTTAAATAGAGTGCATACAAATGATTCTTAAAATGTAGCATTTGATTTCTTATGCTGCCCTGCATTCTATATATACAGTAGATGCAAGCACGAAGTCAGATTCAAGCATTTTTTGCCCAGTAATATGTGGAGTCAATTCTGAGCCGTAATAGGCACTTGGAAAATCTTTTCAATCAGAGATGGTTCCTTTTTCTTCATAAAAAAGGGAACTATTCCCTTTACTGGCTGTGCTTTGTGTCAGATGATCCTGGGAAGAAAGTAAATTTTCTCCTAAACGGTGCATGTTTAGGAGTTATTTAAAGTACCTATAGGTAAGCCTTATTATAAGCTTACCTATAAGTATAAGTACAGGACTGAGGTTTACATTCACTTTATTTTAATACAAACATTTTTATTGGAAATATAAAAAACATGAACAACACACGTACAGCACAAAGTATAGTATATTATAGAAAATAAATAGGAAAAAAAAAATTAGATCGTGTAACATTGTGGAGTATCTATAACAAATGCAATACCATATTCCTGATTTGGATAGTAGATTATCGACAAGGATTATTAAGGTCCAGTTGACCGATCAAATGTTACATCTAATAAGCTTAGTGGAAAGTCAGTCATACAAAAGAAGATCATATGCAAATAAGGGAAGTAGTAGTCCTTTCCACATTACTGAGGCACTTCCGTTCAAAAATAGAAATTAAAAAAACAATGATAGCATATATAAGAAAGAACAATTTGAAACACATGCAAACTAAGGAGTGAAACAGAGAAGGTAACGGGGTAGCCAAACCGAGAGATGTGGGTAGTAATGCATTTTAATGTAAATTCAATGAAAGGAACCAAAGAAGTTGCGGCTATAAGTTCGGTGGTATGATCAGGGGGATCAGGGCTTCCATTTCAGATCATAGATGTGCATGGTACCCCTGATGGTGTGAAAAACCTTCTCCATGATCTGAATGGCAGCCATTTGCTTAAGGACCTGATCCCAAGGAACACTCAGGGTACACCAAAACATTGCAATGGACCAATGGGCCACACTAAAAAGTGTGCAATAGTTTTTGCTCAGGGGGGGGGTGTCATGGTCTTACCTCTCTCCTGTCTCCCTCGTTTGACATGTGCTGGCGGCCATCTTGGTTTCCAGGTCTCTTGTAGCCTCCCACCCTGCGGCTCCTCCTTCCCACTGGGAGGAGCTGGATGCCTGGCTCATATATATAGGAGTTCTGTGGCTTCAGTTCCTTGCTTGGTCCTCCTGTGTTCACATGCTTCTAAGACTGCTGCTGCTTCTGGTTCCGATCCTGGCTTCGTCTGACTTCCCTGCTGGTTCCTGATCCTGGCTTCGTCTGACATCCCTGCTGGTTCCTGATCCTGGCTTCGTCTGACTACCCTTCTGGTTCCTGACCTCTGGCTTCGCAAGACTCTGATTCGGGTTCACCATCTGTTTTGGACTTTTGCTTTAATGCTTGATATTCAATAAAGCCTTCTTATTTTTCACTTATCTCTTGTTGTACGTCTGGTTCATGGTTCCGTAACAGGGGGGGGGTGGAACCAGGTATTTGTGCAAAAAGTAAGCACATCTGATGTGTTAAAGTAGTTCTAACACCTGTTATCTCAGCTTATCAGTTACTTTTTGCCAGGGGCCCCTTAGAGCTGCGCAGCTCCAGAAGATGTGGAAATGGGTCCCGTTCTCTAAACATCCTCTGAAGCAGAGTTCGGAAACAGCAGGGAAAAATGTATGTAACATCACGGAAATCGAATCGAATCGTTGACCAGATAATCGTAATCGAATCGAATCGTGAGACCAGTGAAGATGCGCACCCCTACTTAGCAGGGGTGTAGTACCACCTGGTGTGTAGCTTTACCACTGTTTCCTTCACCGCCACAGATTTTGTGCAGTTATGCATATAAGAAATCCTGTCAGACTATTATTCTGGGGAAGCAACCTCCCCAGTCTCCAACTCTCAGCCGAGCATAGCTGTAGATTTGTCGGGTAGGTCGAGACCTCCCAGGGAGTTATATAATCGGGAGATCATCCCACTGTCTCTGGAGTTAGGGCCACAGAGATCCTCAAATGTATTGACCGGGTTAGCAGCATCCCCAGAACAGAGGGTATCAAAAAAGTGACTTCTAAATACTTATAGAATTCAGTCCTAGGGAAGAAATGTAAGGATTGTAGGGATTTGAAAAAGAAAATCACCCCGTCTTTCTGAAGTGAGTTCAGGGTAACAAGGTCTTTCAAGATCCAAAGGGTAAAATCGCTGGGATTAGGGAAAGCTGCAGAAAATGAAGGGTCCCGATAAAAGAGGATAGCCTAGAGTTATTAAAAATAATTTATGTTTCTATAAGGACCAGAGATGTAGAGTCTGATCCATTACCGCATTTAAGGTGGAGATATCCTTGAGGCAAATTGCCTTGGCCCACAGCAGTCCCGGGAGATAATAGGGGGCAATAGATATCCACTCAAAACGGAGCCAGGGGATTGTGTGCGGTGGGGTGTGCTACTGTGCCAGTTGCAGAAGTCTAGCAGCTAGATAGTAGAGCCAGAGATTAGGTAGTCCCAGTCCACCCATGGCCCTAGGCCTATAAACCATCTGTTTACCTAGACAAGGTTTCTTGTTGTGCCAGACAAATTTGTTTACATCCCGTTGGATTAGGTCAATCATTTGACGTGATACATAATTAGGGAGGGCTCTAAAAAAAAAAAAAGTTTGGGGAGAATTGACATTTTCACTGTCTGGATCCTGCCTAAATATGTCATGTGATAAGGCCTCCATGTATGTAGTAATTGTCTGATACGGGTAAAGGCAGGGGGTAATTAGCGAGGTATATTTTATGAAGCGAGGGAGCTTCATAAAACTTGATCCCTAAGTACGATAGTGTCTGTGAATCCATGGAGAAGCCGAAATTGTATTGGATAAAGGAGGTGATATGTGGAGGGAGATTTATCGGGAGGGCGGGGCATTTCGAGAGGTTTATCCCGAGGCCCAAGATTTCCTGAAAGGTGTGTAAAGTGGAAATAAGATTGGGTAACAGACTATAGGGTCAGACAGGAATAAGAGGACATCGTCCACGTACAGGCTGAGTTTAAATTCATGATCATCTTTGGTGTATCCCTTAATGTTTGGATCTAGGCAGATTGATCGGGCCAGGGGCTCTATAGCAAGGGCAACAAAAGTGGGGATAAGGGGCACCCTTGGCGTGTTCCCTTCCCTAGCGTAAAATAATTGGAATTACAACCTGGGAGTTTAATCCTTGTACGTGGGTGGTGGTACAGAGCACGGAAGCCGTGGACAAAGGCCCAAATTATTCTAGTGTTAGTTCTAAATATGACCATAGAACGCTATTGAAAGCCTTGTGGATATCGAGGCTAAGGAGTAGCACCATGTGAGTGTGTAGGTCAGTGTCTTGTATAATGTTGGATGCAAGCCAGATATTGTCTGTGATCTGTCTGGTTTGGATAAACCCTGTCTGGTCAGGGGAAATTAGGGAAGTAATAATTTTTGAGATCCTATCAGCCTGAATATGGCCAAAAATCTTCAGATCCGTGTTGATGACCGAAATTGGTCTATAATTTTGGGGAAGGGAATGGTCCTTGTTGGGTTTAGGGATCAGGGACATATTTGCGAGGAGCATGTCATCTGGAAAAACATTGCCCTTAAGAATATGGTTAAAGAGAGATCTTAGGTATGGAATTAAAATTTCCTGGAACTTCATGAAGTAAGGGGCTGAGTACCCATCTGGGCCAGGACTTACATCCACTTTAAAGCAGTATTAAACACCAAAACAAAGATGTAATATATTGCATCTTATGATTTCTTAAAGCGGTTCCAAAAGTTGGAATAAAAATAAATAAATAATAACAACAAACATGTTATACTTACTTGCTCTGTGCATATAAAATATAGAAGCTGCGATTTCTCATTTTCTTCTGAACAAACAAATTTCCTGCCTGTTATGCTAATACACTTTCATCGTACGATCAGACCTGAGGTATGTATGTAGATTAAAAAAGCTAGAAGTAATGCCTAGTACACACAATGAGTAAATCGATGCAAAAATACTGCATTCAGAGTGATTGTCTGAAAATCTGTTTTGAACTTTCGAGAGTCGATCACGACAGTTCAAAAGTTTCTCGCATGGCAACAGAAGGAAGGATTTTCGTGTAATTTGTATAGTATTTGTTGGAAAAAAATTGTGTGACCAAGACCCCGCATGCTCGGAAACAAAAGAATACATCACAATCCAAAACAACACATTACATCACTTCCAAAGTTGTATTTTGTTGTATGAGAATTTTTGGAACTTGCCCCATTTTTGGAAATCCGCCATTCCATCCTGGACAACATCCACAACTGTTTGTTGGTGGATCTATAAGGGATAGCTCATTTTATAGACCATAAAGGAATCAGAAAGCCTTATTACTTTCGTCTTTGCCAAATCACTCATTACTTACAGACACTGTGTCAGGATCACGAAGATATAACCACAAGGACCTTCTATGAAAATAAATGTTTACGTAGTATGAGGATGCGTGGTAGTATTTCAGAGCTGCATACTCTGTTTGCAGACCAGGGTTCTAAACTCTCTTACCAACTAGCTTGGGAGGTATAGTAGATCTGGGAGAGACTATAGATGAGGACTTTGGGCCCAGTGGTCGACCGTGGTGCACAGGGTAATTCTAAATACTTCCCTGGTGGAGGCGAATTATAAGGTATTGTCTCGATGGTATCTTGTTCCATCACGGTTAGCAAAAATGTACCTAGATGTATCACTTCAGGGGGTGCGGCCATGGTGGGCATGCTGAAAAGTGCAATGGTTTTGGATGAGAATATTTATTTTGGTATATTCGGTACCTGGATTGAATATTCCTAAAAACGTTAAGGTGGCACTGTTTTATGATCTATCAAGCAAGCTTCTTAAAAATCCTAGGACTCTCACTTTTTTTTTCTGGCAGCGAAAATCACCATAGTGCGAGAATGGAGAACTCCTGTGATAAATCTAGCATCAGTGAAAAATAAAATGAAAACATTTTCTTATTGACGTATGTACTAGAATCACCTTTACTATGTCTATAGTGAATGAACCTCCTTAATCACTGCACTCCATGCTTTTTGCATGTCTCTATCATGGGGAAATGTTAGTGGACAGTGGGTTAATATTTTTTAGTTGTGGAATGATCAGAATACAATGGCTTTTGATAATCCCCACTGTAACACCGCTGTTTAACAATTATTTGTACTTAATTGTTTAGCTAAATCTCTTTTCAATATAAATCATTGGAAAAAAATTTGCGTAACTTTACTAAGCTATAGGTTTTCAATTTTAGACTAGTATGTAAAAATAACAGACGATCATTTGTCTAATATTTTTATCGTGCGTACAAGGCTTAAAAGGATTGTAAAGTCTCATGGCTTTTCACCCAAATGCATTCTTTTTGCTACAGCTGCTCCTCAGAGCCCCCCCCCTTTTCTTACCTGAACCCATCCGCTCCAGTGATGTGCACGAGCCCAGTGGCTCCAGCTGCTGTCAATCAAATCTAGTGACACGAGAACAGGGGGCGGGGCCGAGTCCTGCTCTCTGTGTCAATGGACGCGGCAGCGATACTTGGGGTCATGCCTGCACGTGTGACCCGATGAATAGCGGCTCTCCTTGGGGGCACCCGATGAAGAGGAGGAGCCTGGAGCAACAATGGGGCACCCCAGAAGAGGAGGATCAGGGCCGCGCTGTGAAAATCCTTTACACAGAGGATGTATAGGATGTTTGTTATTTCTATTTAAAAAAAATGTGAACCTTTACAACCACTTTAAGTTAGAAGTCCATATCTGCATCATTGTTCAAGGATAGAGACCGAGAAAATATTGAAAAAGAGGTTAAAAAAGCAACCAGCATTTTAAGTTGGAGAAGTCTGCAATGGCAGCCTTCATGTTTCCCTAATGACAGATTTCTTTTAAAATGACATATCATCATGTGCTGGCCAACTGTAAACGATGAGTTCACAAATAGTTGTGGGCACAGCTGAAGGATCCAACTGCTGGACACTTGAGCTGAATGTCCATATCAACAATAAAAGCAGTTGTGTATTAATTCCAAACAATGACAGATGTATTCCCATAAGGTTTTTTATAAACCAACAAGGGTCTTTTTCCACAAAATCCCCTTCACAATAACCTTATACTGATTGTATGCAGCAAATAGACTCCCTGTAGGATTTCAGTTACATTATATGTCAGGTTTTAAAAAGACACATGTCAATGAAGTTCAACAAAGAAGAAAAAAAAAAACCTTTTCAATTCTCCGCACACTTTAAACTTAAAGCGGAGGTCCACACAAAAATGGAACCCCCCCCCCAGGTATTTGCACCCACTTCCGGGCATAGATAGCTGCACTATCTGAGGGTATCTACGCCACGTCGGCCCCCCCCCCGCGCGCTGTCTTCTGGGAAACACACCGGTCCCAGAAGACAGCAGGGACCATTCAGATCCTGACTCACGCATTGCACAGTAGGAAACCAGGAAGTGAAGCCGCAAGTATTTGTAGCTGCTGACTTAAAAAAAAAAAAAAACATGGCGGACCGGTTTAAAGTGGTATTAAACCCAAACCCAAAACTGTAATATATTGCAGCTTACCACTCTTTGGATGTGGTGGCAGCATCACTTTTCTTTTCTTTTTCTGTTTTCCCCTCTGTTTTCACCTGGTGATCTGGCCAGTAACACACCTTCTGTATTAAAGTGCCTACACTCTGGATGAAGGAGAACAGTGAGGCCCCGTACACACGACAGAGTTTCTCGGCAGAATTCACCGAAAAACTCGGTCAAAACCCGGATTCTGCCGAGAAACTCTGTCGTCTGTACAGTTTTGGCTTGATGGAGCCGCCGAGGAGCTCGACGAGAAAATAGAGAACATGTTCTCTATTTTCTCGTTGTTCTATGGGAGAAGGCGGCCCGCCGAGCTCCTCGGCGGCTTCATCCCAGAACTCGACGAGGAACTCGACGTGCTTGGCACGTCGAGTTCCTCGGCCGTGTGTACGGGGCCTGACACCTTTGAAAAGCAGAATTGTCAGCCTGGGAGAGAGTTTGTTCTGTTGAAAAATAACAGACATACTAAACAGATCCCCGGGTAAAAAAGGCAATACATTTTAAGTAATGCAGCCATCACTTCTACGAATTGGTCACTATGGGGTTGATTTACTAAAATTGGAGAGTGCAAAATCTGGTGCAGCTGTGCATGGTAGCCAATCAGCTTCAAAACTTCAGCTTGTTAAATTAAGCTTTGACAAAAAACATGGAAGCTTATTGGTTTCTTTGCAGAGCTGCACCAGATTTTGCACGCTTCAGTTTTAGAAAATCAACCCCTATATGACCTTTTAGTGCCGGTTCACACTGGGGAAAAACGACTTCCAGCGCAACTTCAGCGCTACTTACAATGCAACTTCAAGTCGCCTCCAGGACAGGCAACCTTGCCAGTGGCCAATTAACATAATAATTTGCTCTGTGGGAGGGACGGGTTTGCCTTAGAAAACTATTTTCACTTCATGGAAACTTGCTTCAGTTAAGACAGGGGATCTGACTTTGGAGGCGACTTCCATTGAAATCAATGGGTACAAGTTGCCTAGAAGTCGCCTTGAAGTAGTACAGGAATCTTTTCTGAAGTCGGAGTGACTTCAGTAGTGTACATTAAGACGGCTCTCATTGACTAACATCTAATTTCTCACGTCGTGCGACTTGGGGCCTGTGTTGCCAACCGTACGTAAATTTACGGACAGCCCGTAAATTTAACCCCTTTTCGGGCTGTCCGTTAAAGTCTGTTATGGGCATCGGGTGCCCGTAAAAAAGATGGGCGCGAGCCAGCCAACCATGCAACTGCGCATGCGCCGTTCCGAAGCCAGGCGGGCTCGGGAAAGATCATATGTGTTCGGCCGGGCGGCGCATGCGCAGTAACGTAATGGCGCCATTTTTTAATAGATCGGGAGCCCCCACCCAGCCACTCACCAGAACCATTCGCTGCCGAAGCTGGGCACAGAAAACTCCCCCCAATGGATGAAGATCCCGAACTTGACGTCATCGTACCGGTCAGGGATGGGTCTTGCGTCCAGTGACTCCCAGGTGGGCTCATACTTGGCTCCAGCCACCCCGAGCTGTACCCCCAGAGCAGTAGAAAGACGACCTGTAGAGGGTCACATGACATGGAGAGGCGGCGTGCAAAGCCCTCATCACTAGACTGGGCTAAACCTTCCCCAATGTACACAGCCCAGAACAGCTTGCCCAGCATGTCACACACAGCGCTTCATACATTACTGTGCATACTGGACTTTACCCATTGGCCATAGACTATTGTAATATGTTAGTAGTGATCTCACAGATCTCAATGTTCAGCACATCCTTACTGTAACCTCTACTTCATTATTTACATAACTAAAACTGTTCACTTCCTCTATTGTACATCATACCAAAAACAGGCTAATCCAACACACAGCAAAGTCATCAGCTAATAGCCAATCAAAATGAATCTTTCATTGATGTGCCCTCATTCATACAATCTACAGCTCTCTGCACCTCTTTATTATATAAAGCATGTGATGTACAATTTTAGATGACTACTGTAGTTATAACATTAGTGATGAGAAGGTCTCTCAGCAGGGTGCAGGCGGAGGTTTGCCTTGTTGGTGGTCGGTGGATATCTACAATCCACCAGGCATTTCGCACACTGCCAAATGAGGGCCTTTCTTTTATACTGTAATAGAAATGAACACAGGAACAATTGGTACAAATCACTCACTGTGTTCATTAGTTCATCTACCCTGAATCATCTCCCACAGCACCGAGTGGGAGAGGAGCAGAGGGAAGGTGATAGCACTGCAGGGGGGAGACAGGAGGTGTGTGCAGTCTATAACATTAGGGTGTGCACCCCAGAACACAAACACGCAAGCATGTATTTCAGAAGAGCAATGGACGGTTTCAGTAAAGCAAAGATTGGTGTTCGTAGGGCAGTGGATGGTGTTAGTAATTTTTTTTTTAATTATTATTTAGATTATTTTTAACAATTTTATTTTTTTAATTGTTTTTTACAATATAATTTTTTCATATTTTTTTTTTTAAGATCCCCGTTGGGGTGGCTTTGGTAAAATGTTAAGTTAAAAGGATTTTTTTTTTTTTTTAAATAACAAACATGTTATACTTACCTCCAATGTGCAGCTCGTTTTGCACAGAGTGGCCCCGAACCTGGTCTTCTGGGGTCCCTCGGCGGCTGTCTCGGCTCCTCTCGCATGGTGATGAGTTCTTGCGGCGGGCTCCTGTGATACTGCCGGCGGCCATAGCCGCTCACTGTATCACTCGGCCCCGCTCCCCAGCACGCTGTGTCATTGATGTGATTGACAGCAGTGCGAGACAATGGCTGCACTGCTTTCAATCAACCAATGAATGACCCGGGAAGACGGCTGAGAAGCCTGCTCGTTCACGACGCGGGACTTTCGAGGGGTCAGGTAAGTAATCGGGGGGGTGCTAATACTCGGATATTTTTTCACCTTAATCCATAGAATGCATTAAGGTGAAAAAACATTTACCTTTACAACCCATTTAAGGGTCTAACAGAGAGAAAGGGACAGCAACAGGTGGGAGAGGAGGGAAGCTGGTAGCACTGCAGGGGGGCTGTGTTGCCAACCGTATGTAAATTTACGGACAGCCTGTAAATTTAACCCCTTTTCGGGCTGTCTGTTAAAGTCCGTTATGAGCATCGGGTCCCCGTAAAAAAGATGGCAGCGAGCCAGCCGACCATGCAACTGCGCATGCGCCATTCCGAAGCCGGTCGGGTTCGGGAAAGATCGTATGTGTTCGGCCGGGCGGCGCATGCGCAGTAACGTTATGGCGCCGCTCTGCGCCATTTTTGAATAGATCGGGAGACCCTCTCTCACCGGAGTCTCCCCTGGCCGCTCTCCTTCTCACAGGCTCATCAGTGTTGGACCAGCTGTTGCCGACTGTGCAGAGACCACTTCGGCACAGAGATACAGCGAGCGTGGCATGCCGGGAACTGTGGTGAGTAGCCGCGTGGACTGGCCTGTGAGGCTGTGCAGAGTTGGCAGTAGAGAGACTGGCATCCCTAGGGGTTTCCTGTATGCTTCTGGCTTCCGTGATGCCTAGTGTGTGAGCTGAACAAAGTGAAGTTACAGCTGCAGAACTCCATAATTCTGCTGGGTGGGTGAAAGCCAGGAGTGACAGCCAGGAGTATTTGTATTTGTATTGGAGTGGTCACTGGTCAGCAGTGTCAGTATGTTTTTGCATTGGAGTGGTCACTGGTCAGCAGTGTCAGTATGTATGTGTGTGTATATATATATATATATATATATATATATACAGCCCTCAAAATTTCCACTCGCCTACTAGAGCATTTGGTGAGTGGATTTAAGCTGGGGGCGAGTGATGACAGGGCTGCATGACCAATCTCCCTCCAATCTGTGCCTACACTTAGAGTCCCGATGAGATTGGCGGCCGAAGAGGAAAGGTGCATGCTCGGGAAAAGTAGTCTGGTGAGCCGCGCACAGGCAGAGCAGTACACAGGTGCTCTACTTACAATTCTCATTAAGCCATGGCACCTAACAGTATGACCTCTCTGAGCCTGCCCCCCTCCCCTGGGCCCCGACCAATGTAGCTGGAGAGCAGAAAGTAATGAGTGAGGTGGAGGATTGCAAAAATGACCACTCCGGTGCAGCGCTCACTGAAAGTTGCCCTGACATGAGAGTGGCAGCCTTCTAGTTTGTGCAGTTTTCTTCTCCTTGTGCTCCATGTAAGTGTCCAACAGTTTAGCCTGAGCACTGTGAACAGACTGGTGTGCTGTGCGCTGTCAGTGTACGCTGTGCTATGGTGTCAACGGCTGTGCAGTTGTGTGGATCTCGGCGCTGGATTGTACTCCCTCCCGCTGTGCTGCAGCTCCTCTCCTCTCTGCCAGCCTGAATAAAAGGAGGAAGTGGGGACATGCAAGCGTGGAGCCGCACACACAGGCTCCTGATGATGAGATGAATGGGAGAGAGAGAGAGGATGGATGGGAGTTGCAGAGGAGACAGCAAGAGAATGGGGAAGAGACACAGTTCTAGTGCCCTGTCCCTCTGGTCTGCCCCCAGTGCCCTGTCCCTCTGGTCTGCCCCCAGTGCCCTGTCCCTCTGGTCTGCCCACTGTGCCCTGTCCCTCTGGTCTGCCCACTGTGCCCTGTCCCATTTTGTTAAAGTTGCTGTTGGTAATATTTAATTTTGTAACTTGATTCTGCATAAAACATTGTCATTCCATGAGATAATCTACAAGGGCGTGTTTACAGGTGCAATTAGGCGCAGGGCAGTGTATGAATTAGGTGGGGCAACTGGTGGCGAGAAACTCTTGAGGCCTGGCTAGTAGCTCAGGACTTGAAATTTTGAGCCCTGTATATGTATATATATATATATATATATATATATATATATATATATATATATATACAGTATATACATACATACATACATACATACATACATACATACATATTACAAGGCCACTGATAAGGCAGTACAGCCAGCCCTCGGCACTCGGGACACTATGACGGTCGCCGCTATTCGTGCCGGTGGCTCATGCAGTGCACTCGAAGACTCGGCCGAGCATGGGTGAGGAGGAGGAGGAGAGTACAACTGGGGGGATATCAAGTGAGAGGAGGAGGACATCACTGGGAGCCCGGAGGGTGAAGCTGTGGCACTGGCATGCAGGGGAGGGGAGTGGTGCTCTGTCCACCACCATATCTCCACATCATCAGTATGCTGTGTCCTCCATGGACCTGTGGTTCACCGTGCTGTCAGACAGGCACAGGCAGCAGTTTCCTGACAAAAATGGCAGTGGTGAGGTTGTACAAAATCATTGTATGCAATCTCTGTCTGCTGTCTCTCTGATTTCTCCTGTATCCTGTCCGCATGAGTGTATCCTGTATCCTGTCTGCATGAGTGTATCCTGTCCGCATAAACATCCCCTGTACCATGTCTGCAGTCTCTGACCATCTCTTGTACCATGTCTGCAGTCTCTGACCATCTCTTGTAGTATGTCTGCTGTCTCTGACCATCTGTTGTAGTATGTCTGCAGTCTCTGATCATTTCCTGTACCATGTCTGCAGTCTCTGACCATCTCCTGTACCATGTCTGCAGTCTCTGACAATCTCTTGTAGTATGTCTGCTGTCTCTGACCATCTCCTGTACCATGTCTGCAGTCTCTGATCATCTCCTGTACCATGTCTGCAGTCTCTGATCATCTCCTGTACCATGTCTGTAGTCTCTGACCATCTCCTGTACCATGTCTGCAGTCTCTGACCATCTCCTGTACCATGTCTGCAGTCTCTGACCATCTCCTGTACCATGTCTGCAGTCTCTGACCATCTCCTGTACCATGTCTGCAGTCTCTGACCATCTCATCTTTTATCATGTCTGCAGTATCTGAGGGGGAGCCAGTAGAGGAGTCAAGAGTGTGAGCGCCGCCAGATTGGGGATCACAAGAGAAGTCAGATGTGTGTGGACTGTGTAGCAGAAACTATCAGATAAAACCAGATCCGCCAAGCTGGAGTTGCCTGAGCCCTGCACAGTGCACCTAAGGCCCCGTACACACGACCGAGGAACTCGACGTGCCAAACACATTTAGTTCCTCGGCGAGTTCAGTGTGGAAGCCGCCGAGGAGCTCGGCGGGCCGGCTTTCCTCATTGAACAACGAGGAAATAGAGAACATGTTCTCTTTTCGGCCCGACGAGTTCCTCAACGGGTTCCTCGCTGAAAAGTGTACACACGACCGAGTTTCTCGGCAGAATCCAGCTCCGACCGAGTTTCTGGCTGAATTCTGCCGAGAAACTCGGTCGTGTGTACGGGGCCTGAGAGGAGGTCAGTCTGAGAAAGGTTCAATGATGTAAGGGGGGGGGGGAGTGAACACAATAATGTAAGGGGGCACTGAAATAAAGGTTAACCCATATATCAGTAACCCCCCTTACCTTAGTGTATTCACTCTGCGGAAGGTAATCTCTGGTCACCAGAGTCCCCCTCCCCCATTAGAGTTCCCAATGTTCCCCTTTACATCAGAGTCTGCAGAATTTCCTCTTATAGCGCAAGGGAGAACCCTGCGGACCCTGATGTAAGTTGGAACTCTGATGTAAATGGGAGTGCAGAGCCCCTCCTTACATCAGAGTTAGATTATAATCTGTGGCATTGTCCTTTACATCAAGGTTCGCAGAGTTCTCCCTTGACTTTTGTTTAACTTAAACACATTGCTAATAGCACTAGCAACATGTTTATAGTTTAAATACTAAAAATTGCACAGTTTAGCACCGTAAACAGACATTGTATGTGCTTTTTTGAAGTGCCAGTAAAAAATTGGTGTCGTTCGTAATTTTTAGGCTTCTTGCCAGTAAATTTCACTTGAGGGGGTTGGCAACATTGCTTGGGGCGACACAAGTCGGATCCCAAGTTGCAGTAGTGTGAACTGGCACTTAGCGTAATATGTATTGCTTGGCTGTTTTAACCATTGATAATGAGCACTTACTTATATAATCATAGTTATTTTGTAACTGTATTGCCGCGTACACATGCTCGGAATTTCCGACAACAAATGTTCGATGGAAGCTTGTTGTTGGGGTATCCAAACATTCTAAGCAAAGGGCCTTTAGACTTCAGAGGGGCCAGACTGTGGCTATTGGGAGTAGAGAATGCTCCAGCATCTGTGGGAGTAGATAATGTCTCAGGCTTGGTAGTCAGTGGGAGTAAAACATATTATTTAGTGCCTGTTTTTAGTAGGAGGTGGAATAGTGGCCCAACATTGGTATTAGTGAAAGGAATCATGCGTCACTGTTTGTGCCACTAAGAAGAATAATACTCCATCAATGTCAGAGGGAGAAATGCCCCATCATTGGTGTTGGTGTTAGTAGGAGGAATAGTGCCTGGTATCAGTAGGAGGAATAGTGCCCCAAGGACTGGATAAGAGCAAGCAAAGGGCCGCATCCAGCCCACAGGCCACAGTTTAGAGTCCACTGTACTAGAGCACCCAAACCCTTTCTATATCATTGAGTCAGTCAGTGTTACTGCTACCAGACTGTAAGATGCATGTATGTTTTTCACCCATAATTGTACATTTACTTGACTTATTCCCATACGTGTGGCATCATTAGCATTGGAGTGAACCTTTACCCTCACTAGCAACTTTAAATAATTCTCCTGCCCCCTCCTCTAATAGAATTGGATAATGATTTGGGGAGGAAAAATCCTTTTTTGGAGACCCCTTCCACACTAACTTATTTTTGGCCTAGGCCAGAATTATGTCTACTGTGCCCACAGCCTTTTGAGATACCCATGTCACAGGTCCCAGGGGGTTGAAGTCACGAGGTGCGTGACATAACGCCGTAGGGAGCCGAGACCACGCGATACTTGTGCAAGCCGGAGGCTAGCAGAAAAGACGTCC
This sequence comes from Rana temporaria, assembly GCF_905171775.1. Taxonomy (NCBI): domain Eukaryota; kingdom Metazoa; phylum Chordata; class Amphibia; order Anura; family Ranidae; genus Rana; species Rana temporaria. Next base: position 50,682,303 of record NC_053491.1, read on the forward strand.
CATGCATGCAAGGTGAATCCAAACCAGCAACGTTAAGGAACATTACTGGAAAGGAGTGAGGTCCACACTATTGGAGAAGCAGATACCCAGACTATATGCATTTATATAGTACCTATAAGGTAAGGGCACTGTGAGACCACTTATGGATGCCAGTACCAACACCAGATATCTATGAGAAGATTCCATTTATACATCACCATTAGTGTTGCTCACGAATATTCGTATTGCGAATATTCGGCTCGAATATGGCATATTCGAGTATTCGCGATATATTTCGAATTTCGCGGTGAATATTCGCTATTCCGAATATTCGCATTTTTTCAATTTTATTTTTAAAACAGATTACATCCTATCGACGTCTAAAAGCATTGCTGGTATGATTAGAGACCCTGGGCCGAGTAGCTAAGCTGAGGCGATCCTTTTATGTTGCCGAATATAAAAAAAAAAAATTGCGAAATTTCGCTAATGCGAATGCGAAAATGATTGCGAATTTTTGATAACTGTGGTAGGAGAACTCTGATTGTCTCTGATGCAAAAGGGGGGGCTTTGTGTATGTTTCTGTTATGAATATTTGTATGTTTGATATTATTTTTTTTTTGTAAGAAGGAAAAAATTGCGCATACCTTAAAAAAAGGGGAGAATACAGCAGCAACTCAAAAATGTTATACAACATAAATTAATACAAGACAGAAAATGGTGTCGCTCTACAAGAATAAAAAATATGTCTAGTGACAAGACATGTGGGCAAATTATAAAATAAGCAAGCGCAAATAACTTGTGAAATACACAGTGAAACAAATATATAAAGAAATATAGTCCCAATAATAGAAAAATAATCTTTCATAAAAATGTCTTTGATATGTGAAGTGAAAAAAAGTCCAAAGCATGCAGCATGAACGTGTTCAATCTTCAAGGTGTTTGATTGACAAACGGCTGTGACAGATGGATAGAGTAAAGAATCACCACCAATGCAAAACACTTTTTATTTTCTATTGTAAAATATCACGAATATTCTGAGCCAATCAGAGTGCTCCTTCCGCATTTGCCGAATATTCGCAATTATTTTGTATTGTAAAATATCACGAATATTCTGAGCCAATCAGAGTACTCCTTCCGCATTTGTCGAAATTTCGCAATTATTTTGTATTGTAAAATATCACAAATATTCTGAGCCAATCAGAGTGCTCCTTCCGAAATTTCGCCATCAATATCACATTCGCATTTTGCGAAATTTCGATACAATATCACAAATATTCTGAGCCAATCAGAGTGCAAAATATCACGAATATTCTGAGCCAATCAGAGTGCTCCTTCCACTGTTGTCGAAAATTCGCAATTATTTTCGCATTCGCAATAGCGAAAATTCGCAATCATTTCATTTCGATAAAATATCACGAATATTCGAATTTAGCGAATATATCTCGAATATTCGACTATATATTCGAGATATATCGCGAAATCGAATATGGCGTATTCTGCTCAACACTAATCACCATCACCAGAATACCCAGCTTTAGTGATTTTTCACTCATTATATGAACATTACACTATATGAAGATTACACTATATTGGATCAATTGACATTTTGACACTTTGAGCTTTTCAGTCTCACTTCACGTCAGCATTTCATTCTGCTGTTTGTTTTGTGTTCTATTTATTAGTTTAATTATTGCACATATGCATCATTGGTGTGACCACGGCTAGCATATTGTTGTCCGAAGCGTTTATCACATTTTATTTTATTTTATTTGAGTTGTGTACTGTGTACTTTAGATATAGCAGCCTTGGATTTTACATTTGCTCATTCTATTCACTTGATCAGTTTACTCACAGTAGCGCATTAGACCTTTTCTTTTTCTTAGCAGTGGGTGACAACATGGCAAAGACATGGGTGATGCTTAACAAGAAACAACACTACAACTATTATTGAGAAAGTGTGCAGATGATAAAAGCAAAACAATAAAAATAGGTAGGCAAAAACTAAATGTCAGAATCTACTATCATCAGAATTGTGCGTTAATGGAATTCATAAATTGTTAAGTGCAAGAAAACAAGAGGCTTAGTAAAGACTAATCCATGGTGATAGGTAGAAAATGTCATTGCTGTGTGCCGCTACAATTGCTACACTGAAAATTACGTTAAGAGAGAGAAATCTGAAGGCCAAAATGTTAGCAGAAAATGGCATTTTTTTTGCTGATTGGTCTGTAGCCGGTTGAGTCATCTTATAAAGATTTTTTTTCTTAGTCTTTTGTGTGGTGAGAGGTTAAGGAAAAGTGAACCGGACCATGTACATTTAAAGGTAACTTAAATTTTGTGGAAAACAAAATCTAGCAGATAAAAAAATATATATATATAGTACATTATGTGCATTTTGCTACACAAGCCAAATTGTAATTTATTTATTTTTATTAAAAATACCTTTCCTAGAAAAATGTTTATTCACACCAAAGCTTTTGCACCTCTATACATATTAAGAAGGGTATATCCCTGTTCTATAGTATCCTTTACAGACTTCCTTTAATAAATCCACACCATTATTAAAAATTGTAATCATATCTAACCACTCTTTTCTTGAAATCTCAAAGGCTCAATTTCTTTAATTCAATCCATAACGTGATGAGCTGTATCAAACACTGGGAATTATCCTAAAAAATTACGCTGAAGAAGTTGTGGCTCCACGAGTGAGGCCTCGTACACACGACAGAGTTTCTCGGCAGAATTCGTCGAGAATCTCGGTGAAGAGCCGGATTCTGTCGAGAAACTCGGTCGTGTGTACATTTTTGGCCCGATGGAGCCGCCGAGGAACTCGTCGAGCAAATAGAGAGCAGGTTCTCTATTTTCTCGATGGCAGTGGATTTTGGCTCGACGAGTTCTTCATCGGGCTGTTTTTTAAACGAGAAACTCGGTCGTGTGTATGCTAAGAAACTTGTCAAAAACTTAGACACTGGAGACCAACATAGGTAAAACTAGCGTTTGGATTGGAGATAGCACATTCGTGTCGCTTCCAACATTATTTAATCGTTTATTTGCAGCGCTTTACACAATTTTTCCTAAGGGCACAAAACAGCAATATAATAATTTTTTTTTAACGATATTCACACAGAGTTCCTTAAAATTAGGTGGAACCTTTTTCTTACTGGACTCAATATTTTTTTTTTTTTTTATTGTCACCTTATTTTGGTCGTGTGTTTTAAATCCTGATTTTAATCACCTTATTTTTTAATTTTTAAAAAATGATAATCCTTTTATTTTTTGTAATGTCAAGTTCCCCCCATAGAAACCTTATTGCTTTGTCTTATCTCATGTGTCCCTTTCAAATTACACCTTATATCCAATTTTTACAAAATAAGAACCTGCCTTCTCACTTGCAAAATTGAAATGTAAAAAAATACAAGGACAAGTATGAACTGTAAAAAAAAAATGTACCATTTATTTTGGTAATCAAAAAAAATTTGATATGCAAAAGTCAGCACTGGAGAGCTTGCTGCCATTTGTGCACAGCCAGGTGTGGCCTGATGTGACTCGTGATCAGTTGGAGGCCAAAATGGGGACTTGAGAGGATCATTCAGGAAGTCACGCATCAAGGTCTTGGACTCCCCGAGGTCAGAAACTGGAGCAGGGCAGGCAGATGTCACCAGGTTGTGGTACTACAGCAGCCTGAACTCTGGTACACCACATGGAAGTAAGGGAGTCACTTTCTTGATTTCTTCAAGGCCTTCCTTGGTGGCTTCCCTGCAGCCTGCTCTTTCACCTTCTCTGCAGCCTTCTCAGCAGCCTTCCTCTTATGCCTGGCTGGAGGTGGTGCCACAGGGGTAGTACTCATGCCAGGAGGAGGAGTAGACGAAGGTGGTGGAGGATGAGTAGCCGACGGTGGTGGAGGAGGAGGTGGAGGAGGAGGAGGAGCAGTAGAAGGAGGAGGAGCAGTAGAAGGAGGAGGAGTAGAAGGAGGAGGAGCAGTAGAAGGAGGAGTAGAAGGAGGAGGAGCAGTAGAAGGAGGAGGAGTAGAAGGAGGAGGAGCAGTAGAAGGAGGAGTAGAAGGAGGAGGAGCAGTAGAAGGAGGAGGAGTAGAAGGAGGAGGAGCAGTAGAAGGAGGAGGAGTAGAAGGAGGAGGAGTAGAAGGAGGAGGAGCAGTAGAAGGAGGAGGAGCAGTAGAAGGAGGAGGAGTAGTAGAAGAAGAAGAGGAAGAAGAATGTTCAGATGGAGCAGGAGAAGAAGAGGAAGAAGAATGTTCAGATGGAGCAGGAGAAGAAGAGGAAGAAGAATGTTCAGATGGAGCAGGAGAAGAAGAGGAAGAAGAATGTTCAGAAGGAGCAGGAGAAGAAGAGGAAGAAGAAGGTGGGGGAGCTTGAGAAGGAGCAGGAGAAGAAGAAGGTGGGGGAGCTTGAGAAGGAGCATGAGAAGAAGAAGAAGGTGGGGGAGCTTGAGAAGGAGCAGGAGAAGAAGAAGGTGGGGGAGCTTGAGAAGGAGCATGAGAAAAAGAAGAAGAAGAAGAAGAAGGTGGGGGAGCTTGAGAAGGAGCATGAGAAGAAGAAGAAGGTGGGGGAGCTTGGGAGTTATGTGGTGTGTGAGGATGGGGATGGCGGCAAATCACAGTGTCCTCTGTGAGAAGACCCCTCACCCCCTGATTTGCCAGGGTGATGAGGAGGCCCTCAAAGAGGAGGCGTTGGTCTAATGTCATTTCTGACATTTTGGCCAAAACAACTGTGACAAATCCCTCCTGAGCAGTGGGAGGCTGTTGCAGGGTTGCATGGGCATCCCGAATGAGGGCTAGTGAGGCGTCACGCACCCTTGTATCCCTCACCTGCCTTCTCGGACGCAGACGAAGAGGAGACACCTGGCATCTCGTGCTTGGCCCAGCAACCTCGTGCAACCCACTTGGGCCTGCCACCTCATCCGCTCCACTTGGGCCTGCCACCACGTTACTGATACTTGGGCCTGCCAACACGTCCAAGATACTTGGGCCTGCAGCCTCCTCCAAGCCACTCACCCTGTCCTCCTCCTGCCTGGCATTTTCCTGATCCTCCTGCTGCCTGGTCTCGTCCTGTGTATGGAAAAAAAGTAAAGTTTTACTATTTTTTAACATTTTTGGTTTATTTATTTAAGCTCCTGACTGTTGCATTTTTTTTGGTCACGACTTAGCTAAGCCAATCATTCTGACCCATGTTTTATGGTCAATCACACCACAAAAATTCATGGCCAATACTGACAAATTTTAGGAATAACACTTTTATATCTAATTTTTATTTACCTTTAATATCTTAATTTACATCTCTTTAACAACATTTGAACACCACATATTTGCACATTGAAAGTACTATATACCTGGCTCCAGCTGGGCAAATCTGGATCTTCATCCAGGATGGAAGGCTGCTGAGAGGGTTCTTCTGCAGAGGGAGCAGCAGGTTGGCTGGAGGGAAGGCTGGAGCTTCTGTGGCTTCTGGGGCGAAGGCTAGAAAGTGACTCCCTAACCTCCAGGTGTTCATCCAGGAAGCTCAGTTTGCTGTAGTACCACAACTTGGGTTGAAATACCCGCCCTGCTCCAGCTCCAGACCTCATCGAAGCCAAGACCTTGTTGCGTGCCTTCCTGTAGGTGCCTCTCAAGGTCCCAATTTTGACCTCCAACTGGTCAGTTGTCACATCAAACCCCACCTGTCTCCGCACAAGTGGGAGCAGGCTCTCCAGTGCAGTTTTGCGCAATTCTCTATTTCGAGAGATGGGGTCTTTGGTGGCCCACAGAACAGGAAGTTCTTGCCACCTATCAATAAAGATCTCCAAGAAGTCGGGTTGGTTAAAGCGATTCATCTTTTCCTGTCCAAAACCAAGGATAAAAAAATAATGTCACTACACAATCTAGAAAGTCAATTACTCTTTCTCACAAGCTAGCCCTTAAAGGGTCACTAATGGATAACTATATTTTTTGAGGAAATTACTGTTTACAGTGTCTAGAGACATACAAGTGCATACATATAATGTGCCTCTAGTTTCACTTTTGGTTTTAAATTTAGTTATTGTTTCTGTGAAGTAAAGAGACACACAGAACCCAAAAAAAATAAAAGCAGGGCATATTTTAATTTCAAAAATTAGTAGCATTGTTTTGGTTGATTTTTAGACACACAGCTTAGACCACAGTGACAAGCTCCCCTGATAAATTTGAGAGGGAGCAGAACCAGGAAGTGATGATTTATGCAAATGATTACAGCTGCTTAAAAGCAAAAAGGGACAATGAGGACATGAAATCAAGACTGATATAATGTAAAGTTAGTTATTTCTGCCCCAAACAATTTTGGCTTAGTGCTCCTTTAAATGTCTGTCTTTCCTGAATATGCCACTGCTGTCCCAAGTTCGAAGCATACCTACACGCTTGTCGTTCAAACGTCTTTCTTACGCAACCCGGTCGTATGGACGCTACATGTGTTCGAGCCTTATATACACTCCGCACACGACATCCGCCCATGCTTAAAAAAAATTGATGTTTCCCCCCCGCCCCTTATCTTCCGTCGCAAAAACGACAAGGTGGAATTGGCAGCAGATCATGTTGGGTCAGTTCCTAGGAACCAGATGACCAGTTGTGTCGAACTAATAAGCCAGATCTCATCCTCATTTGTGTATGAAACGTTAGTTAGATAAAAGCACTCCGATATAGTTTGGTCAAGACATAAAAGCGACCATTTGCATCATGTTTTAACCGACTTGTTTTTAGAAGACATCCTGATGAGAACCGAGATTGCCCACACAACAGTAGTTGGATCAAAATGCATAATCAAAGCGTTGTTTACGTACGACGGCACTATAGCGGACCATTACCTTCAAATTTCAAACTGGCTATGTTGTAATTTCTGAACCTAAGATGTAGGCCACAAAATCATTCAATCAAGAAAAACATGTAAAATGTAGTTACATACCGGTCTTTGACCCGATCGTTATCTCCGCCGTCTTCCACAAACTGTGAACGCCCCTTTTACTCACGTGGTAGCCCTTTATACACGCGCATGTGGGACTTTACGCACGTCTCCCCGCCCCTGACGTTCATGGTATCGTATTTTCCCCGCCCCTTTTCCATCTTTTTTTTGTTGGAAGCACATGTTGGAGAATATGGCAGCACGGCGAATCAGTTGTAAGGCCTCCAACATGACCTTTGAGGAAATGGTGGAGATGGTCCTCATCCTCAAAGCAGAGGACTACGATGGGAGGCATGGGCCATATAAGTACCCGAACAAGGTCAAGGCCGCAATAATGGAGAAGGTGAGGAGGAGTCTCCATCGCAAATTTGGAGTGAAAAGGTCCAAGGAGCAGATCCGGAAAAGGTGGTGTGACCTCAAAAAACGGGAGCCGGAACAAATGAAGAGGATCAGGAGAGTGATTAGAAGAAGTAAGTTTGTTATATATTTTGTAAGATTTGTTCCGCGCCATGTTTTTTTTATTTCAGGTTGTACTGTAATATTTTTTTAGGCACAATAATTTGTCGTCAAACTGGACGTCCATTCGGAACGACTAAATATTGTGTTTTAAATCCTACAAATTATGACATTTTTTGAAAATTGTGGTGAGATCAATCGTGAAAATTATGTAGATGTGCTATTAAAACCACAAATCTTTTTTTAATAATTAAATATACAGTAAAAGGAGAGTCTGCTCAGCAGTCGGTGACACATGTGGACTCATTTGCATAATTGTTGTCCCCTTTAATAACCCATTTTGGGCTTCACACAGAGCTGAGGTGATCCAGTGTATACTTTGTTGGCTTACATGTTTAAAAGTAGACCAAAGCTACAAGATTTGTCAGGATCTTTGTGAATGCCTTCAATCCTGTGTTTTGCCCTGAGGGGTTTTTCTAAACATCAATAGTCCCAGAAATTTTATAAAGTGAATCATATTCCTCTTTCAGGCCTATAAGCTCTAAAAATCCTGTTTCCATTTTCTTCATTCTCGTAGGGCGTCATGAAGCTTCAACACGGGAGCACCAAGTCAGCACGCAAGCCACACCCCCGAGGGATGGTGATGATGCGCAGCCTGCCACCACATCAGGTAAAGTAACATATAACTAACCCAGCTTCAGGTAATGTAGATGTAGGCCTGCCTAATTTAAATAAATTGTTTTGTGCCACATTTCAGGATCAGGTGGTGGCTTGGACAGGCATACAAAACAGATGCTGATCTCGGAAATATGGGCCTGCAGAGAAGAGGTGGAGGAGATACATTTGGCCAACAGAAAAAATAATGAAAGAGCAAGGAGGGTGGAAACTAAATTAAAAAATTTATTGGATGTATTGGGGAGAGTCTGAATCTTAAAAAAATACCAAAAAAAAAATTTAAAGAGCAGATTTTGAAGTTTATTTAATAAAAAAAAAAAAAAAAAAATAATAAAACCAGATTTTAGACTTTATTTAATAAAAAAAAAACCAAAAAAATAATAAAACCAGATTTTATACTTTATTTAATAAAAAAAAAAACCAAAAAAATAATAAAACCAGATTTTAGACTTTATTTAATAAAAAAAAAACCAAAAAAATAATAAAACCAGATTTAATACTTTATTTAATAAAAAAAAAACCAAAAAAATAATAAAACCAGATTTTAGACTTTATTTAATAAAAAAAAAACCAAAAAAATAATAAAACCAGATTTTAGACTTTATTTAATAAAAAAAAAACCAAAAAAATAATAAAACCAGATTTAATACTTTATTTAATAAAAAAAAAACCAAAAAAATAATAAAACCAGATTTTAGACTTTATTTAATAAAAAAAAAACAAAAAAATTACAAAAATGATTGTATATTGTATGAGAAAAATCACCCACAAAAATACAAAAATGATTGTATATTGTATGAGAAAAATGACCAAAAAAATTACAAAAATGATTGTATATTGTATGAGAAAAATCACCCACAAAAATACAAAAATGATTGTATATTGTATGAGAAAAATGACCAAAAAAAATACAAAAATGATTGTATATTGTATGAGAAAAATCACCCACAAAAATACAAAAATGATTGTATATTGTATGAGAAAAATGACCAAAAAAAATACAAAAATGATTGTATATTGTATGAGAAAATATACCATAAATTTTTGTAGGGTATTTATGAAAAAATAAAAATAAATAAATTAAGAAAATAAAGAGCTTTTGAACCTCAAAAAAGTGTGTGGTGTTTTTCATAAAATACGTAAAATTTTATATGTGTTTGGTTTGGGGGTCACCTGGGAAATGTTTGCTAGTTGATAATGAAAATACACTTAGTTACACTTAGTAAAGAACTCCAAACAACACAAGCAAGACATAACAAGTTTAGAAAAAAGATTAGGATTTATTTTTTTGAAAGCTACAATTATGGCAAATTTGATTGAGATGGTATTGCCCCCCTACCCATGAAATAGTCCATGTATTTGTCCCGGACTTCACGGGCACTCTGGGGGGGCAGTCCTGTGTGGCCAGCTTCAAGGCCCGCCAAAGTTTCTGCAGGGGTCAAATGTTGTGCCTCGGGCCCAACCAGGGCCATATAATTTGGAGATTGTCTCCGCAAAAAATTGTGTAGAATGCAGCAGGCAAAAATAATAGTATTCCACTTATATTCCGCCATGTGGAGAGAGGTGAGGAAAAGGCGGAACCGGCTGGCCATGATGCCGAAAGCGTTCTCAACCACTCTACGTGCTCGGCCCAGCCGGAAATTAAAGACACTCCTCTCTGGGGTGAGGGTGCGCTGAGGGTATGGCCTCATAAGATGGGGTCCCAGGGCAAACGCTTCATCAGCCAGGAAAACAAATGGCAGGCCTTCTACATTCTGGTCATCCGGTGGCAATGACAGATCATCATCCTGAAGGCGAAGCGCGAACTCCGTCTGCCTGAAGGCTCCCCCATCCGATACCCGTCCATTCATCCCGACATCCACAAAAAGGAATTCATACTGTGCTGACACCACCGCCATCAGCACAATACTGTTGAACCCCTTATAATTAAAGAACTGGGATCCTGAACGGGGTGGAGGCACGATGCGGACGTGCTTCCCGTCGATGGCTCCCCCGCAGTTGGGGAAGTTCCATCGGGTCTGGAAGTCCAAAGCCACAGACTGCCACTCCTGTGGTGTGGACGGAAGCTGGGGAAGAAAAAAAGAAAAAATTAGCCACATAACCTTGCAAGCAGATTATACAAAGACATTATAAGCATTATAACATTTCTGGGAACTAGCATATTATATCTAAATATATTTAGCCAATTAACACATTAAACACCCCCTCTGATGGGCCAATGCCCAAGTTTGGGGGAGGGCTAGATGAGTTTGGGAGTACTAAAAAAAATTAATTTTGATTATTGGTGAACATAGACTTTACAACACATTTTGGAGGGGAGGGCTAGATGAGTTTGGGAGTCCTAAAATTTAAATTAAAAAAAAAAAATATTGGTGAACATAGACTTTACAACACATTTTGGAGGGGAGGGCTAGATGAGTTTGGGAGTCCTAAAATTTAAATTAAAAAAAAAAAAATATTGGTGAACATAGACTTTACAACACATTTTGGAGGGGAGGGCTAGATGAGTTTGGGAGTCCTAAAATTTAAATAAAAATTAAAAAAATATTGGTGAACATAGACTTTACAACACATTTTGGAGGGGAGGGGGGGGACATTACAATGGATATAACACAATACATTGGGAAGTGACTAGACTAGGTAGGTTGGGGCCCAGGATAGCATGCTGGGGAGGTAAGTGATGGAAAATATGCATGTAGGCCAAAAAAGGGGCATCAAAGTTTACATCATGCATGGGGGCAAAGGGGACATTCACAGCATATTCCAGACATGGTAATTAGGGAAGGAAGAGATAACTACAAGACATTAGCATACATTATAGACATAAAATTTGATATTAAAGGACCAAACTTACCCTCATATATTCCTCCTGCAGAACCTGGATGATGGCAGAGCAGGTGTCAGGAATGATGAGGCCCAGAGCCTGGGGGGAGATGCCCGTGGAGAACTTTAAGTCCTGAAGGCTTCTCCCAGTTGCCAGATAACGGAGGGTGGCAACTAGCCTCTGCTCAGCACTGATGGCTTCCCGCATAACGGTGTCCTGCCTGGTAATATAGGGGGACACCAAAGCCAACAGGTGCTGAAAGACGGGATCAGACATCCTCAGGAAATTCCTGTAATCAACAGGATTATTTTCCTGAAGCTCCCGCAGCAAAGGCATGTGAGAGAATTGGTTCCTACGGAGCAACCAATTCTTGGTCCATGAACGTGTCCTCCTCCTGTTCATGAACTCCTCATTGTCTAGGTCATAAACAAACAGACCTATAGACAGAAGATGCTTAGCACGAAGTCGGCGACGACTAGGTGCCTGCAACATGGCTACAAGGCTAGTTACGAACGACAAATCAGAATTGCACTAAACAGACCGCAGTGAAGAACAGCAAGACCTATGAAGAACGACCCTGACAATGAAAAACGCGGGGACAGGACCGCAATGTAAAACAATACGACCTGACCGCACGTCTCGATTGCCTAGATACGACCCACACAAGTACAAACTGAACGGCAGAGATCAATCTGAAAGCACAAAGACTGAAAAGCACGAATCGTCACTCACCAAACTTTTACTAACACGCGTAAACACGGAATCAGCAAAAGGAGCCCCAAGGGTGGCGCCAACAAAATCAAACCTCCCCTTTATAGTCGCGTCATACGTCGTGAGCGTCATCGCGCCGGAGAACGACAAGATTTTGGTATGTTACGTGTGTACGCAAAGCAAGCCTGCCGAGCTTCTCGACAAGTTCAACAAGGAACTCGTCGAGGAACTCGACGGGCTTGGCACGTCGAGTTTCTCTGTCGTGTGTACGAGGCCTAAGTAGTGCCAAGTTTAGGATCCATAAGTAGGAAACTAGGTCACAATTCAAAGAAGGTGTAGCAGGAAAGGTGTCAAGAAGACTAGTCCTCAACTGGTACACCACAATAAACATAATCATATATTGAAATGGAAGTTCAGTGCTGCTAGTGTTATAGTAGGAACAGGCTAATTGTTAGAGGAAATAGAGACTTAAAAATGTGGAGCAAAATTTTAATCTAGGACTTCCAAAGTAGTATTTACAGGAACACCACTGTCACACCACTGTCACACAACATATAAGAAAGAGCAAGGAAGCTTAAAAAGGTTGATAAGAGGCTGGGGTTTTGTTACAGAAGGGAAGGATTTACATTTTTGTTTACAATATTATTTTATTATTGTTTTATAGAGATATTACAGGGGTTTACCTATACACAACAGATATGTATATATATATGTATAAATCCACACCATTATTAAAAATTGTAATCATATCTAACCACTCTTTTCTTGAAATCTCAAAGGCTCAATTTCTTTAATTCAATCCATAACGTGATGAGCTGTATCAAACACTGGGAATTATCCTAAAAAATTACGCTGAAGAAGTTGTGGCTCCACGAGTAAGTAGTGCCAAGTTTAGGATCCATAAGTAGGAAACTAGGTCACAATTCAAAGAAGGTGTAGCAGGAAAGGTGTCAAGAAGACTAGTCCTCAACTGGTACACCACAATAAACATAATCATATATTGAAATGGAAGTTCAGTGCTGCTAGTGTTATAGTAGGAACAGGCTAATTGTTAGAGGAAATAGAGACTTAAAAATGTGGAGCAAAATTTTAATCTAGGACTTCCAAAGTAGTATTTACAGGAACACCACTGTCACACCACTGTCACACAACATATAAGAAAGAGCAAGGAAGCTTAAAAAGGTTGATAAGAGGCTGGGGTTTTGTTACAGAAGGGAAGGATTTACATTTTTGTTTACAATATTATTTTATTATTGTTTTATAGAGATATTACAGGGGTTTACCTATACACAACAGATATGTATATATATATATATATATATATATATATATATATATATATATATATATATATATGCATATATGAAAACCATCATCATATATTTACAGCATATAGTAAATATTCTTACATATCTTTAGTACATATCATCTCTATACCGGAAAAAGACAAAAGAAAAAAAAGAGAAAGGAAAAAAAAAGGGGGGGGGAATATATAAAAAAAAATGGAAGAAGAGAGGGATCTCCCAATGTAGCCTGTAAAACCAACCGGGTATTATTTCAAACTTGAAAAAGAGAGAGAGAGAAAAAGAATGAAAACAATAACAATTATAATCATAATCACTCCAATGTAGCTAAACAATGGTAGAATGGTAGAATTTCCCTTAACCCAGATTAGAAACTCAGGTGACTGACGAAACTTGGACCAAACGGACCAAGTATAAGAAAACTGTTCTTCTCTTCCCATTTCCCACGCCAACAGACCTTCTAAATCTCTAATAAAGTCCATTTCAATTGCTCATTCCCCCAGGGAAGGTACTGTCATTGTTTTCCAGTGTCGTGGGATGACTGCTCTGGCTGCAGCAAGGAAGTATCTACTTTTTTTGGGTCAAAATAAAGCTTTTTTGCCAATCCGATATAGTTAAAGTCTCTTGGAGTTCTTTTTCCCATTTTCGAGTTTACGGGGGAAGATCTGAATGGGTTGATAGCAAGAGAATAGAATATAATACAGAGACCGGGTGTGATATTGATTCCTCTTGCAAGAGCAAGGATTCAAATGCAGTTGGACTAGCATAAATATCTTGTTTTGATGAGATAGATCGTATATAGCATAGAGCTTGATGTCTCTGTAACCACTGCGCAGGGTTATAGGAGAGCATTGTAGATGTAGAATCTACCGTTAATAATGGCTCTGACTGGAGGACTTGAGCAATTCTTCTATGCCCCTGTTTATACCAAGGGCCAAACACAGTTGAGTGTAGGGCTGGTAGAAAATCTGTTCCAAAGAAGGGAGTCATGGGACTTAATTGTTTTGATATTTTATAGATGGGTATCAAACGATCCCATATGTGTAGTGTTTGCCTAGTGAGATCTGCTGGGATCGAGAGGCCCTTACGTAGAATAGGCGAAGTCCACGGAAGGGCACAGAGATCTATAGGATTTATATGACCTTACAACTATACCCATAACTTAGATGAGGAGTGGTGAAACCAATCGATAATACGTGTTAATATAATTGCTTTATGGTAAATAGAAACACCTGGTACCCCTACCCCACCTTTATTTTTTGGAAGGGGTAATGTCCCAAAGCTGATTCTAGGCTGGGCTGAATTCCATAAAAAATTTAGAAAATAGCTGATGGATTTTACAGAAGTATAAAGCCGGAAGATGGATTGGAATCGTTTGGAATAAATATAAGAGGTGGGGAAGTATATCCATCTTAAGGTTATTAATTCTGCCAAACCATGAGAGTCTCTTAAATGCATAAGATGTCAAAGTCATTTGAATTTTATGAAGCATCGGGAAAACATTTAGAGAGTATAATTGTAATGTTGATGCTGGGATATTAATCCCAAGATATCGTATCGATTCCGAACAGGTCCTGAAAGAAAAGTTCTTCGATATTCATTTCATATTTGTTTGTGATAGGGATATATTGAGAAGTTCTGATTTATTATAGTTGACCTTAAAATTACTGACTTCACTAAATCTCTGGAATTCTAGGAGTATAGAAGGAAAAGAAGTATGTGGTTTTGTAACAAATAAAAGGAAATCATCTGCAAAGAGGGCCAATTTTGCTTGAAGTGGGCCTACCTGAATGCCCGTTATATTTTCATTTTTTCGCAATGCATTTGCCAGGTGTTCCATCGTAATAAAATACAACAAGGGTGATAAGGGATTTACATTTTTGAAGAACTGGACTGTTTTTTTTATTTGGCTACAAACTCTGTAGTAGGCAAATGCTTGATAGTAATGAGACGAGGGCCAAGGGAAAGAGTATTTACTAAACTGGAAGAATTTTAAATTAGGAGTGTCGGACAAGAGAATAGTATGGATAGAAGCAGTGGGCAAGATAAAGAACCAAAAGAGTTGGAGTTAATAGACATGTGCACACTGAAATATTTCATTTTGGAATTTCGTCCGAAAAATAAATGTATTTAGTTACTCCCGAAAATCTGAATTAATTAAGGTTGTATCTGTCATTGAAGGCTTATGGTGTCTGTTCGAATGTGCTAAGAATATTCGATGGAGCAGCTAAACTGTACGAATTGTACATTTCCAGTCGAATGTTCCGCCTACAAGCTATAGAAGAATTCTAATGTTGTATGACACTAGTAACAATTTAATTTATTAATTATTATTACTAGTCAACCAACATTCAAACTCTTCTATAGCCTATGGGCCGAGCATTTGACCGGAAATGTATGATTGCGGCATTGTATATACTGTAGTTTAGCTGCTCCGTCAAATCTTCTTAGAACTTTCGACAGACACCATAAGCCTTCAATGACAGATTTTACATTTGTATGTTTTTCGCTGCTTCGTCGAATCTTCGTCATTCATGTCGAATGGTCTACCCCAACACTGTCTCTATAATGTTGAATCCTTCCTCTCTATGTAGAACAATCTTGGACTTAGAGTTAAGGTTAGGCACATTCGACCACAGGTTCAATAGACACAGATTGCTATTGTCAGCATCATGTCGAATCTCCTATCTATATCAAACTATTGTAGCAACGAAAACGAAAATAAAGCATTTTTTTATGTCGGATCTTTTGGATTTCGTAATCTGCGCGTTTTTTTTAGTTTGCTAAAATGATAACGAAAATACCAGAAATTTGGACGAAAATGCCTTCGAACGAAAACAAATGCACATGTCTAGGAGTTAACAGGAGCTAGTGGAAATACAGTGGAGGTTGGGGTCATCTATGATTGTCTTCCCACCTGATAGGACATGCCACAGATAAATATTAGCCTGAGGGGGACAGTAATAATGCGACAAGGACCTATGAGTTAAAACTTTCAATTACCCTTTAAAGGGCAGAAACTCATGTAGGTAGATCATTAGATGACTTATACTGTAGACGTTTCAACGTTTTCAAATATGAGCTATCTCAAATACATCATATTTTGAGCAAAACGCTATACTAAAAATGTTATTATGAATATACTTATTTTAGGTAGAATAACCACACAGAATAATTAAATATGATATTATGAAATAAAATGTTGACTCATTGTAATGACACATTTCTAGGCCTACATTCTATTCAAATTTCATGCTTAAAAAAATCTAATATTGAAATTGTTAAAGTTTTACTTAATACTAAGCTGCCTACTCAATTGCTTCTGTGTTGCTGAGAATTTTTTTCTAAGCGAGGCACAAAAGTAGTTATTTTTTTATTCTTTTAAAGGCAGGGTGATTCTAGGTACAACCATACACACCTAACATGAAACATAAGGGAATATTAGATCATTAGATCAACTACAGACCAAGCAAAGGTCTCTCTGAAGACCAGATTAGTCAGTAACAACTGCATTAATGCATGGACAAAAATCGAAGACTGGTTCCTCCTGGAATTAGTACAATTATTTTGAAGCTGAAGGCCTGTAGAAAGTCATGTCTCTGATGTGGAGGCAAAGAAGGAAAAAAATACCAAATCAGACGTCTTGGATTTTTTTTAAAAGAGATACAAAGAGGCAAGAATCTCGTCAGGAAAAAAAAGTTGTTTTTCCCGACGATATTCTTGGCAAGAATCTCTAGCCGCCCGAGTGTACACACTGACCTTTTCACAAGAACTGTGGTGCTCGTGAAAGGCAAGAACGCAGTGACGTCATCGCGTATGACGAGCATTCGTTCGTCACATTCTATGCTGTCATCGCCATCTTGCTTTACCCTACCTATGCCGTGAAAGCTACCACGCATGCGTCAAAGTGATTTCGAGTATGCGTGGGTTTCCACAGCGACAGATAAGTATACACACTCTCTGGTTTCTCGTCGGGAAACAGGCCGACAAGAATCTCGACGAGAAAATAGAGTGCAGGTTCTTTATTTTTCTCGTCGTGATTCTGGCCAGATTTCCTGACGAGAAACCTGAAAGACTCGTACACACGAACGGTTTTCTAGTGGTGTGTACGAGGCCTAAATGTTGATCAACGAATTCCCCGTACACACGATCGGAATTTCCAAAGGAAAAAGTCCGATGGATTTTTTACATCGGATTTTCCGATCGTGTGTAGCCCCATCGGAGTTTTTTCATCGGAAATTCCGATGAATTCCATTGGAGTTTAGATATAGAACATGTTTTATTTTTTTACGATGGCATGAAACTGCTGGAGATATATAATAGTTTTGCAGAAGGGACTGAATTTTGGTATTATCAATACTTTTAATTATTACAGTTTTAATTGGATTATTCAAAATGGTATATCTTCCAAAGCCTAGTGCACACTGATAGTTTTTATTTTTTCAACCAGCAGGCTGAACGAAAAAACTTGACAGCTCGGGAGGAGCCACTGTACTACCTATCCAAAGTTAGTACAGCAATCTCCCCGCTGAGGCATTGTATTCTAACAGGGAGTGCGGCCTCTCCGCCAACACACACTCTTAGCCATTGGATGAGAGCGCTGACCGGATGCCAATCAGCAGACCTTTTTAGGTCATGCCCCTTCGACAGAATTCATCTGAACGGCTGGCTTCTGTCAGACCGGCTGCCATATATAACATTTGGCCCGTGTGTACTAGGCTTGAGTCTGGCTGCTTACATCAGTCTAAAGTCAGGGCACTTAATCAAATCTAGGAAATTTTCATCTCAATTGTGTTTAACCTACAGAAGGGAATGAAAATGATGAGATTAGAGCTCTATCTCAGGTTTTCTGAGGAAGAGAGTATCAATAAACTGACTACCACAGGAAGAGAAAATGCATTTTAAAGAAAAGCTCAATCAATCCACTGTTACCAGTAAACATTTTTAGACTTGCTGAAAATATAGGAAACCCATGAGATTGTGTCACAGTTTTATTGATTGGGGTGCAGTTATCTTACCCAGAGACAGTGATGCCGCGTTCACACGATCGGTCAATCCGATGAGAACGGTCTGATGGACCGTTTTCATCAGACCAAACCGATCGTGTGGAGGCCCCATCGGTTATTTAAAAAATTTTAAACTTGTTTTAAAAATCCACGCATGCTCAGAATCAAGTCGACGCATGCTTGGAAGCATTGAACTTTATTTTTTTCAGCGTGTTGTTGTGTTTTACGTCACCGCGTTCTGACACGATCGTTTTTTTAACTGATGGTGTGTAGGCACGACTGATCATCAGTCAGCTTCATCGGTTAACTGATGGAAAAATCCATCAAACCGTTCTCATCGGATTGACCGATCGTGTGTACAGGGCATGACAGTTTTAAAAAAAAAGGAAATATCACTTTTAAAAGCCATCTGACAAAGGAAGGGAAGTTTGTCATTGTGTTAAAGTGGATGTAAACCCGATTCATGAAATTTGAGCTGGGCACATAAATCTGCAGTATTTTGTTATCTCTCTTCAATGTCTTCAAAGTCTCCAATCAGCAATGTTAGCTATCTATCTCACACTTTGTGTTAACCAGGAAGAGAACATTTCCTAACACGATCTCAACTTTCTAAACAATATATAAATGTGAAGACAGTAGATGTGCATGTAAAAACCTATGTAGGGAGATTTGGTTAATCTCTGTGTATCATCTGAGGCTGTTTACTTCACTGGGTGTATGGAGGATTTACATCCACTTTAAAGTGTTACTAAACCCAGTAATAGGAAAATAGTTAACCTGCCCTCCCTCCCCCCAAAGCTTATAAATCTTATTTTTATATTAAAACATTGCCAATATGTACCTTTTTGGATGATCTGTATATCAAGTTTACATGATAAACTATACAGTTTCTCCAGTGCTGAGAGTTCAGGTAGGAGGAGATTTCCACTACAGCCTGTATACACGCCCACATGTGTGATGTCAATATCATGTGACCTGGCTAGCTCTGATCAACAAGTAATTATTCTCACCAGCATAAGACACAACTGAGCATGTGCAGGTCGGCTACTCTGCCTGTGTTATCTGGCCTTCCCCAGATAGGTGGGGGAAAGAGGGGAGGATCTATGCATACAGGATAAAACAGCCTTTTTACAACATACAGAGGATTAACCCCTTAAGTTCCACAGTGACTATAACAAGCATGCTTAGCTGCATATACAGACAGATTTTACTGTTGTAGGTTTAGTAACACTTTAAGAGTATCCCAACACATGTCCCAGCTACAAGTCTCCTTTTTTTTCATGTGCCTCTGTATTTGGAGTACAACAGTAGACAACAGCATAAACTGCAATTTTATGCATTAGATCTTAATAGATACTTGTAAGTTTCCAAAACAACAAGTTTCTTCTTTTTCAACCTATGATCCTACAGACTATATATAGTTTATTTTTAACCACTTAAGCCCCGGACCAAAATGCAGCTAAAGGCCCAGGCCAGGTTTTGCGATTCGGCACTGCGTCGCTTTAACAGACGATTGTGCGGTCGTGCGACGTGGCTCCCAAACAAAATTGACGTCCTTTTTTTCCCACAAATATAGCTTTCTTTTGGTGGTATTTGATCACCTCTGCGGTTTTTATTTTTTGCGCTATAAACAAAAATAGAGCGTCAATTTTGAAAAAAAAAATATTTTTTACTTTTTGCTATAATAAATATCCCCCAAAAACATAGTTAAACATTTTTTTTTCCTCAGTTTAGGCTGATACGTATTCTTCTACCTATTTTTGTTAAAAAAATCGCAATAAGCGTTTATCGATTGGTTTGCGCAAAATTGATAGCGTTTACAAAATAGGGGATAGTTTTATTGCATTTTTATAAAAAAAAAATTATTACTAATGGCGGCGATCAGCGATTTTTTTCGTGACTGCGAAATTATGGTGGACACTTCGAACAATTTTGACACATTTTTGGGACCATTGTCATTTTCACAGCAAAAAATGCATTTAAATTGCATTGTTTATTGTGAAAATGACAGTTGCAGTTTGGGAGGTTACCACAGGGGGCGCTGAAGAAGTTTGGTTTCACCTAGTGTGTGTTTACAACTGTAGGGGGGTGTGGCTGTAGGTCTGATGTCATCGATCGTGTCTCCCTATAAAAGGGATCACACGATCGATGCAGCCGCCACAGTGAAGCACGGGAAAGCCATGTTTACATACGGCTCTCCCCGTTCTTCAGCTCCGGGGAGCGATCCCGAGGGGGCGGCTATAAACGAATAGCCGTGCCCTCATCCTGGATCGTTCCCCGCCGATTTCTGACCGCCGCATGTACCAGGGGGGTCGGACCCCGACCCACGTCCAGGCAGCGACGTGCGGGCACGTCGTTCTGCCTGTCCGTGCCATTTTGCCAACGTATATGTACATGCGGCGGTCGTTAGGCGGTTAAGGATTTTTTTTTTAAGTTTCCAGTTTTCTCTTTTAAAGATCTTGTTTAAAAAAATCTTTGATACAATACATGTACATCCTGGTGTTAAATGCATTTTTTTATACATTTCCTTGATTTGCCTATATACAGCACATTATCAAAAATATTGGGACACCTGCCTTTACATGCACATGAACTTTAATGGCATGCCAGTCTTAATCCATAGGGTTCAATATTGAGTTGGCCCACCATTTGCAGTTACAACAGCTTCAACTCTTCTGGGAAGGCTGTCCACAAGGTTTAGGAGTGTGTCTATGGGAATGTTTGACCATTCTTCCGGAAGTGCATTTGTGAGGTCAGGCACTGATGTTGGAAGAGAAGAGTACTATTGGGTTGAGGTCAGGACTCTGTGCAGGCCAGTTAAGTTCCTCCACCCCAAACTCACTCATCCATGACTTTATGGACCTTGCTTTGTGCACTGGTCCAAATCATTTGTTTGATGTGGGATTATGGTGTGGTTTTTTTTTAGAGGTTCAGATTGGCCCCTTAGTTCCAGTGAAGACATTTTGTACACTTTCATGCTCCCAACTTTTTGGGAACAGTTTGGGGTTGGCCCCTTCCTGTTCGTACATGACAACCAGTGCACAAATATGCACTTAATATCTTAATATTGAACCCTACAGACTAAGTCTGGGATGCTTTTAAAGTTCAAGTGCGTGTAAAAGCAGGTGTCCCATTACTTTTGACAATATTGTGCAGCTAAAGTATATTAAAGGTGCACTTCTTTAAACGAGAGACATGTGTTACAATGACAGCCCCAGACTTCCTTCAACAATTGGAAAAATACACTGTGCAGAAGACAACAGAAAAATTTAAACCAATGAAATTTCTACACATCATATTTATTGTATTCTTCTTTATAATTTATATCGGGGATAAGCAATTAGCAGACCTCCAGCTGTTGCCAAACTACAAGTCCCATCATGCCTCTGCCTCTGGGTGTCATGCTTGATGCTGTCAGAGTCTCGCTATGCCTCATGGGACTTGTAGTTTGGCAACATCTGGAGGTCCGCTAATTGCTTATCCCTGATTTATAGTATTTTATGTTGCCTACCTTACCACTGAGCCTGTTGTAGTCAGTCTGGCCTTCAAGGATCCTGCTGCAGTCAAGATAAGTTGCTTCTGTTGATAACCTCACAGGCAGTAAAACTACCAATTCTCCTACTACACATGCTCCTGCTCCAAATGAAGCACAGTTGGGAGGTATGCCATTAGGGAGATTCCCCCTTGTTATTTGTCTGAATGACTATTATCACCTAAAGTCAAAGAAAATTCCAATTTTGGTCAATGGAGATACTAGTTCAGAGAAGGTTATTCAGAAAATGTAGAACATTCTCGGAATGGTGACAGTGCTACGTGGCCAACCTCCTTTGTTCAGTAATCAGAAGAGCACCCGTTTGACATGGGACCTGGAAGCCAGTAGCAATGTCTACTTCAGTGATTTACAGCTTTCAGGGGGATCGATCAGGTATTGTATATACTTTGTTATATTGGTCCAGGCTGGACCAGTGTAGCTATGTATAAGATATCCATACCCTAAATTCCTCTTTAAAGTGGAGTTCCACCCCCTCCCCCCCCCCCAAAAAAAAGGCATTACTGTGCATGAAATAAAATAAAATAAAACAAATTTGGAGATTTTTTTTACACACCTCTTAATGCCTGTTGCTATGTGGTCCCTTGAAATCTTCCTACTTCCTCTCCACGGCTTCTTACGTCACTTCCCTCGGCGCCTCCACTTGCTACTGCTCCTGGGAGATGTGTGTCATCATTTCCCAGGAGTCAGTGGGCAGCGCCAAGGGCTTCATTGCCAACCTGATTAGTTGGTGGTGTCCTGTCGAGAAATGCCTCCTGTCAAATAATTCCCACCCGATAATACGCATTCTCAGCGCTTGCGCAGTACGGAGCCGCCGAAAGCCGCTGAACATTGGATTCCACTGTTTGACAGCTTTCAGTGGCTCCATACTACGAAATCGCTGCACATGTGCAGTACAGGGAGGGTATTATTCAACAGGGGGCATTTCTCGTCAGAACAACGGTGCAAAATAAAAACGGCCAAGAAAGGATTAACAAACTTTATTTAAGAGATAAATACGGACATCGGGGGGGACACATTTTACAAAAGACGTGAGTGTTCAAATTATACTTTAAAAGCTTTTGAAAGGGTTAAAAAAATTAAATTGTAGTTGGAACACCGCTTTAAGGTAACTGGAAGGGTAGATCTAACTGAGAAAGACAGATGCTGAGACATCTGACAGTCCTTACCTTAACCACCAGAGCTCCAGGACCTGTGGGGTTCATCATTTGATAGGGATATTCATCATTATCTGTTCAGCCATTGTTTCTGTACTCTAGCAAGCCCCTACAACATGAATACAGCTATGCCTATATACGTAAATTAATTCCTTATGGCAGCTACAGAGCACATAAAATATGGATTTAGCAACCGGCCGGGGCTTGAGCATTTTGAGCTGTGACTAAACCCCCAGCATTCTTTGCAGGTTTTATATTTCTATCAAGTCAGAAAAACACAACAGTAATATAATAAATGTGTGAATGTGATGATCTCTGCAAAGCTGATTTATTTTTCCATCTCACAAAAGTACTTCTTTTGTAGTCACACATCCCCGCTGTACTTTATCTATTCTGATTTATGCCAGCTTCCTCTGTTTTATAGCTAATGATAATCTGCAGATGCCTGAAGGACTTCTGAATTAGCATTGGATGCTTGCTGCATGAAAATTAGCCATGTGTTCTTGGGAAATAAAATGACAACGCAGAATTCATAGTGAAGTCACCAGGCACTTGGGCGAGACACTTGTCCTTTCAACAGCCCATTCAGTTAATAGCATAATCTTCTTAATCACTATCAGTAATCATGTTTTAGAAAAATAAAAAGAGAATATTAATGGTATTTATCTACAGCGTGATCAGAGCCAATTCATAAAGTAGTTCTAGAAAGCAGATGATGTTATCGTTTCCTTTTTTTATTCGGCACTGAGTTTACTGGACAACTGTAACATTAAAGCGGGAGTTCACCCATTTATTTATTTTTTTACCTTTTCCCCTTAGATTCCTGCTTGTTTTGTCTAGGGGAATCGGCTAGTTGTTTTAAAATATGAGCAGTACTTACCCGTTTTCGAGATGCATCTTCTCCGTCGCTTCCGGGTTTGGGTCTTCGGGAGCGGGCGTTCCTTCTTGATTGACAGTCTTCCGAGAGGCATCCGACGGTCGCATCCATCGCGTCACTCGTAGCCGAAAGAAGCCGAACGTCGGTGCGCCTGCGCACCGACGTTCGGCTTCTTTCGGAAAATCGTGACGCGATGGATGCGACCGTCGGAAGCCTCTCGGAAGACTGTCAATCAAGAAGGAACGCCCAGTCCCGCAGCCCATACCCGGAAGCGGCGGAGAAGATGCATCTCGTAAACGGTAAGTACAGGTCATATTTTAAAACAACTAGCCGATTCCTCTAGACAAAACGAGCATGAAGCTAAGGGGAAAATGTGTTCTCTATGGGTGAACCTCCGCTTTAATATCACATAAAGGGAACTATAGCTTTAACTGTAAAGCAATTTTAAAGAAGAATAAAGGCCACCTGTTAGTATGGTCTTATGAAAATGTAGAGGAAACATACGTTATTAAAAAATATGGTAACATGAGTGCTCAATAAAACGTATGTAAATACGTGGAACTAAGTGGAAATCTATTTTCTGAAATATAGTAAAACCTTGGCTTGCGACCATAATTCATTCCAGAAGAATGCTTGTAATCCAAAGCACTTGTATATCAAGCAAATTTCTAAGAAATAATGGAATCTCAGATGATTCGTTCCACAACCATTTATTCATAAGTCCTTCAGTTTATAGTCCATATAAAAAGATTATAGTAATGTGACCAGGTTGTGTACCCATAAAATGTCCATCCACAAGGGAATTAGAAGCAAAATACATCAGGAGATACAGAGTATAAAAAAGAAGAGAGGCGCCTCTAAAGCTTCATAAACACGACCGAGAAACTCAACAGAATCCATCAAGAAACTTGGTGGCAGAGCTTTGTTGCCGAGGAAAATGGTCGTGTGTACATTTTTCATCGAGGAAACTGTCGAGGAACTCGACGAGAAAAAAAGAGAACAAGTCTTTTTTTCTTGTCAAGTTCCCCGACAGTTTCCTCGATGAAAAACGTACACACGACCGTTTTCCTCTGCAAAAAAGCTCTCCCACCAAGTTTCTTGATGGATTCTGTCGAGTTTCTCGGTCGTGTGTATGAGGCTTCAGTGGCGTCTCTCTTCTTTTTCGTGTGTATGCTAAAAAACCTGCGCATGCTCAGAATAAAGTATGAGACGGGAGTTAAAAGTAGCATTTGTAATGGAGATAACACATTTTTCACACTGTAACAGACTGAAAAGTGCAAATCTTCTCTTACCAAACTTTTACTTAACACACAGTAACATGAGATTAGCAAAAGCAGCCCCCAGGGTTGTGCCAGTGGAATCGAACTTCCCCTGCCATTGTATGTGTTGTACGTCACCGCGTTTGAGAATGAGGAGATTTTGTCTTGACCGTGTGTACGCAAAGCAATCTTGTCAAGTTCCTCGACAAGCCTAACAAGGAACTCGTCGAGGAAAACAATGTGTCTTTTCCCACGAGTTCCTCGGTCGTGTGTATGAGGCCTAAAGCCTCGTACACACAACCGTTTTCCTCAGCAAAATCCATCAAGAAAAATGCTGGCAGAGCATTTTTGACGAGAAAAACGGTCGTGTATATGTTTTTCGTCGAGAAAACTGTCGTGGATCTCGATGAGAAAAAAAGTGAACATGCACTCTTTTTTCTCGCCTGGAGTCTCAATTTCCTCATCGTGTTTCTCGTCGGGCTGGTTTACGATGAGAAACACGTTTGTGCTCAGAATAAAGTATGAGACGGAAGCGCACCTTCAGTAAAAGTAGCATTCGTAATGGAGATAGCACATTCGTCACGCTATAACAGACTGAAAAGCGCGAATCGTCTCTCACCAAACTTTTACTTAAAGCGGGAGTTCACCCATTTATTAATTTTTTTTTTTCTCCCCTTAGATTCCTGCTCGTTCGGTCTAGGGGAATCGGCTATTTGTATTAAAATATGAGCAGTACTTACCCGTTTTCGAGATGCATCTTCTTCCGTCGCTTCCGGGTATGGGTCTTCGGGAGCGGGCGTTCCTTCTTGATTGACAGTCTTCCGAGAGGCTTCCGACGGTCGCATCCATCGCGTCACTCGTAGCCGAAAGAAGCCGAACGTCGGTGCGGCTCTATACTGCGCCTGCGCACCGACGTTCGGCTTCTTTCGGAAAATCGTGACGCGATGGATGCGACCGTCGGAAGCCTCTCGGAAGACTGTCAATCAAGAAGGAACGCCCATTCCCGCAGCCCATACCCGGAAGCGACGGAGAGGATGCATCTCGTAAACGGGTAAGTACTGCACATCTTTTAAAACAAATAGCCGATTCCCCTAGAGAAAACGAGCAGGAATCTAAGGGGAAAAAGTGCCCTCTAAGGGTGAACCCCCGCTTTAACATGCAGTAACATGAGATTAGCAAAAGCAGCCCCAAGGGTGGCGCAAGTGGAATTGAACTTCCCCTTTATAGTGCCGTTGTACGCATTGTACGTCACCGCGTTTAAGAACGATGAGATTTTGTCTTGACAGTGTGTATGCAAAGAAAGCTTGACAAGATTCTCGACAAGCCTGAAAAGAACCTCGTAGAGGAAAACAACGTTTCTTTTACGACGAGATTCTCAGTCATGTGTACGAGGCCTAAGTGTAGGAATATGGTTACATTTAATGAAGGTACAACATTTAGCAACTCACATGGTTGATGATTAAAAGAGGCGCATCCAAGTATGAAGGCATCCGGGGTAAAGCTGTCCACATAGACCGTCCTCCGCAACGCCAGCTCTCATTGCTGTCAGTCTGCAATCGTGACCGGGAAGACAACCCTGCAGTCGAGCGATCTGAAAGCGAGGCTTGAAGCGTTCATGGAGCGCATCGTGGAAGGGAAGACTTTGATGGCCGTGCGGAGGACGGTCTATGTGGACAGCTTTACCCCAGATGTCTGCATACTTAGATGTGCCTGTTTTAATCATCATCCATGTGAGTTTCTAAATGTTGTACTCTTTTATACTCAGGTTGTGACATGCCGTTACTTGTATATCAAGACATCGCTTGTATATCAAGTCAAAATGTATTTAAAAATGTTGCTTGTCTTGCAAAATGCTCTCAAACCAAGTTACTCTCAAACCAAGGTTTTACTGTACAGTATTCCAGCTCTCTTTGAATGCAGTTACATGACCAGTGCCAAGGTGTTGGTCTTGTACCATGGTCTCTGTCAAAGGGGCAAACCTGCATTTGGACGGAGCTGCTTACTTGCTCACTCAGTTTCATTATCGATCCCCTAAACCCCTTCTAACCACATGGCTATTGTCTTTGCATTGGTCATATGACCTCTATCAAAAGGAAGGACCACTGTTTAGACTGATCTGCTAAGCACCTGGGTCTGCCTGAATGTCAGTTGTCAAGACCACATTAGCAAGAACAAGAAAGAAAACAGGTCTACTACAACTTCCATATACACTTTGTATGATGTCCTTTTTAGCGTAGCCACCCCGACGGTATAATTTTGTCAGATTTTTGCTACAATTGTTTTCGTACTGTAATTCTTAGTAATAACACACTTAAATCTGTATAAACAAGAGTCTAGTAGACATCCTGGGTATGATAAAGTTTGAAACACAAAATCATAAATTATAATATAATAAATAACTATATATAATTATAAAAAATAATAATTATAATAAAATTAATTTCCCCACTATTCAATATCGCTCAATTATGTTCTTATTTACTATCGCTGTTTTCTAGCTGGTTTCAAACCACTTTTGACGAAAAGGGACACTTTTTGGTTGCTATGGACAATCTCAAGTTTCCAGGCAGAAAGAACAGTATATATATAATATAAAACTACACGCAGGGCACTGGAGAAAACACTAGGGACAAAAGGGAGGTTAAATGATTTCATGCAGTAATGTAATCTGTAAGATTATAGTGTACATAATCTTATGAATTTTGTAAAAAATTTTGACACACAGAGGCATCGGGCGAAGGACACAGCCCGCGGACACAGCGGAGGGACATTGCAGGATCCTGGGGACAAGGTAAGTATACTGCACCAGGATCCTGCAATGCAATCATGAGTGTTGCTCTGGGTTACCGCTAATGATACTGAAATTTAACCTCGAGCCACACTCGAGAATACAGCCAGGGAGGTTAAAAAGCCAAATACATAACATGGCCTATCTTATGCACTGCCTTACACAATATAATCTATTGATGGTGAGCAGGAAAGTGATATCCTAGATAACATACACATCATGGTGGGTGCTTTAATCATAGAAACATATATTATATTACCAAAAGTATTGGGACACCTGCCTTTACATGCACACAAACTTTATAGGCATTCCAGTCTTATGCCATTTTTTTAATTGGTCATTAAAAACAATCATGTGTGGGCTCCAGAGCATTTTTCTTGATGTAAAAAATGGCCATTAAAAATTTAGAACATGCTCTATTTTTTCTCATCGTTTTTCACTCCGTAGTTTTTCTCTTCGTGAAAACAGTCGTGTAGGCTTTAACGACGGGGAACAAAACGTGCATGCTCAGAAGCAAGTTATGAGAAGGGAAATTTGCATAATCAGCCCAAAGGGTGGCGCCATTCGAATGGAACTTCCCCTTTATAGTGCCATTGTACGTGTTGTCACTGCGCTTTGCCCGAGCATTTTTTTTTTCACGATCGTGTGTATGCAAGGCAGGCTTGACAAGAATCACATCAAGAAAAAAAACGTTTTTTTCCATGACATGAAAAACGGTCATGTGTACGTGGATTTAGTCTGTAGGTTTCAATATTGAGTTGGCCTAATCTTTGCAGCTTTAACAGCGTTATAAACCTTGTTTTGTGCACTGGACCAAATCATTTGGGGGAGGGGGGATTATGGTGTGGGTTTTTTTTTCTTCAGGGGTTGGACTTGACCTCTTAGTTCCAGTGAAGGAAACTCTTAAGGCATCAGCATACAAAGAAATTTTGGACAATTTCATGCTCCCAACTTTGTGCAAACAGTTTGGAGATGGCTCCTTCCTGTTCCAACATGACTGCGCACCAGTGCACAAAGAAAGGTCCATAAAGACATGGATGAGCAAGTTTGGGGTGGAGGAAATTGACTGGCCTGCATACAGTCCTGACATCAACCCGATAGAACACCTTTGGCATGAATTATAGCGGAGACTGTGAGCAGAGAGGGGCGGTCCCAGGCGGCTCTTGAATGTAGACTGATGTGCACGGTCTGGGTGGGGATTGCAGCAGAGAGGGGTTGTCCCGGGCGGCTCTTTCATGCCTCTTAAACAGCATGGTCTGTGTGTCTGGGCGGGAATGTGTGGCAGGAGGTGGAGAGGGGCGGTCCTAGGCAGCTGACTGTGTAATATGTATTGCAAGGACCGTGCTGTGAGCCTGTGCGTGGCTGGGGCACTGACTATACATTCCTGGGACAGCACAGCCCTGTCATTACTCGCCCTTCACATTTGTTTACTCGCCAAATGCGAGTAGGCGAGTGCACATTTTGAGGGCTGCATATATATAACCTTTGCCAGACAATTTATTTAAAAAAAATACCTTTTCATTTGTTTGGCTAAAAAAAAAATTCCCTAGCAAATAAAAAATGCCTATTCTTATTGTATTTATTTTGGTGATTTGCCATGAAAAGATTCCTTCTTTGTGCATTTCCATCATTATAATTACATACACATGTTTAAATGTAATAAAGTCTAAAGCATAAACAAACCAAGCTCAATGTTCTTAATAGTTGAACTTTTAGATTCCATCGGTAATTATAGAGGTAGCAATTTTTTTTTTTTTTGCAAAACAGCCATTTCAGAATCCTAAAATATTTGTTTGGAAAATGTGAACTGCAGGAATAAATAAAATGTCGACAACGTAATTCACAGTAAAATGGATGATAAACTTTGGCTTAACAAACAAATAAAAATTTGCAACAATAAGCAAAGTATAACTCACAGACGGGACTGTTTCAATCAATTATTGGAGGAAAATGGTTGTTTCTTTTAAAAAAAAAAAAAAAAAATCTGTTTAATATGTACAGTTTCACTGGAATGAACTTTGTAGAGGGAGTATATATATGGGATAGCTAAGTAATGTATACCACCCATAGTGAGAGCAAATCCTATATATCTGTAGACGGAAATTAAAGGAAATAGTGCCAAAAGTCAGAAGGACGTGTATGATATTTCCTACAGGGATTAAATGATGTCATGTGGATAGGGGCTGTGGTTTACATGCTTCCTACTGTTTTGTTTCTCAAGGAAAGCCACGAGGAATTTAAACTCCTGTTTTAAATGAAAACTCATACGAACAGGCCACTTCTGAGATGAATTTAGGATGTTATATGACATTAGCACATTGCACCCATGTGCATTTTACAAAGACATATTAGTCTCCAGCTGATATTATTTTAAGCGAAACCTAATTAATGATGGTCTTCATACCAAAAAAAAAAAACGTCTATTTGCAGCCGGTTTTATTCAAGTTGTTATTTTTATTGGGAAAGAAAATGAAAACGTATGCATAGCCTTTTTTTGTTGTTCAATAGAGTGAGAAAGGGTTAGAATACCTGTCAAGTTTCTATTTCTATTTGTGACCAATGTGGGGATAGCCACACTCACAATTGGTCTTGGTGACCATTGCCACCGAAACTCATAGGCCATTCAAAATTTGACAGTGGTCATAAAACGAGTAGGGGGAAATTGTCCAGTGAAGACACCTTTTCTGGTAACAGCTGTCTGAGCAGTGTTTCTCAACCTTTCTTCAGTCAAGGCACCCTTTAAACTTCTGCACAATCTCAAGGCACCCCATTCTAAAATGTAAAAACTAAACTCATAGTTTAAACACAGGGTTCCTTAACCAGGGTTCTGTGAAATCCTAGGGTTCCTCCAGAGGGAGTTACTTTAATCTCTTCCTTACCAGGCCATTATAAAATGATGCCAGCAGGAACCCTCCCTCCATCTGGGTGGACATCATATGACGTCCTTTCTTCCTGACACCGCTCGTGACCCGGCGGCCGCGATGTCCGCCGGGCACCCGCGATTGCCGGTGATCACGGCAGGAGTGTGGATCTGTGTGTGTAAACACACAGATCCACCTCCTGTCAGAGGTGAGGAGACCGATGCTGTGTTCCCAGTACAGAGGAGCACACATCGGTCTCCTCCCCTTGTGAGTCCCCTCCCCCCTACAGTTAGAACACACTTTAGGGAACATTTTAACCCCTCCAGCGCCCCCTAGCATTAACCCCTTCCCTGCCAGTCACATTTACACAGTAATCAGTGCGGTTTTATAGCACTAATCGCTGTATAAATGTGAATGGTCCCAAAAACGTGTCAAAAGTGTCCGCTGCAATGTCACAATAAAAATCGCAGATCGCTGCCATTACTAGTAAAAAAATAAATTAAATAAAAATGCCATAAATCTATCACCTATTTTGTAGACGGTTTTACTTTTGCGCAAACCAATCAATATACGATTATTGAGGTTTTTTTTACCAAAAATATGTAGAAGAATATGTATCGGTCTAAACTGAGGAAAAAAAATGTTTTTTTAAAAAAAATTGATATTTATTAAATAATAAAGTTTAAAATATTGTGTTTTTTTTAAAATTGTCGCTCTTCTTTTGTTTATAGCGCAAAAAATAAAACCCGCAGAAATGATCAAATACCACCAAATGCCAAAGTCGGATCATGCAAGACGGCGATCTAACTTTTATCCAACTTCAGTGATATTCAATGGGCTGAAGTAGGATTAAAGTCGGACCAAAGTAGTGCAGGGAGCATTTTCAAAGTCAGACCGACTTGTGTCGGACCAGTTAATTGACTTAATTTTCAGTAGAATGATTCTCCCAGTAAAACAGTTAAGACCGTTGGCAACAATAGGATACTATATATGTAAAATAGAGTACCACTTGAACATAGCCTGAACGTATAAGCAAAGTTAAGCATAGATTCTGACAATACTTCTAGAAAGAAAAACCCTGGCCGGCCTGTTTAACCTTTTATCCTAATGAGAGATGAAGCTAAATAAGGATGGTCAAGCTGGTGCTGGTCAGATGTCCAACGAACAACAGGCAGCGCTGGACCCCTTCTTGGTCAGGCAGGAATGTTGGACTCTGTGTGGTAGGCCACGCTCTCGCTCTCCCTTCACGGGGAGATCCCTCACACATGAGGCCTGGGAAGAAGAGAGCCTGGGGCGAGTTTTGGGTTTCTTTTATAGCCTCCCTGAAGGTAGAAAAGATCCCTGGGATATGTGGTCTGATTGTATAGCCATGCAGGAATAGCCATCCCTTGGGTTAGGCTCACAAATATGATGTCAGTTTAGTAACACCAGGCACTAGAGGGATAATACAGATAGGGCAGGGAATAACTGTTCATTGTAACTGTAGTCCATATTGCTACACCTTTTTAACCACTTGCCGTCGCCGCACCGTCATAATACGTCCACAAGGTGGCTCTCCTAGGCGAGATCACGTATTATGACGTCCTGCCTTTTAGCCGCCACTAGGGGCGCGCGCCCCCCGCTCGCCCCCGACTCCCGTGCGTGTGCCCGGCGGGCGCGATCGCCGCCGGGCACACGCGATCGCTCGGTACAAATGTGTCAAAAATGTCCGAAGTGTCCGCCATAATGTTGCAATACCGAAAAAAAAATCGCTGATCGCCGCCATTACTAGTAAAAAAAATATTAATAAAAATGCCATAAAAATACCCCCTATTTTGTAAACGCTATAACTTTTGCGCAAACCAATCAATAAACGCTTATTGCGATTTTTTTTTACGAAAAATATGTAGAAGAATACGTATCGGCCTAAACTGAGGAAAAAAAATGTTTTTTTATATATTTTTGGGGGATATTTATTACAGCAAAAAGTAAAAAATATTCATTTTTTTCAAAATTGTCGTTCTATTTTTGTTTATAGCGCAAAAAATAAAAAACGCAGAGGTGATCAAATACCACCAAAAGAAAGCTCTATTTGTGGGAAAAAAAGGACGCCAATTTTGTTTGGGAGCCACGTCGCATGACCGCGCAATTGTCTGTTAAAGCGACGCAGTCCCGAATCGCAAAAAGTACTCTGGTCTTTGGGCAGCAATATGGTCCGGGGGGTAAGTGGTTAAGGTGTATTTCAGAATAACTTGGATGGGGCTTAGGGAACTTAGGAAACTCCAGAACACTGAACAACATTGAGAGGACACTCTTCTCGTTGCAATTACTTCTTAACACAATAGGACAAATTGGGCAACACTGGAAAGCCATAAGTAATGCCCCAGGCAGTTTCTTAATATATCAATGTATCAACACAATTGATTTCTTCGTCACAGAGATGTGTAACAAAAAAACATTTCAAAACTAGGAGAAAACAAATAAATCCTTAGATCTAATATTCTTGCCACCTCTGTAAGCAATGATCACAATGAATCAAAAACAGGTGATGCAATCCACCACCAGCGCTCTCTAGCAGCTCACCTCCAGCTTTGACCAGCTTTACCAGAGAGTCAAAGCATGTAGTTCACCTTGAGGGATATATGGAGATCTCTGTGGATGGATGGATATCCTAATAGCTTTCACAGCTCAGGTCTCTTCTTTGTGGGATGTTCACATGTAATATCGGCCATATAAAACAGAAAAAATACCATCTAGTGCTCTCTGTAAAGAACGATTTTTTGCCATAAAATCTTATAGTGGTTCACTTACATAAAAAGTACTAAAAGCCGTGCCAGCTGAAAATTGCACAATGTAAAATCCACTGGCTTACCGCCGTCTGTTTAGGAATGGTCGCGGTATAGTGTCAGCTGCTGACTTCTTACTCCATACGCGTTGCGTC
Organism: Rana temporaria; assembly: GCF_905171775.1. Lineage (NCBI taxonomy): Eukaryota > Metazoa > Chordata > Amphibia > Anura > Ranidae > Rana > Rana temporaria. The sequence goes on from NC_053491.1 coordinate 50,715,590, forward strand.
CTCATGTGGACTTCTTCAAAAGTTTCCAAACGGATGCAACTGAATGCTCTGACAAACTTTTTTCTGAATGTCTGTACAAACATTTATATGAAATTCTACTGGTGTGTGTCAAATTTTTATTTACTTCTCCCTAGATATGGGACTATCTGGACCTTTAATGTGGAAGTAAACTTCCATTAATTTTGTTTGTACCTATAGGTAAGCTATAATAAGGCTTACCTATAGGTACTGTAAATATCTCCTAAACATGCACTGTTTAGGAGATATTTACTGCATATGCAGCCGATTACATCATCGGCACATGAGCTCTGAAGGAACCTGCCACCTGTGCCTTTTATTCAGAGCCCTTGTGCCGTGACTGGCGACTCCGGGCATGGGCGGGAGTGACTTCATGCGGCTTAGGCCAGTCACACAGCCGCAGTCGGCGGACCTGGAAAGAAGACGGGCGAAGATGAATGCGGCCTCCAGGGGTGACAACGAGGGCTTCGTTTGCAGGTAAGTTTCACATAATGTGCTAGTATGTGTTGCATACAAGCACATTGTGTTTTTACTTTGCAGGACAGGGGAAAAAAAGAAGGTAACACTTTACTTCCTCTTTAAAGATCCTCAAAGACTGCCTGATAGCACAGTGTACACTAGGAAGTACACTAGGAAGTATGATGAACAGTGTCCCTTTCTTGTATATACTGTACAGTTGCCTTTAAGAGTGGCTTCCTATTTACCATTACTCCAGCTGCCCTCATTAATCCAACATTTCTCATAGTTCATGGTATGAATCTGATTTTACTTTACATTTTGTTTCTGAGTTCATTGTCGATCAAACTATAAAGAAGATTGAGTGCAAGAGAATGGCACTGACAATAAAAACAAGTGACATTATATCACCATAATGATAAACTGCCTACGAATGACAGACCTGTACAAACAATTTAGGGATGGCATTGCCACTGGTTCATGACATGTCAGTGAGAATACTCTGCACCTGTCTAAATTCTGACAATGTTCCTTTCCAGCTGCCAGAATGAGCTGTTACATCGGTACAGAGGTTTGTTATAACGTGTCATAGGTTGTGATGTCAATTCCTTTTCAGAATGCTAGATGTATAATCCTCATCCAATGTGAACATGAAAATGTACTGTCTGTTATATTAATTATGTGACATGCTTATTTGAATAACTGGGCACACTTCTATATTCTTTATAGACTTAGTTAAGTTAAACAGTCATACCTTTCAATGAACAAACCAGAGTCTGAGATGCCCTGGGCTGAATGTCACTTTAAAACTGATAGGTGCATTTCTAGCTACATAACTAGAGCATGGTCTCAGAAATTGGACACGTTGATAGTAAGCTAGAAAGCCAGTTAAAATCACAACACTGTATCACCAAGATTGGGATTACATTGTAATCAACATTATAAATGTTTAAAAATGAACTCTAGATACATATGATATAGCAGTAGTGAATGCAGTTACACTATATTACCAAAAGTATTGGGATGCCTGCCTTTACACCAGTGGCGGCTGGTGCTCCATTTTTTTTGGGGGGGGGGCGCAAACAAAACCCCAGCCAACCCTCCCCCCTCCCCCCCGCCAACGTCACTCGCAGACAATGGGACCTGCAGACAGACAGACAGATATTCCGATAGATAGATAATTGGATAGACAGACAGACAGATAGATAGATAGATAGATAGATAGATAAAGAGAGAGAGACATAGATAGATAGAGCTATAGATAGAGCTAAAGATAGATAGATAGATAGATAGATAGATAGATAGATAGATAGATAGATAGATAGATAGATAGATAGATAGACACATAGATAGATAGATAGATAGATAGATAGATAGATAGATAGATAGATAGATAGATAGATAGATAGATAGATAGATAGATAGATAATTGGATAGACAGACAGATAGATAGATAGATAGATAGATAGATAGATAGATAGATAGATAGATAGATAGATAGATAGATAGATAGATAGATAGATAGATAGATAGATAGATAGATAAAGAGAGAGAGACATAGATAGATAGAGCTATAGATAGAGAGATAGATAGATAGATAGATAGATACAGAGATAGATAGATAGATAGATAGATCGATAGATAGATAGATAGATAGATAGATACAGAGATAGATAGACAGACACATAGATAGATAGATAGATAGATAGATAGATAGATAGATAGATAGATAGATAGATAGATAGATAGATAGATAGATAGATACAGAGATAGATAGATAGATAGATATATAGATAGATAGATAGATAGATAGATAGATAGATAGATAGATAGATAGATAGATAGATAGATAGACACATAGATAGATAGATAGATAGATAGATAGATAGATAGATAGATAGATAGATAGATAGATAGATAGATAGATAGACAGACACATAGATAGATAGATAGATAGATAGATAGATAGATAGATAGATAGATAGATAGATAGATAGATAGATAGATAGATAGACACATAGATAGATACATAGATAGATAGACAGACACATAGATAGATAGATAGATAGATAGATAGATAGATAGATAGATAGATAGATAGATAGATAGATAGATAGAGACACATAGATAGATACATAGATACATAGATAGATAGATAGATAGATAGATAGATAGATAGATTCATAGATAGATAGATAGACAGACACATAGATAGATAGAGAGATAGATAGATACATAGATAGATAGACATACAGATAGATAGATAGATAGATAGATAGATAGATAGATAGATAGATAGATAGATAGATAGATAGACAGACACGTAGATAGATAGATAGATAGATAGATAGATAGATAGATAGATAGATAGATAGATAGATAGATAGATAGATAGAGAGAGAGGGGGGGACCAGATAGACACACAGAGAGAGAGGGGGGGGGACCAGATGGACACACAGAGATAAGTGATCTGTTAAGCACAGCTGTAGGACGCTGTATTCAGAGCCCTCACACACAGACACAGACAGGAGATGTGTAAGGCTCTGATTGCTGGGTGAAGCATGGCACACGGCACCCTCCCTCCTGTCCTCTCTCAGTCCGATCACAGTGCAGGCTGAGCATACAGCACAAGCTGCTGCCTGGACATGGATGGGTGGACAGGACAGACAATGAGACAAACAAAGTATTTTAATAAGTTTCCTACCTTAGAGTCCTCCGGGAGCCAAAACGAAATTAACACTGCCCTGGAAAGCACCGCCCATTTCCTTTAGCAGAGAGGAAGCAGCAGGACCCAATTAGAGTGGAGACTGTTCAGACACTGTAGCGTGATTGGCTCGTGGCGCACAGCACATAGCCACATAGCTTCAAAAAAACCTGCAAATCAAGCGTCGTGCCTGCTTGTACTGGCATGACGTTTCAATGACGCTATAGCAGCCCACTGTGACCGGCGCCCACCCTGAGCATATAGTGCTGTTAAAGGGCCTTTTTTTTTTTTCTTAAAGGGCCAAAAAAAAAAATTTTTTTTTTTTTTTTTTTTTTACTGGCTTTGGGGGAGGGGGGCGGCGCCCAGGCGCCCCCTATGGACGGGCCGCCACTGCTTTACACGCACATGAACTTTAACAGCATCACAGTCTTAGCGGCAGATCCACAGATCCACAGAGATCTGCACCCGCGCAGCGTATCAGAGATACGCTACGCCGCCATACCTTACCTGGCTTTAGTTCGAATCCTTAAAGATTTTGCGCCGTAAGTTACGGCGGCGTAGTCTATCTCTGGCGGCGTAACGGCGCGTAATTCAAATCGGCGATTAGGGGGCGTGTTTCATTTAAATGAAGCGCGTCCCCGCGCCAAATGAACTGCGCATGCGCCGTCCCTAAATTTCCCGCCGTGCATTGCGCTAAATGACGTCACAAGGGCGTAATTTTTTTTAACATTGACGTGAATTACGTCCATCCCGATTCACGGACGACTTACGCAAAAAAAAAAAAAAATTCTAAATAAACGTGGGAACGACGGCCATACTTAACATGGCAGGTCTAACTATACGCAACGAAATACCAGCTTTAACTATACGCCGGAAAAAGCCGACTAGAGAAAATCGTCGGAAATAGCTAATTTGCATACCTGACGCGGAAAACGACGTGAACGCCACCCAGCGGACGCCAAAGAATTGCATCTTAGATCCGAAGGCGTAAGAAAACGTACACCTGTTGGATCTAACCCAGATGCCGTCATATCTTGTTTTGAGGATTCAAAACAACGATACGAAGCGGGTAATTTGAAAGTACGCCGGCGTATCAGTAGATACGCCGACGTACTCGCTCTGTGGATCTGCCCCTAAGTCTGTAAGAGTTGGCGCACCCTTTGCAACTATAACAGCTTCAACTCTTCTGGAAAGTCTGTCCACAAGGTTTAGGAGTGTGTCTATGGGAATGTTTGACCATTCTTTCAGAAGTGCAATTGTGAGGTCAGGCACTGATGTTGGACAAGAAGCCCTGGCTGGCAGTCTTTGCTATAATTCATCCCAAAGGTGTTCTATTGGGTTGAGTTTAGGACTCTGTTCAGGCCAGTCAAGTTCCTCCACTCCATACTCGGTCATCCATGTCTTTATGGATCTTGCTTTGTGCACTGGTGCACAGACATGTTGGAACAAGAATGGGCCATCCCCAAACTGTTCCCACAAAGTTGGGAGCATGAAATTGTTCCCTTCAGGCCCCATACTCACGACCAAACATGTCTGCTGAAACTGGTCCGCAGACCAGTTTCAGCAGACATGTTTGGCCGTGTGTAGGCCCGAGCGGACCATTTTCGGGCGGATCGGACAGGTTTCCAGCGGACATGTCTGCTCGTGAGTACTCGGCCTTTCTGGAACTAAGGGGGCCAACCTCAACCCCTGAAAAATAACCCCACACCATAATCCCCCCTCCACCAAATGATTTGGACAGGGTGCACAAAGCAAGGTCTATAAAGACATGGATGAGCGAGTATGGAGTGGAGGAACTTGACTGGCCTGAACAGAGTTCTAAACTCAACCTGACAGAACACCTTTGGGATGAATTAGAGTGGAGACTGTGAGCCAGGCCTTTTTGTCCACATCAATGCCTGATCTCACAAATGTGCTTCTGGAAGAATGGTCAAACATTCACCATATGTCAGTAGAGTTCAATATTGAGTTGGCCCACCCTTTGCAGCTTCAACTCTTTTGCCAGAAGAGTTGAAGCTGCAAAGGGTGGGCCAACTCAATATTGAACTCTACTGACTAAGACTGGGATGCCATTAAAGTTCATGTGTGTGTGCTGGCATCCCAATACTTTTGGTAATATACTGTATGTATTTGTTAAAAAAAAATAAGTACATTATAATTTAATCTAGTGCAATGGCCAGAATCTGCCTACATATCACCCTGTTTTTAAGAAATACTTTTACCTCATGTTGTTTCAGTGCTCTCTCCACCAGGGACAAAGTCCATGTACTGTATGTAGGCAGTTACCTTGGTATTTATTCTGCTTTGTACTACAAAAGGGGTTAACCTTGTGTGTCCAGGGTTTAACATTATGTGCTGTGGTGTGCCTTCCCCTGGATATGTCATTCCTGTCTTTTTGGGGGATGATAAATGCAGGAGGAAGTCAGATCTCTTGGTCTTGTAGCCAGTGGTAAGTTGGGAATGAGACCATATATGTGAGATGTGATTATTATAATGATACCAAGTTATACCAGGTTTGGGGCTACCCCAGAGCAGAGCCCTGGTATGTGACTATGGATTTAATTTATTTCATTCAATGGGAGGAAGCACAGCTTAAAATATGTGTACCACAGCACAGTCCAGGCACTACTCTGACACCAAAGAAAAGAAAATGGAAAAAGGAAGTCATGTATGGTCAATACAAAGGTCTATCATGTGGCGTTTTAAAGGGGGGACAAAGTGCTGGTGATATGTAATTATAGACACTTCAGAGAAATCTAGTGGAATTGTGCATAGTGCCACAGGAGCAATCAGAACAAATATATTGGAGCCAGTGAGGAAACCAAATAAAAGTGTTTTTTGGTGGTATTGAAAGTGGTTGTAAAGTCAGAAATTGTTTTTTATCTTAATGAGTTCTATGCATTAAAGAGGGGGTTCACCCAAAAAAAAAAAATGTTAACATTACATCTAGCAGAGCCAGCATACTAAGGACATTTAGTTTCGGCAGGTAATTTTTTTTTTTCTCCGTACATACCTTTATATTCTGTTTTTGTCCAGGGCTTCCGGGTTCCGATGACTGCGGGACTGGGCGTTCCTATCCTTCGGTTCGATGATTGAAGGCTTGTGAAACAGGTGACCTGTCACACAACGCGCGCACATGATCATCAGAAAGGGGCACAGAAAATGGAAAAAATACACCCCCCCCCCTAAGCTAGTAGGTGCGGCAGAGTGGGGGTGTGTAATTTTGAAATTGCCCCAGCCCCTATTCAAATCCAATCCGGGGACAAAACTGGGGACAGACTTGGTCCATGTCTTCAATCCGGGGACTGTCCCCGGAAACCGGGGATGTCTGGTCACCATAGCCTAAGCTCTGCATCATAGGAAGAGGTGACCTGCTCTTTCATACTTGGAAGAAGCCAGAGAGGTTAGTGTTAGTGGGTTTAGGGGCAGCTTTACATAGGCACTACCACTTTGTTCTGAAAATTTGCCCTCTCACTTCCAGTTCTGGAAACAGGGGTTACTAGGATAGAAAATGATGGACACACACAACAGAAAAACACTTATTTGTAGCATAGGGAAGGATTAGAACCTTTGTCAGGTTCTAATTGTCCTTTTTCCGCTTATCCCACTGACCCCCATTACCCAAATTTCTCCTAAAATAATTGGTATAAAATGTCCCCATAGGGGATGAAGGCATCAATAAGAATTTGCCAATTCTATCTGTCTAAGTTCTAATGCCCTGTACACCCGATCGGTTCGTCTGATGAAAACGATCCGACCGTTTTTATCGGACGAACCGATCGTGTGTGGGCCCCATCGTTTTTTTTTCCATTCGTGAAAAAAAATAGAACCTGTTTTAAAAATGTTTTGATGGTTAAAAAACCGATAGAAAAAAACGATCATCTGTGGGGAAATCCATCTGTCAAAAATCCATGCATGCTCAGAATCAAGTCAACGCATGCTCGGAAGCATTGAACTTCATTTTTCTCTGCACGTCGTTGTGTTTTACGTCACCGCGTTGGACACAATCAGATTTTTAACTGATGATGTGTAGGCAAGACTGATGAAAGTCAGTTTCATCGGATATCTAATGAAAAAATCCATCTGTCCGTTTTCATCGGATGAACCGATCGTGTGTACGTGGCATAAGTCTTCTATTTAATGGATTGATGAAAAGGACTCATAGGTCGCTACAGGTCAGGAAATAAGCAACCAGTTCCTTTTATATATCAGCCTTAAATAAAGAAATGCAAAATCCAGAGGCAGATCTAACTTAAACACTGGGTATACTGCCACTGTTAGTATGTTATGATGTCAGCTTTTTTCAATATTATTCATATGACATGACTTAGGTAGGGCTGAGAGGGAGGAATGATATTGAACATCAAAACCTAATGCATTAAACATCATAAATAATACACTATGACACAACTTGTTTCTGTTGAAGTATTATGACCACAGTTTATATTAACAAGAGAATAGCAATAACATAATTTAGATACCAATTCTTTAAAAACATTCAAGGATTCTAACGCAACCATTAATTTCAGGTCCTTGACAGCTCTACCCATTGTCATTTTCCTTTGAAAGCCTGTACCGGCCAACAGCCATTCACAACCAGTTTGATGAGTGCACATCTGTCATTTTACACCATTATTCACCCGGAAAAAAAACCTTAGTAATTACTGTAGCATCACCTAGTATGTGCTAGAGTTAGGCCCCGTACACACTGCCGAGGAACTCGACGTGCTTGGCACGTCGAGTTCCTCGTCGAGTTCTGGGATGAAGCCGCCGAGGAGCTCGGCGGGACGCCTTCTCCCATAGAACAACGAGAAAATAGAGAACATGTTCTCTATTTTCTCGTCGAGCTCCTCGGCGGCTCCATCGAGCCAAAACTGTACAGACGACAGAGTTTCTCGGCAGAATCCGGGTTTTGACCGAGTTTCTCGGTGAATTCTGCCGAGAAACTCTGTCGTGTGTACGGGGCCTGAGTGTAGGAAAAACTTAGTTAGCTCAGGGCTAAGCCTGAGCTGTTGAATCTGGGTCAGGGTTCAGTGAGCCAGGGCTCATGGACTCACCCCGACAGCTCCTCTGGTTCCTCCCTCTGTTTCTGGGACATTGGAGAATATTGTAGAGCTAGAGGGCAAGAGGTTAGGAGAAGCTGCCTGGAATATTTATGAGAGCCTGGGCCAATCCCCATTAAAGGCAGGCAGGGGCAAGAGCTTACCTCAAAAATAGGTATGAGCCATGCCAGTAGGGGCAGTCAGATGGAAGATGGAGATATAGTGCTGAGACGGCTGTCAGTGGCCCTCTGGGGTACACCCTAGTCTGGGGGGTTGACCTTGGGCCAGGGCTTGGGTGCTGGAAGGATCTTGCCACAACACATGGAGGAAGCCCTTCCTGGAGGTACAGGTGCAATAGAGAGGACAGTGTGAACAGAGACTGCTACATGTAGCTAGTTATTCCTGAAGACAGTGGTGGGCCAAGTCTTCATCCTTCCCCAGGAGATCTCCTGAGAGTCAGCCGGATGGGCTGGTGAGAGAGTCAGCCGGATGGGGTGATGAGAGAGTCACCTTGGTGGGCTGGTGAAGACTCAGCCTGGAGGGCTAGTAAAAGGGGCAGCTGCAGCCAGGTGGGTTGGCAGAGCAGATTGCCAGGGGCTTGCAGCCACAGGAAAATGTCCTACCACTTCCAAGCAGACAGACCCGCCTCCCCTAGGGCACCGCTCATACCTGACCCAACCAGGTATAACATCTTTACTAAGTATAGGCCATTTTGCATAAGCAGCATAGGAAAAAGAGCCAGAGTCCCATGTCTACCTTTCTAAGGTGTTTTCTGAACTTCATAGCAACAACACATGACAGTCCAAAGATGTGGTAAGTAAATTCAAATATCACAATAAATGGACTCAGGCTTAGGCATGGTGTGCAGCCATTTCTTTTTCTGGTATAACATGTAGGGCAGGGATGTGTCCAATGCCTAAATTTCCTAAGAGGGTGTGAATGGGTGTGTTATTTGCCTAAGGTTGTGTAAGGGGTATGTCAGGTGTATGTCAAATGCCATGCCCCTAGTTACCAATCTAAAAATGTTGGGAGGTATGCATTGGTGCATAGGGCAGTGGGATTTTACATACTGCATTAGAGCTAAGAATACTCTCATATAATTTTGTGATGTTAGGCTATTGTCCAGTGTAGGCTGGTGGTCCATTTTATAGAGGAAGTGGCAGACAAGCCACTCGCCACCCCCCGTTCAGTCGGATCGTCAGTCAAAAACCCCACCCAAACCCCATTCGGTCGGTATATCAGTCAAAATCTCACTTGGTCCATTGGCAAACCACCCACCCCATCGCTCGCCCATCTGCCCACCAGCCCCACACTTACCCTATCTAGGTCACAGGCAGCTTCGGTGTCTTTCACCTGAGTCTCCTCCTCCAATACAGTCACTTCTCCTCTCGGCCAATCAGGTCTTAAGACCCGCTTCCTGATTGGCTGGGAGGAGAAGCAGGAAGACAATAGCGAATATTGTCACACAACTGGGTGCAGTGCTCTGCGCCCCGAGCCCACCCTTTTTTTAAGACAATTAGAGCCTCAGGTTCTAATCATGTGCTTAAAAAATAAAAAAATTGAAATCAATGCGTCCGGAGCCCTGTATTAGGGGCCAGGTGCATGGATTAGGGGGGCCCCTGCGCCCCTAATGGAGCGGCCACTACTGCTATTGTCTATATGCTGTTTTTAGAAATCAAGTACTGTACTTATAGTAAATACAGCCACTAAACAGCTTTTGGAACTGGTCCGATGCCATGGGCAGTTACATGTTTTTCTTCCTTTGCAATACTGTGCCAGTGTGTATTTGAAATCACTGTATGACAATAAGGACAAAATAATGGTGTAATCAAATGGTATAAACAAATTCATGTTTCAGTGAGACATTTTGCTAATTCAAAGCTTGTGTTTAGCAATGCTTTTATGTTGTTGTTATTGCTGTTGCATTGATTATTCTGAAACAGATGCATTCTGCAAACAAAGCAAAATAATAACTTATTCCCGTATTCCAGGCCAAGATTAATAGCGCCTGCAAATGTTATTCATTGAACGCCTGCGTAGACTAAAAATAACCTGCTATTATAGTCTGTCCATAATTTAAAGCGGTGTGCAAGACTATTATCAGAACTTGCAAAGCGGACGGGGAGTACAGAAACCACACCTGTGGAGAACAAAACAGCATGGGGCCTAACTATTGGATCAGGCAGCACTTCAAATGCACTCCCCTGCTGTTCGGCTAAACCAGGAAGAATCTCTGTTCTGTAATAGATTAATGTGACGATACACAGCAGTGCTGCTCTAGTAATGACTTACCATGAGGCAGTTATGAAAATGTGGTTAATGGCCTTTCCATGGAAAAGACCAGGGGTGTAGCTGAGCCAGCTACAAAAACTAAAAACAGCATTGCCTCCATTTAACACATTCTAAGAAAAACAAACAAGGTTTGTGCTAATAATTGTAGGGTATAACGAATGCCTAAATCACAGACTGACTACTGGAATATGCCAAAGGAATTACTCATTTATATTCTTTGTTTTGTTTCTTTAACTCTTTCAGGACCAGTCATTAATGCCTAGGTGCCATGGTCAAACCTAGCAATGTCAGCAAACATCTATTATCTCTATGGTTATTTTGCATACATAACTCATTTTTATACATGTATTTAAAGATGTAAAAGGTTTTCATTTGGTAAACTGTTAATATTAAAATGGTTTCTATATTTATTATTGGCTGCTAAATGTGCAAAAATCAAAACAAAAATCAAACATTTTTTTTAAAGTAATGTATTCTTATGTTTTAATAAGCGCAACTGTATGTGACAGGTATACAAAAAATAGATAGCGTTGCACAATTTAGCCTGAGGGTGGCAGTGTTCATCTGCAGTCTGAAGGCTTTAGGCTTTCATAGTTACATAGTTGGTAAGGTTGAATAAAGACACCAGTCAGCCTGTGTGAGTGTCTCTGTATATTGTGTTTACTAAAATGCCCATCTAAAGTTTTTTTTTAAATTATCAACACTTCCCACTGACACCACTTATTGTGGAAGACAGTTCCACATCCTTACTGCTCCAACTATAAAGAAGCCCCTATGGGTTAAAGGGGTTGTAAAGACAAAAATATTTTCCTCTTAAATTAAAGTCTGACAGTAGCTGATAAAGTAAAAAGTAATGTTTTGCATTATAACTAGTTTGATACCTGTTGAAATCTAGCTGTTTTATTCACCTCCGTCACTCCTGAATCGTTATTCTCACTGACTTCCTAGTTTGCGGTGCGCATTCATTCTTGCTACATCACGGCCTAATGGGAGCTACAGTTCTCATTAGGCTTAGCCTCCATGCCTGTGAGGGATAAGAGAGCATCTTCACGCAGGGCTGTAGTCATAGGGAAGGGGTGAGCACATTCTGCTTTCCACTATGCAAAACGGCTCAGATGCTGGTGGAAAGCAAGAAGAGGAGAGACAGGAAATGGCATTTTCAAACCTGGATTACTGTATTTTGGAGGTCAAAAGGAAAAACGAGGTAAGTGATATTTAAGTGCTCTAGCTTACAGCAATCAATTGAGCTAATAAAAAACGAACCTTTAGCGTTCCTTTAAACTGCTTCTCACGCAACTTCATTGAGTGACCACATGTCTTCTTAAATGACCTGAAACTGAATAGTTCTCCCTATGCTACAATCACCATTTTGATATTTGTACATTGCAATCATGTCTCCTCTTAAGCATATTTTTTCCTGTTTCACGTGTTCCAATTTCAGCACATCAGCACATCCTTCCTGAGAACGGGTGACCAAAACTGGACAGCATACTAAAGATTAGTTTTGGGCGAACCGTTCAGTCCAAGCATGAGTTTGGGCCGAACACTTTGGCGAACACTCAAAATGTTGGGGTGTTCGACTGTTTGGCCCACGAACTCCCCACAATTCACTGCGCACGGCACATGCACTGGAAGCCCTGATTGGCTAAAGCAATAAAGGATTTGCCCAATCAGAGCACAGAACACTGTCAGAGCCATGACTGGAGAAAGTAATGATGACTGTGCCCCATCATAGCTCATTGCTCAAAGACCCTGTTCCTTCCAAGAGCAGCTATTTGCAGTGTGATATTGGAGTGGAGATAGATAGAACATGGCTCTGTTCATTGCTACTAATGAGTTAGTGTGCTATAGTGTGCTATTGTGATTCTAAAGTATCAGTGTAGTGTGAATATAGTGATAGTGCAGCATGAGTGTAGTGTGACTGTTCATTTTTACTTTAGAATCAGTTTAGTGTGAATTTGCAGTAGTGAGAATGCAGCATCAGTGTAGCGCGACTGTTAATTTTTACCGTAGTGTCAGTTTAATATGTCAGAGCAGGTTTACTGCAGTGTATTGAAGAGTATCAGTGTAGAGTGTCAGGGCAGCTTTACTGCAGTATAGTAGTGCGTCAGGGCACTTTTACTGCAGTATATTGAAGTGCGTGAGTGCCGTTTTAATGCAGTATATTGAAGTGCATCAGAGTGTGTCTGTGTAGTGAGTATTCAAGATAAAGTGCACCAAACACCACTTTCCATTGATTAAAGTGCATCCAAGTACACATTTCCCAAGCATGCAGAGGAGGTGGTGTACTGGCTTATTAAACCATTCTCCTTATCCTCTATCACCCAAGCAGAGACTAGTGTGCAATCCACCACAGCTGCCAGAGTGGCTTATTCTGCCTCCTTCTCCACAACTACACCTGAGATAGCCCCAGCATCCTGCACAGAGAAGTCAGTTGAGTCAGCCACTTTCTCCTTGACCATGCACAGGCATTACTTGTGTAGCGAGGTCCCGGGTCCCTTTTAGTCTAATGAGAACCTCCAGAGTTAGGGACAGCTGACATCCTTCTATGTAGAGTGGGTTACAAGGCATGGTGGGTGTAATGCAAAGTAGATTCATGGGCGCCAGACATTTCTTGAATGCAAAGAGATTTATTCTCTCTTGAACAGAACTGTGGGAGAGTGAGTTAGGGCCAGGCAGGTCTGTCTTAATGAGAGGACACACCTGGGCACTGCCCAGGGGCCCCTGCACTTTCCCCAAAGCAGCTGGTCCTTGAGCCCACTCTTCCCCGAAATTGGGGGCCCCCATGATGGCACTGAGAGTGATGGGGGGATATCTGGGGTGTAGAGGGGTCAGAGTGCTGGGGGGCAATAAATCTAGCAGATATATTATATGCACAGGACAGCTTTGTTACTTTATGTATGTAGTATTTTCCCACTGTTTCTTTGCTATACAGAATGGTTGTTCATGTAGTCAATGCAGAGCTCCTACCTACTTGATGTCTGTTTACCTGCACTGTCTCCATTGTAGGGGCTCCAGGGCATTACTTTGCCCAGGGGCCCATGATGCTATTAAGACGGCCCTGGGGAAGGACACCCTTTAGTAGTTGCAATGGTAATTAGCAGACTCCAAGACTTCTATAGGTAGACAGCCATGCAGAAAAAGGCATCCAGTAAGACACCACATCTGCATGAGTAGGATCGCTTCCTCCTATAGCACCAATATTGTAACAGTTTCTAACACAAGTTGTAACAAACTTCTTGGCTTCCTCTACAGTCATTTCTTGTAGATCTCCACTCAACTGAGCTCCCAGTCTCTCTCACTAGACTTGCTGATCACTTCTGATTGGACTTCATGCCGCAGCCCCAACCCTATGCTGCTCTCTTGCTTCTGCATAGGCCCTCAAATAGCCCACATTTAGGTGATCCCTGAAAACTCATCTCTTCAAGAAGGCCTATCCTGCCTTCAGCCGAATCTCCTACTCACCTCATCCCTCACAGTCCCTGCCTTTTTTTTCACCAGCCCCTCCCTATTAGATTATAAGCTCACAGGAACAGGGCTTCTCTAACCCTCTTGTTTTGAATTTTACTGTTGGTGTAGTGTTTCGCTACATTCATTGTAATGCGCTGCGCAAACTGTTGGCGCTATATAAATCCTGTATAATAATTGGATGATTTTTTTTCCTTGAATAAAGTAAAAAAAGTAAGAAAAAAACATACATTTTGTGATGTGTTGTAATAGTGCAGGGTAGTAATTCAAATCATTTTGCAGTTAAAAATAGTCCTTAATACTGAATGTATACACTTTGTATTAAGTGTATGCCTGGTGTTGGAAAGCAGATTTTTTGTGTGCCCCTTCTCTTGAGACATCAGTCCAGGGCTTCCAGCTGATATCAATAGCAGTAGACCTATATTCAGTATGTTCTGGTCTTCCTGGTATAGGAATATCATCATGTATGTTTGATATCTCTAGGAAGAGGGGGCACTTTAATCTGTTAGTCAAAGAAGAGAAACCTTTGATTTATCCAGACCTATCATTGTCCTTCTGTAGTCAGCATAGGTACTGACTGTGAAAAGTACACTGTACCTGTAACCTATTACATGTGTTAGTCATCAAATTGGCGATGAAAATGGAAAGAGAAAAATAACTATGGAAAGGGATAAAAAGAAATTCTAGTAAGGGATTTCAAGTGATTGTGATTGTAATTATTCCTCTATTCCCAGTTTTTTTTTTCTACATAGTTAAAGACCAACTCTGGACAGAGAAAAAATGATCCCAATGTCGTGGGGCTGTATATGGCACTGCAAGGGTTAAAGGCTTCTTTTCTCCAGGGAAGAGGATAAACAGTTTTACTTACCTATCCGACGGTGGACTCGGCATCCTCATGTCCAAAGCAAGGCTATGGACCCTGCTCTGGGTTTGATAAAGTCAAAATCTAGATCACTAGGGTGCAGAAGCTGCAGGGAGGAGTGGAGGATCGGGTAAGTATATCTCTTTTTTTTTTTTTAGAACTTTTTCCACCTTTAAAGGGGTTGTAAAGCTTCATATTTTTTCACCTTAATGCATCCTATGCATTAAGGTGAAAAAACATCTGACTATTACCGGCCCCCCGTTTACTTACCTGAGCCATGGAAAATCCCACGTTGAGAACATGCTCGGGGTTCTCGGCTCTTCATTGGATAGATTGGCTCACGCTGCTGTCAATTAAATCCAATGGCGCAGGTGCCGGGGGCGGGACTGAGTTATACACTCGGCGGCTATGGACGCCGAGTGTATGACACGGGAGCGCACCCACAAGGTAACTCCCTCAGGAGAGAGCTTCTCAACGGAGGTTAGCTGTTGCGCTCTGGACCACTCTGAGCAAAACAAGCTGCACAGTGGCGGTAAGTATGACATTTTTGTTATTTAAAAAAAAAATATGTAAACCTTTACAATCACTTTAATGTTACCTATAAACTGTACAACTAAATTGAACAACAAACTGAAATCTTTTAGGTGGAGGGGGAGTAAAAATAAAATAATATGATTGCATAAGTGTGCACACCCTTAAACTAATACTTTGTTAAAGTACCTTTTGATTTATTTTTTTCATCAATAGTTTTTATTGTTTTATAATAGAGACTTTTATTGTACCCTTAGACATATACAAGCAATTACCCGTGCAGTGCAGGCACAGCCCCACTGCTAGGAAAAACGGTGGTACAAAAACCTGAAACGGAAAAACTATTAAGCGAACAAAAACATGCATGTGAAACACACACTAAAAAGTGCATTTAAAGGTGTGCTTTAGTCCACCTCTCGAAGAGGTAGGACCTCTTCCCTGATCCCCCGGGACGCAAGGCTTCAGACAGGGACAAAGGGTTTCTATGGTCCGCCTAGCCAGAAGGCCTGGTAGACCCTGTACTTCTAGGTCATTTGAAGCTGACCATTGAATGCTTCGTAGAGGGGTTCTCCAGAAGAAACCCCCCCCCCAGGGACAGGAGAGGAAGGAACCAGAAGGCCACAGATCCTCCCCCTAGACATCAGGGCAAGCCCAAGGACTGATACCATTCATCCTAATGAGAAAAAAAACACACACAAAAGTGAAAGTGAGACAAACAGTAGACGGAGAAAAAAAAAAGTGGCCATGCAATAGTGCGCTGGCTGAGTTCTAGTTGCCACTTTTCCAATATTTAGCAAATTTGCATGTCGAGTCTCTAGCAAGAGCAAAGTTGCAGTGGTGAGTCTACAGCAAGAGCTCTGTAAGTAACCCCTGTGGTAGGATGACTATTGCACAACATACCTGAACCAGAACTTGCAGCAGACTTGCAGAATGTTTGCAAAGAAAGTTGATCAGGATTCATGCATGCAGACTTGCTGCAATTGTGCAACAAATTTGTGATGCCTGGCAAGTAGCAATAGCTTAGAAAGTCATTTTCAAACTTGCAGCTCAATTGCTTGTTATCTTGGGTTTTGTTTTGTTTTTCTGTATAGTTACATTGGACCAACATAAGTGCAGCACAGACCCAAAACTGGGCTGACTGTAATATGCCAGGTTCCATTCACTGTAGGTCACATGGCAACCAGGCACACAGTAGTTGACAGTCATTCAACTCAGGAAACAGGCAGTACACATCTTTGTGCAACACATTTGCTGATTTAACTTGGTTATGGTAAGGGGATAAACCTTCCAAACTACCAGAAATACAGTGGATGAACACCTCGAACTGTTCTCTCTCTTCAGGGTGAAGCCACCCTCTTGAATTCAGTATTTGGTGAACTACAACTCAGGCAGTGGCGGAACTACCGCCATAGCGACCCACGCGAGCGCTATGGGGCCCGCAGCCAAGTGGGGCCCGGCAGAGCCGGCCCTACCATGGGACCAGATGGAGTAGACTACTTGGACTCCGTAGGAGCCGCCCGGAATCCTAGATCAGTAAGCAGGGGCAGAGCAGAGCGAATGCTTGTCGGCGGTGCGCTGCCTCCTGCACTGGTTGCCAGAAAAGCTTGCCGACCAGCGCCTAGCAACCAGTGACATCAGAGGACAGGGCCGCCCCAGCATTAAGAGCCTCAGCCTCCGCGCCAATAAGTTGCTCCGCCCACCTCCTTCATCTTCCAGCGTGAGATCTGTTAGGAGTGTCAGCCCGTGACAGTGTGAGCCAAACCTGAGGCAGGGGTGGATCAGAGCGGGGGATGCAGACCCCCCCATCAGCCGTTGCTGACAGGCTCTGTAAAGGGAGAGAGCCGCAGCTGCGGGGGATTTCCACCCATCCTTCTCCTCTTTGAGCTGAGCAGCTGGGAAACTAAGAAGTGTGCATTATGGGATAGATAGTCCATGATACCAGCAGGCCTAGGATGCAGCCCTGCAGCCCCCAACATGCCGAGCGGGAGGAGGAGAGAGGCAGACTGTGAGAACTTGAGAAGAGAAGAGGAACCATGAGGCTGTCGTGTGGAGGGAGCCAGAGAGAAAGTGACAGTGATTTTACTAGGCAAGGTAAGAACTTAACTGGGGAGGGGGGCGCGCAGGCTTCCATAGAGGTACAGGACTTTATCACTGGCTGCTCCCACTCTGTCCTCCCCACCTGGCTGCTCCCACTCTCTCCTCCCCACCTGGCTGCTCCCACTCTGTCCTCCACTCCACCTGGCTGCTCCCACTCTGTCCTCCACTCCACCTGGCTGCTCCCACTCTGTCCTCCCCACCTGGCTGCTCCCACTCTGTCCTCCCCACATGGCTGCTCCCACTCTGTCCTCCCCACCTAGCTGCTCCCACTCTGTCCTCCACTCCACCTGGCTGCTCCCACTCTGTCCTCCACTCCACCTGGCTGCTCCCACTCTGCCTCCACTCCACCTGGCTGCTCCCCCTCTGTCCTCCACTCCACCTGGCTGCTCCCACTCTGTCCTCCACTCCACCTGGCTGCTCCCACTCTGTCCTCCACTCCACCTGGCTGCTCCCACTCTGTCCTCCCCACCTGGCTGCTCCCACTCTGTCCTCCACTCCACCTGGCTGCTCCCACTCTGTCCTCCCCACCTGGCTGCTCCCACTCTGTCCTCCACTCCACCTGGCTGCTCCCACTCTGTCCTCCCCACCTGGCTGCTCCCACTCTGTCCTCCACTCCACCTGGCTGCTCCCACTCTGTCCTCCCACCTGGCTGCTCCCACTCTGTCCTCCACTCCACCTGGCTGCTCCCACTCTGTCCTCCACTCCACCTGGCTGCTCCCACTCTGTCCTCCACTCCACCTGGCTGCTCCCACTCTGTCGTCCACTCCACCTGGCTGCTCCCACTCTGTCCTCCACTCCACCTGGCTGCTCCCACTCTGTCCTCCCCACCTGGCTGCTCCCACTCTGTCCTCCACTCCACCTGGCTGCTCCCACTCTGTCCTCCCCACCTGGCTGCTCCCACTCTGTCCTCCACTCCACCTGGCTGCTCCCACTCTGTCCTCCCCACCTGGCTGCTCCCACTCTGTCCTCCACTCCACCTGGCTGCTCCCACTCTGTCCTCCCCACCTGGCTGCTCCCACTCTGTCCTCCACTCCACCTGGCTGCTCCCACTCTGTCCTCCACTCCACCTGGCTGCTCCCACTCTGTCCTCCACTCCACCTGGCTGCTCCCACTCTGTCCTCCACTCCAGCTGGCTGCTCCCACTCTGTCCTCCACTCCACCTGGCTGCTCCCACTCTGTCCTCCACTCCACCTGGCTGCTCCCACTCTGTCCTCCACTCCACCTGGCTGCTCCCACTCTGTCCTCCCCACCTGGCTGCTCCCACTCTGTCCTCCACTCCACCTGGCTGCTCCCACTCTGTCCTCCACTCCACCTGGCTGCTCCCACTCTGCCTCCACTCCACCTGGCTGCTCCCACTCTGTCCTCCACTCCACCTGGCTGCTCCCCCTCTGTCCTCCACTCCACCCGGCTGCTCCCACTCTGTCCTCCACTCCACCCGGCTGCTCCCAC
Source organism: Rana temporaria (assembly GCF_905171775.1). Taxonomy (NCBI): domain Eukaryota; kingdom Metazoa; phylum Chordata; class Amphibia; order Anura; family Ranidae; genus Rana; species Rana temporaria. Next base: position 50,734,509 of record NC_053491.1, read on the forward strand.
TCTGTCCTCCACCCCACCCGGCTGCTCCCACTCTGTCCTCCACTCCACCCGGCTGCTCCCACTCTGTCCTCCACTCCACCTGGCTGCTCCCACTCTGTCCTCCACCCCACCTGGCTGCTCCCACTCTGTCCTCCACTCCACCTGGCTGCTCCCACTCTGTCCTCCACTCCACCTGGCTGCTCCCACTCTGTCCTCCCCACCTGGCTGCTCCCACTCTGTCCTCCACTCCACCTGGCTGCTCCCACTCTGTCCTCCCCACCTGGCTGCTCCCACTCTGTCCTCCACTCCACCTGGCTGCTCCCACTCTGTCCTTCCCACCTGGCTGCTCCCACTCTGTCCTCCACTCCACCTGGCTGCTCCCACTCTGTCCTCCCCACCTGGCTGCTCCCACTCTGTCCTCCACTCCACCTGGCTGCTCCCACTCTGTCCTCCACTCCACCTGGCTGCTCCCACTCTGTCCTCCACTCCACCTGGCTGCTCCCACTCTGTCGTCCACTCCACCTGGCTGCTCCCACTCTGTCCTCCACTCCACCTGGCTGCTCCCACTCTGTCCTCCCCACCTGGCTGCTCCCACTCTGTCCTCCACTCCACCTGGCTGCTCCCACTCTGTCCTCCCCACCTGGCTGCTCCCACTCTGTCCTCCACTCCACCTGGCTGCTCCCACTCTGTCCTCCCCACCTGGCTGCTCCCACTCTGTCCTCCACTCCACCTGGCTGCTCCCACTCTGTCCTCCCCACCTGGCTGCTCCCACTCTGTCCTCCACTCCACCTGGCTGCTCCCACTCTGTCCTCCACTCCACCTGGCTGCTCCCACTCTGTCCTCCACTCCACCTGGCTGCTCCCACTCTGTCCTCCACTCCAGCTGGCTGCTCCCACTCTGTCCTCCACTCCACCTGGCTGCTCCCACTCTGTCCTCCACTCCACCTGGCTGCTCCCACTCTGTCCTCCACTCCACCTGGCTGCTCCCACTCTGTCCTCCCCACCTGGCTGCTCCCACTCTGTCCTCCACTCCACCTGGCTGCTCCCACTCTGTCCTCCACTCCACCTGGCTGCTCCCACTCTGCCTCCACTCCACCTGGCTGCTCCCACTCTGTCCTCCACTCCACCTGGCTGCTCCCCCTCTGTCCTCCACTCCACCCGGCTGCTCCCACTCTGTCCTCCACTCCACCCGGCTGCTCCCACTCTGTCCTCCACCCCACCCGGCTGCTCCCACTCTGTCCTCCACTCCACCCGGCTGCTCCCACTCTGTCCTCCACTCCACCTGGCTGCTCCCACTCTGTCCTCCACCCCACCTGGCTGCTCCCACTCTGTCCTCCACTCCACCTGGCTGCTCCCACTCTGTCCTCCACTCCACCTGGCTGCTCCCACTCTGTCCTCCCCACCTGGCTGCTCCCACTCTGTCCTCCACTCCACCTGGCTGCTCCCACTCTGTCCTCCACTCCACCTGGCTGCTCCCACTCTGCCTCCACTCCACCTGGCTGCTCCCCCTCTGTCCTCCACTCCACCTGGCTGCTCCCACTCTGTCCTCCACTCCACCTGGCTGCTCCCACTCTGTCCTCCACTCCACCTGGCTGCTCCCACTCTGTCCTCCACTCCACCCGGCTGCTCCCACTCTGTCCTCCACTCCACCCGGCTGCTCCCACTCTGTCCTCCACTCCACCCGGCTGCTCCCACTCTGTCCTCCACTCCACCCGGCTGCTCCCACTCTGTCCTCCACTCCACCCGGCTGCTCCCACTCTGTCCTCCACTCCACCCGGCTGCTCCACTCTGTCCTCCACTCCACCCGGCTGCTCCCACTCTGTCCTCCACTCCACCTGGCTGCTCCCACTCTGTCCTCCACTCCACCTGGCTGCTCCCACTCTGTCCTCCCCACCTGGCTGCTCCCACTCTGTCCTCCACTCCACCTGGCTGCTCCCACTCTGTCCTCCACTCCACCTGGCTGCTCCCACTCTGCCTCCACTCCACCTGGCTGCTCCCACTCTGTCCTCCACCCCTCTGCTCCCCCTCTGTCCTCCACTCCACCCGGCTGCTCCCACTCTGTCCTCCACTCCACCCGGCTGCTCCCACTCTGTCCTCCACCCCACCCGGCTGCTCCCACTCTGTCCTCCACTCCACCCCCACTCCACTCCCTCCACTCTCCGTCCTCCACTCCCACCACTCTCCCACTCTGTCCTCCACCCACTGGCTGCTCCCACTCCCCACTCCCCACTCTCCTCCTCCCTCCACCCTGCTCACTCCTCCACCGGGCTGCTCCCACTCTGTCCTCCACTCCACCTGGCTGCTCCCACTCTGTCCTCCACTCCACCTGGCTGCTCCCACTCTGTCCTCCACTCCACCTGGCTGCTCCCACTCTGTCCTCCACTCCACCTGGCTGCTCCCACTCTGTCCTCCACTCCACCTGGCTGCTCCCACTCTGTCCTCCACTCCACCTGGCTGCTCCCACTCTGTCCTCCACTCCACCTGGCTGCTCCCACTCTGTCCTCCACTCCACCTGGCTGCTCCCACTCTGTCCTCCACTCCACCTGGCTGCTCCCACTCTGTCCTCCACTCCACCTGGCTGCTCCCACTCTGTCCTCCACTCCACCCGGCTGCTCCCACTCTGTCCTCCACTCCACCCGGCTGCTCCCACTCTGTCCTCCACTCCACCCGGCTGCTCCCACTCTGTCCTCCACTCCACCTGGCTGCTCCCACTCTGTCCTCCACTCCACCCGGCTGCTCCCACTCTGTCCTCCACTCCACCCGGCTGCTCCCACTCTGTCCTCCACTCCACCCGGCTGCTCCCACTCTGTCCTCCACTCCACCCGGCTGCTCCCACTCTGTCCTCCACTCCACCCGCTGCTCCCACTCTGTCCTCCACTCCACCCGGCTGCTCCCACTCTGTCCTCCACTCCACCCGGCTGCTCCCACTCTGTCCTCCACTCCACCCGGCTGCTCCCACTCTGTCCTCCACTCCACCCCCCGCCTCCCCTCCCGGCTGCTCCCACTCTGTCCTCCACTCCACCCGGCTGCTCCCACTCTGTCCTCCACTCCACCCGGCTGCTCCCACTCTGTCCTCCACTCCACCCGGCTGCTCCCACTCTGTCCTCCACTCCACCCGGCTGCTCCCACTCTGTCCTCCACTCCACCCGGCTGCTCCCACTCTGTCCTCCACTCCACCCGGCTGCTCCCACTCTGTCCTCCACTCCACCCGGCTGCTCCCACTCTGTCCTCCACTCCACCCGGCTGCTCCCACTCTGTCCTCCACTCCACCCGGCGCTCCCACTCTGTCCTCCACTCCACCCGGCTGCTCCCACTCTGTCCTCCACTCCACCCGGCTGCTCCCACTCTGTCCTCCACTCCACCCGGCTGCTCCCACTCTGTCCTCCACTCCACCTGGCTGCTCCCACTCTGTCCTCCACTCCACCCGGCTGCTCCCACTCTGTCCTCCACTCCACCCGGCTCCACCGGCGCCCCACTCTGTCCTCCACTCCACCCGGCGGCTCCCACTCTGTCCTCCACTCCACCCGCTGCTCCCACTCTGTCCTCCACTCCACCTGGCTGCTCCCCCTCTGTCCTCCACTCCACCCGGCTGCTCCACTCTTTTTTTTGGAGGGGGCCCCATACAACATTTTGCTATGGGGCCCTGTGATTTCTAGTTACGCCCCTGAACTCAGGGTACCCCTTTGCAAAGGTATAACCTGAGTTAACAACTGTAGCGAGCTCTCCCGGCTAACAGCCCACAGGGCCTCTGCCCTCAGGCTAGGCCTTCTCCCATAGGAACAAGGACCCTGCTGTTCCAGGCACCAGACTATTTATGCACACCCTCAACCCCCTGCTGACACTCTTCATGCCAGGGATTGGCTGAGGCTGCATAAAAAAGGAAGATGAAGGTCTATCCCTCTACAACTAAAATCTGGAACTTACCACCGTGATGAGTGCCCCGGCCTGCAGCTTGGTCATGGTGAGTGAGATGACCCCCATCACTTTACATATATATATATTGTACATTCACATCAGCCCCTTCCCTCAAGGAGTTTACAATTAAGGTCCCTAATGCACATTCATACATGCACATACTAGGGTTAATTAAGACAGGATCCAATGAACCTACCAGCATGTCTTTGGAGTGTGAAAGGAATTGGAAGTACTGGAGGAAACCCACACAGGCACAGGGAGAACATGCAAACTCCAGGCAGGTAGTGTCATGGTTGGATTTGTACTGGAGACCCTAGTGCTGCTAGGTAGAAGTGCTAACCACTTAAAGCGGAGCTCCACCTAAATTGGAACTTCCGCTCACTGGATTCCCTCCCCCTCCAGTGCCACAATTGGCACCTTTCGGGGGGAGGGGGGGACAAGGATACCTGTCAAAGACGGGTATCCTTTCCCACTTCCGGGAGGTCCAGCCGCAGCCGTGACATCACTGCGGGGATCCCTCCTCCTCCTCCCCTGGCCGCCGGGCCAGTAAGAGAGAGGAGAGGGCCTCGCGCCATGCGCAGTAGGGTTTCCGGCGTGAAGCCGAAAAGGCTACACTGCCGGGTTCCCTTACCCGCAATGGCAGCGGCAGTGTAGACTTTTGGCTTCACGCCGGAACCTTACTGCCGACATCCACTGGACTCCAGGACAGGTAAGTGTCCATTTTATTCAGCCAGCAGCTGCAGTATGTGTAGCTGCTGGCTTTTAATATTTTTTTTCCCGGACCTCCTCTTTAACCACTTTGCTGATTGATTGTTTTGTCTGCTCAATGTTTGAAAGGCTGCTAGTCTGTTTAAACCCCCTGTCTTATAGAGTATTCTAGAATCACAGTGGGAGGAACAATGGAAGGCAGCTTAAATAGTTATGGGGACCCAGCAAATCCCTGGGAAGGTGTGTCCAGTAGGTTGGCTGGAGAGCCCACAAATAGTCTGAGATTTGGAGAAGAGTGTGCTGGATCCTGTGGTCCCGTCTTGCCAGAGTGTCTAAGGGGCTCTGCCCATAAATATGTACAATGTACAATTTGAATGTACAATATATATATATATATATATATATATATATATATATTATATATATATTAATAAAAACAAAAACCTTTACAACCCCTTTAAGTGGTTTAAAGATCAGCCCTGGTGCAAGAAGGAACTTTAGTGTACTGGGGGGTAGATGGTTAGGTGCACCAGGAAGTAGTGGGGAAGGAAGTGGGGATCCTTAGCTTGTGGGACTCTTGGCAGGCCAGGAAGCTTTTAAGTGCATGAGGCTAGAGTGTGGGACGGAGCTTATCTCTTCGGAAGAAGGAAAACGTGTGAAGAGGTAACGCACATTCTGTAGTGTTTTTCCCTCCCTCCCTATTGACAGCTGTATGGATGTGTGTGTGTGTTTGTATGTTTTTATTGTTTCAGGTGCTATTGGCAGGGGTCTCTGGTTCCTGAAGGTCAGAATGGTGATGGTATATCTATATAGATATCAGTGGCGGCCCGTCCATAGGGACGCACAGGCGCCGCCCCCCCCCCCCCTCCCACAGTCACAAAAAAAAAAAACGGGCCCTTTAAGAACTTTTATTCGGCTAAAATGTCATTTTGACATTTTAGCCGCAGTTCTGGCGGCCGTCTATAGAGGGCGCTGGCAGCGCCACCCCTCTCGCAAATAACACACAATTCGTGCATAAATGCACAAATGAATGTTATTGTTGGTTGCCAGCGCTGCCTGGTCTATTCAGATAACCGGATGCGGGACGCCGGTTACCCAAATAGCGGCAGCTGGTTGGCTGAGGGGAACTGCCTATCAAAGCCAGCGGCTCTGATAGGCTTTTCTCCGGCTCTCAGCTGTCTATACTCTGAGCGCAGGCAATCTGCGCTCATTGTATAAGACAAACGGCCGTTTTCAGCCAATCAGGTTCCCGGATTCTGGTTATCAGGAACCTGATTGGCTGAAGCTTCACCACAGCGGCAGAAGACATAGAGGGAGCACATGGAATCCTCAGGTAAGTGCTTTTTACAGGGAAAGGGGCACAGTGACATCATGGGGCACAGTGGTGACAAAGGGCACAGAGGTGACAATTGGCACAGTGCATCATGGGGCACAGTGTGAGAGTGACAATGGGCACAGTGGCATCATGGGGCAACAGTGGTGACAATGGCACAAGTGGCATCATGGGGCACAGTGGTGACAATGGGCACAAGTGACTATCAATGGGGCACAGTGGTGACAAAGGGCACAGAGGTGACAATTGGCACAGTGGCATCATGGGGCACAGTGTTGTGACAAAGGGCACAGAGGTGACATTTGGCACAGTGGCATCATGGGGCACAGTGGTGAGTGACAATGGGCACAGTGGCATCAGGGGCACAGTGGTGACAATGGGCACAGTGGCATCATGGGGCACAGTGGTGACAATTAAAGGGCACAGTGGTGACAATTGGCACAGTGGCAACAGTTGAGGGGCACAGTGGCTGCGTTTGATGGCATGGCACAGTGGTGACAATTGATGGCACAGTGACTGCGTTTGATGGTATGGCACAGTGGTGACAATTGATGGCACAGTGGCTGCGTTTGATGGCATGGCACAGTGGTGACAATTGATGGCACAGTTGCTGTGTTGCATGGCACAGTGGTGACAATTGATGGCACAGTGGCTGCGTTTGATGGCATGGCACAGTGGTGACAATGGGCACAGTGGTTGCGTTTGATGGCATGGCACAGTGGTGACAATTGATGGCACAGTGGCTGCGTTTGATGGCATGGCACAGTGGTGACAATTGATGGCACAGTGGCTGCGTTTGATGGCATGGCACAGTGGTGACAATTGATGGCACAGTTGCTGCGTTTGATGGCATGGCACAGTGGTGACATTGATGGCACAGTGCCTGTGTTTGATGGCATGGCACAGTGGTGACAATTGATGGCACAGTGGCTGCGTTTGATGGCATGGCACAGTGGTGACAATTGATGGCACAGTGGCTGCGTTTGATGGCATGGCACAGTGGTGACAATTGATGGCACAGTTGCTGTTTGATGGCATGGCACAGTGGTGACAATTGATGGCACAGTTGCTGTGTTTGATGGCATGGCACAGTGGTGACAATTGATGCACAATGGCTTGCATTTGGTGGCATGGCACAGTGGCTGCGTTTGATGGCACAGTGGCTGCATGTGATGGGCACAGTGAGGCTGCAATTTTTTTTTTTTTTCGTTTGCGCCCCCCCCAAAAATTTTGAGCACCAGCCGCCACTGATAGATATATATCTATATATAGATATATAATATCTGGTGTGTATGGGTTGGGACCTATCTTGGTATGGGTACCTTCCCTACCTGGTAATATGGACTATCGGTCATCGAGCTGAAGGTGCAAGAAGGTAGTAAGCATTTGTCTCTGTGCTGAATGGATCGTGGCTAGAGGCCAGGGTGCTGTGGTGGTGGTGGTAGTGGTCAGCCGATGTGATAGTGGGACCTTCTTTCAGGAACCTCAGTCATAGCAGTAAACTGTTTTTGGTTATAAATATGTTGGTTATAAATATATGTTATATATATATATTTTCACTGGTTTATTTTTTTTAATCTATTTGGTACATCAGTTGCATACAGATACGACAACACTATTTCACAATATACACAGCAGTAAGTTATCGTCTAGTGTTAAGGGCTTCTGTACTTTAACACCATCCAATGTACATAAAGAATGGATTTACCTCCCAGACTTATAAGTAGCGCACAACCACACATTCTATGGATGTATCACAAAGTGCAAGACCTTTCACAGAACAGTGCCCAGATGAGTGAAAGTGTTACTGGAGAAAGACTGTTGTAAAATACACTACCAAGGGTTCAATAGTGTCTACATTGTGCAGGGGAATTATTCCAGTGTACTAGATCAAGGAAAAGTAATTTGTTACATAAACATCTACCCTTCTCCTGTCCAGCAGAGGTCAGTCCAATTATTAAATATTATACTTTTTTATAGCTTTACCATAAATTCTCTATCCTTAGACCTGTAAAAAATAAAAGATCTAGTATGAAAATAGTTAACCAAATAAATTACACTGCAAGACAAAAGGCTGGACCCCATCATTGTATTTAAGATAGCTTATACTAGCAGTGTAATGTTACTGGGGGAGGCTGGGAGGCAAATGGCTGTGGTTATTCCAAGCTTTGGCTGCAGGGGATGTCCACATGAATGCTGAAGAAAGAGGGAAGCAGAGTGGTGGTGTTCTGCAGGTCAGTGCTCATATGGCTACCAAGCTTAATAGGCATGATTAGCAACGTACAGGGACTGACTAGCTGCCCCTGATCCATCACTGCTGTGCTCATACTTTCCACAGGCCGCTAGGGAATTTGCCTCTGCACGTGTCAAGAACTCCTCTGTAGCAGCATGCTCATTTTCCTTCTTGCCACGCCAAGCATTCAGTGCTGAGGCCTGGAGAGCATGTCCATAGGAGAAAGTAAGAGCCCAAGGTCTTGTTAGAGGATAGTTGTTCATTGTATTCAGATTAATAGTGGCTCCCTCCTCACTTTGGCCACCAGACAGGAAAGTGACACCTAGGACAGCAGGTGGCACAGTGTGGCTGCTGTCACGGTTGCCATGGAGATCTCCTCAGCAGTGCATTTCTTGGGGCAGGCATGGCCAGCGGTTACCATGTTTGGTTTCAGTAGTGTTCCCTCCAGATAAATGTGATGGTCGCTTAGAGCCTTGTAGACTGTAGCTAGACCTTTTTTTAGTGACGTAATGGCAGCGTTTCAGGTCATGATCTCCATCAGGAAGAATTTTGGGCTCCACAATGGGAACAATACCATTCTGCTGGCAAATGCTTGCATAGTGATCTAGGACATTGGCATTTTCCATGATGGTCAGTGAAGCGGGGATGTGCTCACTAATTTTCAATACGCATCTCCACTTTGCAAAGTCGGCACCATCCTTCTTGTATTGGGCACAACGCTCTGACAAGCCATCCAAACTACTTTGGTCGCTGTACATATCCGCTATCCGTTTTCTCTGCAAAGAAGGAGTTATAAAATCCGTCCGAGGGAGTTTCCATTTTGCTTGTGGGCATTGTGAAGCCCACAAGCAATGATATATATATATATATATATATATATATATTACTGTATATATATATAAAAAAGTTATTTTTATACAATTTTTGTTGTTTGGATTTAATAAAGAGGCATTTGTTGGCCATTTAATCATTTAATCTAGACAGTGTTATGTGTTTCATTAGTTAATTAAGATTACGTAATGGTGTTTTTTGAATGGGATAGTGGTTAGGGCAGCTAAAATATCAGCCCAACATCAGTCATGGGATGAAACTCACATTTCATTTTAGGTTGCAATACTGAATAAGGCTATGCTCAGTTTCTGTATAAAAATGCAATTATTGGCCACAATATGAGATATCTGTAGGTAATCTTATGGATCACTATCACTGACAAATTGAAAAGTACATTACATATACTGATTATCCTATGTATTTCTGGAAGGGTTCAAGCCATCAATAAAAAAAAATAGTAGTCAGTAGGTTAAAGTACCTTTTAGACTTCAGATATATGTATTTAAATCTCCTGGAGGTGATCTTACTTTACCGCCAGCAATAATTATTCATGAATCAATACTAAGAGCCTTATTGCTATTTAAGCACACTCTTCACACCAAATGAGCAGCAAAATACAAAATGAAAGCAAAGCCGCTCTTGAGCGTCCTTAACGTTTAAGATATGTCACAATGCAGTTAAAAGCAATGAACCGCTTGTACATGTACCCTCACATTCCTAGCAACTCAGCTTTTATAAATGGATCTGTTCAGCATCTGTATTTCAGTAAGAAAAGCCCTAAGGAGACAATTGCAAGCCTGGCCTGCATCTGAGTGCTATAGTGTCAGACACGGAGAACATAGCACAGCATGGTGTCTAGGGACATGGAGAGGCAATCCGGAGGCTGTCCTACTTTCTTGCTCAAAATAGGTCAAAAGAGCTCATATAATCAAAGGCTGCTATTGCATACTAATTAATAAAATGCTTCTCACAATATTGCTGATGCAAAAAAAAAAAAAAAACGTGTATAATGTTTTCTTATCTTAGCACTTTGAAAAGGTTTCCTAACAGATTTTTGTGGATATACTTTTTGAATCTCTTCCAGATGTAGATTTGTCCTGTGATCAATTTTACATTCCTGTACCTTTTAAATTACTTCTTTGGTAAATGCTTTTGAGTGAAGTATGATGTTTTTGTTATATTCAAGTAAGACTTTTTTTTTAATGTAGCGCTACCCCAGGAGGAACCGCTGGTTAGATTTGGGATTGGTGTATTTAAGTTACCTCTATGTTGTGTCTAGGGGTGATGGAAGTGATGAGAGGAGTAATAGAATGTCCAGACTGTTGGTTGACGTTTTCAAATGCTTTATTTCCTGGTCAAACACGACCAACATGTCAACTTGAAGTAGACAGGATAGTTTGGTGAAGGAAGAACAACTTCGCAGAATCAGGCTATGGATAGAGAAAGCAGTCCTGCCTTCTATAATTGTATTTGTCTCGTCGCCACTCCAGCCGGAGTGGGTAAATTGCCCTCTCTCACAGGTCTGGCAGCCAGAGCGCCACTTAGAACTTCTGGGAAGGAACAAGTCTCTGCCACAGACTTGGCTCTAACTGAATTAGGATGTTGAGATAAGACCTCTGCCACAGGCCTAGTGCTTGAAAGGTAGAGCGAATCCTCCCAGTATGTCTTTTGGGTTCACCGACTGACAGCCTGAATGCAACCTGTCAGTGTCCGGTGCCCAGATCCCCGATGGTTCGTTCAAACCCTATTGGATCACCTGCCTCCAGGTTCTCCTCAGACCGATCCCCCACTGAACAGAACCCAGCTTGGGATCTTCTCAATAAGGATGGGAACCCAGTAAGTCACTGGGGTCCCCTGGCAGCATCAGTCGCTCCGGGCCATGAGAGCCTAGAGTCAGGAACTCCGCGTAGCACGTTTCCCCGGCCTGGTAGGCCATAGTGGTGGGGCCGTGATGTGCGCACACCCTAAAGGTGGGTGCCGCACCCGGAACCAGGAACCCGCGGAAAAAGAACCCTGAACAACGGCCTCCGCCACAGAAATACCCCTCCCCAGCATGCCCCACGAGGGAAAACTCCTCCGATTGGCTGCTGGGAAGAAGCGGCTCCGCCCGGACCCCTCTGGCGCCACCTGCCGCCCAGAGATGAGACTGCATCTCTGGTGCACAGACTGACCCACAGGACAATACAGAATTGGCGACAGCCAATTTTAACAAATCAAATGAATGAGAGCAACATAATTCTCTCATTCCCCCACTAAATTTAATATAGCACCTGTACGAAAAGTACACAGGCGCTACATTAAAATAAATATTACATGTACATTTAAAGCCCACACTGCCTAAAGCACTTATCACATACACACCCATGTGATTCCCCTCACTGCCTGCGGCCTTCTGTGTGGCCCTTTCCCAGCACTGTCTTCTTCCCTCCTCTCCTCTCCCAGTAACAGCAGCTGCAGGCACACAGGGGGATCTTCAGGATATAGAGCAAGGACAGGAGCTGGTAAATATGTCATTTATCAGCTCCTCCTTTCCTAAATGAACACAGTGAGTGATCGGTACTGTTCATTCCCTGTGTTTATTCATAAAAAAAAGCATAGTAAATGTCTCCTGTTCGTTCATCTGCAGTGCAGCTGAGAATGCAGAAAGGAACTGGGGAATGTGTTTCTTCAGTCTCTTTCTTTGCCTCTAAAGTGACACTTCAGCAAAAGACCCCCTCAACAGCATTGTAAAAAGTGCCTGTCCCTCTGATCAATTGGGATTTGGTAGGTGTGTAACAGAGGGCAAGTCCTTCTTCAAAGAGTGGTTGACAGTTGGGTCACCTCCTCCTAATATAATGTCACTGCAAGGTTGGGGTAGTGTAAGTCTAATGCCCTGTACACATGATCGGTTCGTCTGATGAAAATGGACCGATGGACCGTTTTCATCGGACGAACCGATCGTGTGTGGGCCCCATCGTTTTTTTTCCCATCGGTGAAAAAAACTAGAACCTGTTTTAAATTTTTCTTATGGTTAAAAAACCGACAGAAAAAAATGATCGTCTGTGGGGAAATCCATCGGTCAAAAATCCATGCATGCACAGAATCAAGGCGACGCATGCTCGGAAGCATTGAACTTCATTTTTCTCAGCACGTAGTAGTGTTTTACGTCACCGCGTTGGACACGATCGGATTTTTAACTGATGGTGTGTAGGGCAGACTGATGAAAGTCAGCTTCATCAGATATCTGATAAAAAAATCCATCAGTTTAGATTCCATCAAATATCCGATCGTGTGTACAGGGCATAAGGGAAGTAGTGATCTGAAGCAAGTGTAGCACCCCCCCCCCCCCCCCCGAAGGAACTGCTGGCCCTAAATCTCCCTTTCCCCCAAATTATTTTTATTGCTGTGGGGGCACTCAACAGGAGGGAGGGGCCAGGATTGTGGCAGGTGCAGCACTATGAAGTGCCTTTATGCGCTGTGGCATTAGAAGAATTTGGATTTCTTTGATCTTTTAGTCCAAACAAGACTATCTGTTACTCTATAATTCCTCTTGCGACGTTCTATAGAAGCAGCAGGTTTAAAGAGCAGACCAAACTCTTGAGATAACTTCTTTATTAACTTCAGCTTTTCTTCATATATAACACTGAGGCCTCGTACACACGACAGAATTCAGCGAGAAACTCGGTCAGAGCCGGATTCTGCCGAGAAACTCTGTCGTCTGTACACTTTTGGCCCGATGGAGCCGCCGAGGAACTCGTCGAGAAAATAGAGAACATGTTCTCTATTTTCTCGTTGTTCTATGGGAGAAGGCGGCCCGCCGAGCTCCTCGGCGGCTTCATCCCTGAACTCGACGAGGAACTCGATGTGTTTGGCACGTCGAGTTCCTCTGTCGTGTGTACGAGGCCTTACAATTTTGTCCTTGTACCAACACGTGTTGAATAAAGTATAACAAATGGCGGTTCAACTGTTCAATCTTGTCATTCTACATAAAATGGTAGTTATATTTCTTTCTTCAGTATCTTTACTCTCACTTTAAGTTATTGAAACACTTTATGATCTCTCTGAGGTTTAATCAATAGTTTTACTCGCTCTGTATTGCTGTTTGCTGGAACGTTTGCTATTGCAGTTTGATAGCACGTTTTCTGTTATGTTTGGTATTGAAATTTGCTGTTTGGTGGAACTACAAGTGAACACGTAACTAGTTAGTATACAGTTCTAATCACATTATTTAAAATAGGAACATATATAACTGTATTAAATACCTATTTTGGCCACTTGCTTCCATAAAACAGAACTCTGAATGGATGTGTGTCTGTTCAGTTCCTCTCTCTCTCTCTCTCTCTCTCTCTCTCTCTCTCTCTCTCTCTCTCTCTCTCTCTCTCTCTCTCTCTCTCTCTCTCTCTCTCTCTCTCTTCTAGCAGCTCTGCTAGGGAACTTACCAGTCAGAATGAGTGTAAGGCTGGCTGTGATTGGCCAAGACTCCTGCTCAATGTGAGATTGGCTGTGATTGGCCAAGACTCCTGCTGAATAACAAAAGCTTAACTCTATGCTTTCTGGTTTCAATGCTACTGTGTCTTGAGCTTACTTTACAAATGTTAAAAGGCATATTCTCTCTTTTTGCGTCTGTGAACACAATATACAACTGTTACATGACATCATGTCCAGGGACAGTGTCCTCAATCCGGGGACTGTCCCCGGAAACCGGGGATGTCTGGTCACCCTAATCTATAGGCACAACAGCTATTTTGCCTATAGCTCCACTTTAAAGGTCTAAAAGCAGATAGTAGAAAATGAGTCAAGTTATCTGCTTTAAAAAGCTTGGATCCAAGCTGAAGTAGATGTTCACATAAGCGGACATGACGTTTTATGACAGCAGATAGAAAAATGCTTCCTTGGCTCTCTCATATAGGTAATGTTCTCACTTGGATCAGGCAGGAGAGCCCTATGTCATCCTTAGTATAATAGCATAATAAAGGTTTGGTCCAGACAGAAAGCCTGGGTGCTAAAGAAAAGTTTAACCAAAACATACTAGCTAATTAGAAAACTAGGCCCTGAAGGTATGAAAAAAATTGCATGGTTAAATTAATCTTTATAACCCACATAAAGCGCTTTCCCAGGCGGAAAAGGTCTAAGCTACATCATTATCTTAGGTAGCAACGCTCTGGCATCCCACAATTATTTTACATAGAGCGTCGGCAGATCATTACAGATAAACTTCAGCCACACTCAAAAATTTGAAATGGAAATATATACAGAACATATAGTCAAGACTTCTGCTTTTTATCCTGGCATTGCTTGAATTTATTATATTCTGGACACAGACAGTCAGAAACTCATAGAAAACCTGACTTCGTTCTGATCCAGAATTCCGCATTTCGATGACTTCAATAACCTTTTCTTTTGCCCAGAAATTGTGCACATCCCATGACTATGTGACTCCCCTAATCATTCATAAATTCTGATCTGCGGATATCTTACATTCAGTTTATGGAATGTAAACTGTTTCTGACAGGGAAGCTTTCTCACCGAGAATGATTGGCAAGAGATCTACCAGACACACATTATTTGGATCAACTCTTCTGCCCCTTTAAATGCGCCACTCTGCTTTGAAGGGGCAATCTTAATATCCCAATACAGTGTTCTTGTGCCTCAAAGCAAGTTCTGCCAATTTTAACCCCTTCAATACAGGGCTTTTATACCCACCTCCATACCGGGACTATTCTGGCACTTCTCTCCTACATGCACAATTCATCATTCTTTTGCTAGAAAATTACTCAGAACCCCCAAACATTATATATGTTTTTTTAGCAGACACCCTAGGGAATATTGCAACTTTTTATTTTGCACGGTATTTGCGCAATCATTTTTTAAACGCCTTTTTTTGGAGAAAAAAATGGTTTCATGAGTTAAAAGATAAAAAAACAGTAAAGTTAGCCCAATTTTTTTGTAAAATATGAAAGATGATATTACGCCGAGTAAATAGATACCCTACATGTCACACTTTAAAATTGCGCACACTCATGGAATGGCGCCAAACATCGTTACTTAAAAATCTCCATAGGCGATGCTTTGAAAAATGTTACAGGTTACCAGTTTAGAGTTACAGAGGAGGTCTAGTGCTAGAATTGTTGCACACGCTCTATTGCACACGGCGATACCTCACATATGTGGTTTAAACAGCGTTTACATACATGGGCGGGACTTACGTGTGCATTCGCTTCTGAGTGCGAGCTACCGGGGACAGGGGCGTTTTAATTTTTTATTATTATTATTTATTTATTTTTTTACTTATTTTTTTAGTTTTTGATCACTTTTATTCCTATTACAAGGAATGTAAACATCCCTTGTAATGGGAATAGTGTGTGAAAGGTTCTCTTTATAGAGAGATGCAGGGTCAATAAGTCTTCATATCTCTCCTCCAGGCTGGAAAGCATGAGATTGTGAAAAAAAATCACCGATCTCGTGCTTATTAGCCACAATCGCGGCTTTGTTTACTTCCGGGTACCCGGGTGACGTCATCACATCACGCTCGGGCCTCCGACGGTCATAGAGATGACTGGTGACCATTTGGTCACCAGTCATCTCTATGCTTCCTATCTGGCGCTGGACAATTCTTTCTCCGGGCCCCCAATGGCACGGGAGAGCCCGGAGAAGCACCGGATGACGGCGGGAGCGGGGGGTTGTCCCCTCCCGCCGCCTATAAGAACGATCAAGCGGCGGAATCACCGCTATAATCATTCTTATAGTGCGCAGGATCGCTGCCGGCAAACAATGATATCTGAATGATGCCTCTAGCTGCAGTCATCATTCAGATATCACTGCACAAAGTCCAGGACGTCATATGACGTCCACCCGGGATGGGAGATGCCCTCTGTGGACGTCATATGACTATGTGCAGTACACACTATATTACCAAAAGTATTGGGACACCTTCCTTTACACACACATGAACTTTAATGGTATCCCAGTCTTAGTCGTAGGGTTGTTTATTGGGTTGGTCCACCCTTTGCAGCTATTACAGCTTCAACTCTTCTGGGAAGTCTGTCCACAAGGTTTAGGAGTGTGTCTATGAGAATTTTTGACCATTCTTCCATTCTTCTTCATTTGTGAGGTCAGGCACTGATGTGAACGTGAAAGCCTGGCTCGCAGTCTCCGCTCTAATTCATTCCGCATGTGTTCTATCAGGTTAAGGTCAAGACTCTGTGCAGACCAGTCAAGTTCCTCCACCCCAAACTCACTTATCTATGTCTTTATGGACCTTTCTTTGTGTACTGGTCCAAATTATTTGGTGGAGGGGAATTATAGTGTGGTTTTTTTAGGAGTTGGGCATGACCCCTTAGTTCCAGTGAAGGGAACTCTTAAGGCGTTTGCATACCAAAACATTTTGAACAATTTCATGCTCCTAACTTTGTGGGAACAGTTGGGGATGGCTTCTTCCTGTTCCAACATGACTGCACACCAGTGCACAAAGCAAGGTGCATAAAGACATGGATAAATAAGTTTGGGGTTGAGAAACTTGACTGGTCTGCACTCAACCCAATAAGACACCTTTGGGATGAATTCAAGTGACGACTGCGAGCCAGGCCTTCGTATTAACATCAATGCCTGACCTCACAAATGTGCTTCTGGAGGAATGGTCAAACATTCCCATAGACACACTCCTAAATAGTATGGACAGCCTTCTCAGAAGAATTGAAGCTGTTATAGCTGCAAAGGGTGGACCAACGCAATATTGAACCCTATGGACTAAGACTGGGATGCCATTAAAGTTCATGTGCGTGTAACGGTAGGCATCCCAAAACTTTTGGTATTATACTGTATGTCATAGTTCATTTTTTTTGTGGTGCTCCTATAAGCTTTTTATATTAGCCACATAAAGTTATAGTAAAGTGTTGAATAAGGAATCAGAGTACAGATACTGACTGTTTTCCTATTTGGGGCGTTAAAAATACAACGTATAAGATAATTGTACAGATTAAAACCTAAAAGATGTGATATGATTTTGTATCATTTGTACGTTGTAAATAAAATGATGACATATTATATGTTGTCTTCTGAATTGTATTTAGAAGGTATCTGTTAAAGTTAAATTTTCTGTTGTGGTCCTACAAGCTTTCTTATGTTAAACACATAAAGTTATAGTAAAGTGTTGAATACCATATACAACTTATTTTTAGCTGTTTAATAATCTGTATGGAGGAAATAATCATTTTCAAGATCATTTCCAACCAAGTGCGATATTAATCTGTTTCTAATTTAAGGGAAAAAATAAGAGAAATTGCATAATTCATATTTTGGCAAGCCATGTTTTTCTAAGAATAAGCTTCTTTTAAAATAAATTGAGTTAAAAAGAAAAACATGGAACAAAATCTCAGCATGCATAGAGGTATGTTTTTCAGAGTCAAATATAAAGCTAGATGACAGGTGTGTATTGCTAAAGACCTGCTTTGAATTACATCTCCAGTAACGCAGGAATAGACAATGAGGTCTATTCAATAAGTGCAGCTTGTAGAGTCCAGCTTACTTCCTTCCTGTAGTATTGAAAGCCAGGCTTGTAAGGTCTAGGTTTCAGCAAGTTGGCTACTTGCCTTATTTTTGTTTTGCTAAGCAACCACGACATGTTAATAGATTATTTTATAGTAACCTTTCTTGAGTAAGATATGACTACTGTTGATTAAACCAGTGATTAACTTGATTTTTTTTTAATCCCATTCCATAACTAAAGAATTTAGGCATGTTTAAAAAAGTTTTTGCACCATCCACTCAGATCATCATAGTTTCCAGAAGCGCTTGAACCTTACTATACTTACAGCCACATAGTGCCACGGCCCAGATGTACAGTCACCCACACTTTACCAGACATATATCCACCCAGTCCCTTGCAATCTCTGCAACTCACATGCTAACATAACTTACATTTGGCTATTTAACATTACAAATGGGTACTTTAGTGCCACACCCCAATTACGGTAGATAAAAAAACTATAGAGGGTATAGACCTGCAACTATGGCAAAGTTTTAAAGGCACAACTAGAAACGTTCTTAGAATTTACAAAGTTTATTACAAAGTTTCATTCATAAAAATACCAACATTATTACAAGGCATATTAGCCATACAAAAACCTTTCCCAGGGTTATTGCGTTTGATGTCCAAGTTAGATAATACAAAATTCTGTTCAGTGTTGATTATGACAAAATACCTGGTACAAAGAGCTCCGACACCCTCAACACGTTTCTTGGATGAAGATCCACTTCATCAGGAGTTCATTGGTGGAGCGAAGCTACATTTATTTTTATTTACAAACGGTTTATAATAGAAAAAGTCTCAATACAAGTTAATTATACAGAGTATAAAGAATGTGGTACACATTTAAAAGTAAACAGTACAAGAGGGGAATTACAAAGATTGGAGTGAATATTTGAGCTATAATTAGTACATTTTAAAGGAATATAAATCCTATGAACATTTTTTGACTGTATGGTATTTACAGGATCATACCATAACACATCATTCGAGCAGGGATAGTTCCCAAGGTTTCCATTTTTTTTCCCCGTAAATATGCATGGTATCAAACAATGTATGATGAATATGTTCTGATAGTTTGATAGATAGCATGCGGGTTCATAACTTGAGTCCAGGGCACAGTGGGGAGCGCCAGTTTAATGCTATGGCCTAGTGAATGGAGCTAAATAATGTATGTATTAGCCTGGAGTGAGCTATAGGTATATCCGGAATAGGAGAGAATAGGAGGCATTTTTGAGGTTTCAACACTATACTCCTACCTATTATTTGTTCTATTTTGTTATTGGCTTTTTGCCATGTAGATTTAAGATGAGTGCAATCCCAGAATGTGTGTAATAGGGAGCCATGTGTGGGGCACCCTCATATCCGTATATTAAAATGTGATGGATTTCGACCACAAAAGGCCCTGTAAATGGTATGGTAGGATGGAGTGTTCCTCAAATAAAAGCCAGGGAATTTGTATGGATGTAGCATACCATTGTGCGAGCTGAGTATACCTAGCTGAGAGGTAATATATACAAATGTTTGGGATGCTCAGGCCCCCTTTCTGAACATTAAAGCATATCCAAATCTGGATTTTTTATTTTGCCAGATAAACTTATTGATGTCTCTCTGGATAGAATCCAGGGTTCCTTTAGGTACAAAAAGGGGGAGTGCTCTAAAAAAAAAAAAGAGTTTAGGTAGTATAACCATTTTTGTAGCAATTACTCTACCCATAAATGAAATATGGTATGTTGATTACATTTTGAGTAAGTTTCTGATGTTTTGGAATAACTTAGGATAATTAGTATGAAATAAGGTTTTATATGATGAGTTGATCTAAATACCCAGATATCTAAAAGATTCCGAACACCATTGAAATGGGAATTTCTCCTTTAATATTGCAGTCAATTCAGGTGGGCTATTAATAGGTAGGGCTGAGCATTTGGATAGATTTATACTTAATCAAAGCTACATTTATTAAATACAAAAGTATACACGTAAATTATTATTTCAACATCACCTAAAGAAAGGCAATTTACTAGTGATCTCAATCTATACATAGATCGAAAAAAATTACCTGAACATTTGGGCTACTGGGCTAACTCACATTTGGCTACTGAACTTATATTCACACCCACAGCCATACTCACTATCCCATACTTACTCCTACCCAACTTATGCAGCTGAGAACAGAGATTTAGGGGTGTATTCAGGGCTGTCTTAATGAGAGGGCACACCTGGGGACTGCCCAGGGGCCCCAGCTGCATGGGGGGCCCTGCACTTCCCCAAAACAGCTGGTCCTTGAGCCCATGCTGCCCTGAAATTGGGGGCCACTTGATGACACTGAGAGTGATGGATACACAGGGGAGGCAAGCTGTCAGTTGTGCACAGCGCTGTGCAGAACGATACTTATTATTTCACAGCTAACAGGGAGGGGCAGGGCCAGAGCGCCAGTGATGCTCTGACCCCGCCTCATGCAGCTTGAATGCTCAGGACTCGAAGGCTGCGGGGTAGGAGCTGGAGTGAGAGCTGCTGAGTCGGCATCACTGAGAGCCCACCTGCGGAAGTAGCATTGTGGATGATGTCATGGTGAGCCCAGCTGTCCAGCAATGCTGAGGGGTGGATCTGGGGTGTATAGGGGGTAGCAATGTTTGGGGTAGCTTGGGTGGCTATAGTGCTAGAGGTATCAGGGATGTAGAAAGGCCACAGTGTAAGGGGTATCAGGGATGTAGTGGGGTCACAATTCAAGGGGTATCTTATGGTATATGGTTACAGTGCTGGGGTGAATATCTAGGGTGTAGGGGGGTCAGAGTGCTGGGGGGATATCTGGGGTGTAGGGGGGTCAGAGTGCTGGGGGGATATCTAGGGTGTAGAGGGGCCAAAGTGCTGGGGCCTCGGGGAGGCATCAATCTAGCAGATATATTATATGCACAGGACAGCTTTGTTACTTTATATATGTAGTATTTTCCCACTGTTTGTTTGCTGTACAGAAGGATTGTTCAAGTAGTTAATCCAGAGCTCCACCCAAAGGTCTGCCTCCTACCTACTTGATGTCTGTTTACCTGCACTGTCTTCATTGTAGGGGCCTCAGAGCATTACTTTGCCCAGGGGCCCATGGTGCTGTTAAGATGGCCCTGGGTGGATATACTTAAAGGAGTTCTCTGACCTAAAACTTTTAACCCCCGCTGTGCCCGGGCTGTAAAAAAATAGAAAATAAACTTTCACTTACCTGCCTACGATCCCCCGTTGTTCCGATATCGCCGTCCCGTTCTCCGGTCCCGGTCTCTTCCGCTTCCTGTGTGTCGGTGACTCATAGTGCACTCAGCCTATCAGCGGCCGCGACGGGACATTGCTGCGGCCGCTGATAGGCTGAGCGCACTATGAGTCACCGACACACAGGAAGCGGAAGGGGCCCGGGACCGGAGAACGGGACGGCGATATCGGAATAACGGGGGATCGTAGGCAGGTAAGTGAAAGTTTATTTTCTATTTTTTTACAGCCCGGGCACAGCGGGGGTTAAAAGTTTTAGGTCAGAGAACTCCTTTAAGGCAAATAGACTGCACATTTTGCAAAGTACAGTTGCACTCTGCAGGAGCAGCTTCTCTAGAGCAGGGGTCTCAAACTGGCGGCTCTCCAGCTGTTGCTAAACTACAAGTCCCATCATGCCTCTGCCTGTGGGAGTCATGCTTGTAACTGCCAGCCTTGCAATGTCTCATGGGACTTGAAGTTTCACAACAGCTGGAGGGCCACCAGTTTGAGACCCCTGCTCTAGAGCTTAGTAAATGAGCAAGCATCCATCATTCAATCATGTGCAAGCAAAAATGCAGTATTTTTACATTTTCCTTGCTCGTGATTGGATATTCTTTGCAAAGTGAAGCTTTACCTAATTTAC
This sequence comes from Rana temporaria, assembly GCF_905171775.1. NCBI lineage: Eukaryota > Metazoa > Chordata > Amphibia > Anura > Ranidae > Rana > Rana temporaria. The sequence goes on from NC_053491.1 coordinate 50,755,884, forward strand.
TAATCTCTGGAGCAACTTGTGAAGTATTTTTGCCTTTAGTAAATGAACCTCTATGGGGTTGTTTTACTAAAGTAAAAAAGTCTGTGTACTTTTCAAAGTGCAGTTGCTTCAGGGCTTAGTAAATGAGCAGAAGCTCTGCTGACTTCCATCATCCAATCATGTGCAAACAAAAATATATATTTTTTTCCTTGCACACGATTGGGTACTCTTTGCAAAGTGAAGCTTTGCCTTATTTACTAAGCTCTGGATCAACTGCACTTGCAGAGGGCAACTGCATTTTGCCGTCAGTAAATCAACCACTGGGGGGTTATTTACGAAAGACAAATCCACTTTGCACTACAAGTGCAAACTACAAGTGCAAAGTGCACTTGAAATTGCACTGAAAGTGAACTTGGAAGTGCAGTCACTGTAAAATCTGAGGGGTAGATCTGAAATGAGGGGAAGCTCGGCTGATTTTATTATCCAATCATGTGCAAGCTAAAATGCTGTTTTTTATTTTCCTTGCATGTCCTCCTCAGATCTACAGCAACTGCACTTCCAAGTGCACTTTCAGTGCAATTTCAAGTGCACTTTGCACTTGCATAGCCAGATTCAGAGAGGTTTACGCCGGCGTATCAGTAGATACGCCGTTGTAACTCTGAATCTGCGCCGTCGTACATTTAAGTGTATTCTCAAATTGAGATACACTTAAATGTAGCTAAGATACGACAGCCTGCGCCGTCGTATCTTAGCTGTCTAGATCCGCCGGCCGCTAGGGGCATGAACGCTGATTTACGCCTAGAATGCGTAATTCAGCGAGATACGCCTATTCACGAACGTACACTTGCCCGTCGCAGTAAAGATACGCCGTTTACGTAAGGTGTTTTCAGGCGTAAAGTTATTCCACCAAAAAGCTGGCCTAGCCAATGTTAAGTATGGACGTCGTTCCCGCGTCGAATTTTGAAAATGTTTACGTTGTTTGCATAAGTCGTCCGTGAATGGGGCTGGGCGTAATTTCCGTTCACGTCGAAACCAATAAGTCCTTGCGGCATACTTTGGAGCAATGCACACTGGGATATGTCCACGGACGGCGTATGCGCCGTTCGTTAAAAATGTCAATCACGTCGGGTCACGATTCATTAACATAAAACACGCCCCCTGTTCCTCATTTGAATTCGGCGCGCTTAGCCCGGCACATTTACGCTCTGCCGCCGTAACTTAGGACGCAAGTGCTTTGTGAATACAGCACTTGCCTCTCTAACTTACGGCGGCGTAGCGTATATGCGATACGCTACGCCTGCCTAACGTTAGGCTCTCCGACGTGAATCTAGCTAGTAGTTTGCACTTGTAGTGAATAGTGGATTTGTCTTTCATCCCCTATGTGTTCACTTATAAAAAAAGGGAAAAAAAGGTATTTATAATGTTTTTTATATGTATACATAAATGTTTTACCTTACATTTCTATTTTAGTAAATGAGTTATTTTACAAGATGGGGCCTTATATAATATTTAAACATGCCCATAGCTTTTAAAACATCGACGATCACTTTAAACCCTCACTAATGTCACTTTCCCTGGTAACGTTATTGTATTTCACAAATATTCTGTAAAATTAGCACGTTTTCCACAAAAATAATATGCAAAGTGGCCAATTTCACTGGTAGCTTGTACTGACATTGCTGTCTTCTGACATAGCGGTGTTTACTAACAGCGTTGTCTCCTGACATAGTGACATTTTCGAATACTGCTGGAAGAGTAGGGCACATATTTTTTGGATCTTTCTACTGTTTTCGAACAGCTGTTTTTTTTTTTAAAACTGCCTTACAGTAAAGTCTCAGTAACAACAATCATTATCTGTTCAATTACTCAACCATTCGTCTAATAAGAGTGTGAATAAACAGCCCTACTAATGGAAGGAGAAGTTATTTATAGGCGCAAGAAATTAGGTTGTTTATTTGTATCACGGGTAATTGCTACCAGGTAGAGATGGAGCAAGTTCAGTTAAGAAAAACAGCTTGATGAGCATTAGCCTGGAATCTCATTTGGACATTTTAGAGACAGGAGTATGGCTGGGAGGAAATGGAAGATGTTTAAAACAAACATTTTTATTTTTTTGCAATAGTCATTCCTAACCACTTCGGCCCCGGAAGATTTGGCTGCTTAATGACTGGCCATTTATTGCGATATGGCACTGCGTCACTTTAACTAACAATTGCGCAGACGTCCTTTTTTCCCCCACAAATAGAGCTTTCTTTTGGTGGTATTTGATCACCTCTGCGGTTTTTATTTTTTGCGCTATAAACAAAGAAAGAGCGACAATTTTGAAAAATACCCATTTTTTAAAAAAAAAAACACATTTTTTCCTCAGTCCGATACGTATTCTTCTACATATTTTTGGTAATAAAAATCACATTAAGCGTATATTGATTGGTTTGCGCAAAAGTTATAGCGTCTACAAAATAGGGGAAAGATTTATGGCATTTTTATTATTATAATTTTTTTTTTTACAAGTAATGGCGGTGATCAGCGATTTTTATCAAGACTGCGACATTATGGCGGACAGATCGGAAACGTTTGACACATTTTTGGAATCATTGACAATCATACAGTGATCAGTGCTATAAAAATGCACTGATTACTGTGTAAATGTCCCTAGGGGGAGGGAAGGGGTTAACACTAGGGGGCAATCAAGGGGTTAACTGTGTTCCCTCATGTGTGTTCTAACTGTAGAGGGATGAGACTGACTAGAGAAGATGACAGATCTTTGTTCCTAGCTAGTAGAAACACACGATATCTATCTCCTCTGGTCACAGAAAAGGGATTTGTGTGTTTACACACACGTCCCTGTTCTGGCTCTTGTGCCCATGATCACGCTGTCACGCGGGGCTGGTCACACGCATCGGCACCCCCACAGTGCAGCGGTGGCACGCCTGCTATCCCACTTACAGGGACCGACGTACAGCTATGATGGTTCACGGGAACGTGCCGACCTGCGGCAGTATAATGACGGTGGCTGGTCGGCAAGCGGTTAAAACTGAGCTAATATGAGATACATATATTTTTGAAGTGTGTGCATATTAAGCAATATATAACATTTATATAAATGTATTACTGCTCAAAAACATCGTCCTAGCAATGTTTTCATATTCCTCTCTCCTCAGAAGAATGGCATCATCTTTGTTAACCCATCATTCAGGGTCAGTATCAATTTCCAGTCCATACATGACACAGAAAATCCTATTGCCTGTGCAGTAGCATTTATTTTCTTGACTGTGACATTTCTACACAAATTACACAGGACCGGCCTAATGCTGATGCATCTTACTCTTTGACCAGCCAGTATAAAAATCCATCACACTAACACAGCTCAGTCCCCCTGCTATGGGATTAGCCACATAGAGAGCAGAAGAGGTAGACATTTTTTTACAAACTGGTTAGCACAAAAGATCCATGTCAGGGTTTCTTGTACCTACATTTATGGTCGTTACCCTCTGACCGAGAGAGATGTGGATCACATAAACACGCGACAAGACTTACAAGATAAATAGACCTGAAGTGTGCCTTGGTGGTCTGGTCAGTATGCCAAGAAAAGGGGGCATACCCAAGGTAAGTAATGGGTAGTTAATTGAAGAAGTATATGCTGAGAAGTGCCCTGAAAAAGGGAAGGGCGGGAGGGTGTCGAATACGATTGAATGCGCAGACTCACGGACATGAGGTGAGCTGGGAAGAGTCGGCCCAGTGACGTGTAGTACCGCACACTGAACCGACAAAGAGCATGTGTGAGTGGGCTGCTTAAATACCCTCCGGGCTCCTCCCATAAACTCAGGCCACCATACTGGCCTTCTAATTTATCTTCTAGGAAGGTGGCTTAACAAGTTTTTCCCAGGCAGTTCTATATACAACACAAACAACCATTATACAAGCTGATACCTTCACAGATTAGAGAGGGCCGGTGCAAGGATTTTTGACACCCTAGGCGAAACCTCATTTTTCCGCCCCCCCTTGGCTCCACTACTGACTCCATTCCCTTTGCCCTGGCTATGTATACCCCACATTTGCTTGTTTGCTTGTTTCCCGAGCGCGCAGCGGGGAACTTCTGTGCTGGCCGTGTCCCTTGGACACACCCAATCACAGATCGCCGTGAACGGCCAATCGGATTGGCCGTTTGCTAGGCGATCTGTGCGGCCAATGAGAGATGATCTCATATGTTTACATATGAGATCATTTCTCATTGCCGGCTCTCAGGGAGAGAGGAGACCGATCTGTGTCTATTGTACATAGGGACACAGATCGGTCATCTCCCCCAGTCACCCCCCTTCCCCCACAGTTAGAACACTATATAGGGAATACATTTAACCCCTTCCTCACCCCCTAGTGTTAACCCCTTTCCTGCCGGTCACATTTATACAGTAATTAGTGCACATTTATAGCACTGGTTGCAGTATAAATGTGAATGGTGCCAAAAATGTGTCAAAAGTGTCCGATGTGTCCGCCATAATGTCGCAGTCGCAATAAAAATCGCAGATCGCCGCCATTACTAGTAAAAAAAAATAATAAAAAATAATAATTCTGTCCCTTATTTTGTAGGCGCTATAACTTTTGCGTTTTTTATTTTTTAATTTTTTTTACTAAAAATATGTAGAATACGTATCGGCCTAGACTGAGGATAAAAAAAAAATTGAAAAAAAAATTGACCTATTTATTATAGGAACAAGTAACACATTTTTTTTTTTTCAAAATTGTCGCTCTATTTTTGTTTATAGCGCAAAAAATAAAAACCGCAGAGCTGATCAAATACCACCAAAAGAAAGCTCTAATTTGTGGGGAAAAAAGGACGTCAATTTTGTTTGGGAGCCACGTTGCACGACCGCGCAATTGTCAGTTAAAGCGACGCAGTGCCGAATCGCAAAAAGTCCTCTGGGCAGGAAGGGGGTTTAAGTGCCCAGTAAGGAAGTGGTTAATGACTGCTACTATTTCGCATGCAACACTTTGGTAGACTAGCTAATTGTGGAAAGTCTCACCTGTGCCAATCAAATAGTCTGACCTGTGCCCATCAACTAGTCTGACCTGTGCCCATCAAATACAGTCTCACCTGTGCCCATCAAATACAGTCTCACCTGTGCCCATCAAATACAGTCTCACCTGTGCCCATCAAATACAGCCTCACCTGTGCCCATCAAATACAGTCTCACCTGTGCCCATCAAATACAGCCTCACCTGTGCCCATAAAATACAGCCTCACCTGTGCCCATTAATGCCGCTTCACCTGTGCCCAAACGCAGTCTCACCTGTGCCCATTAATGCCGCTTCACCTGTGCCCAAACGCAGTCTTACCTGTGCCCAAACGCAGTCTCACCTGTGCCCATTAATGCTGCTTCACCTGTGCCCATCAAATAGTTTCACCTGTGCCCATCAAATACAGTCTCAGCTGTGCCCATCAATGCCGCTTCACCACTCCCAAACAATGCAGCCTCACGGGGGGGGGGGGGGGCATTGGTACATACTTGGCACTTTGGCAGATCAGTCATCAGTGAATATAAATACATATAATGCACACAAGAGATTTGCCAATTGCATTCCAATAGCAATATATACACAATCTTGTGATTATCTAAGAAAGGCAACAGTTTTTACTGAATACACATCAGGTGATGGTCTTGCTCTCAGAAAACTTGTATCCCACGTGAGTGCTTGCTGTCTGCCTGTTCCTTGCTCACACCAATCCTAAATTCTGCTGTATATGCCTGTACCTGCCTCTGTCCGTGCCTCTTCTAGGCTCCAGCAGGCCCCAAGCCTGGAGAGCCACTGCCAGACGCCATGCTACAAGATTGTCCCAGGATTTACTCTCCTCCACTCCAGTGTGACACAGCCAGTCCAGGAGAGCGTCCTGGGGGGGAGAGGGGGGGTAGACGCTGGACACACACACATGTCAGAGCAGAGAGCAGAGAGGGGAGGGGGGGCTGGGTGGGGTGCTGGACACAGTACACTGTCAGAATGATCTCCGTTCTGAGTCAGAGGCTCAGAGTGCAGAGCGAAGAGCCGGCTGGGTGAATCCACTGCGAAAATGTCAGAGGTGGAGAGCGGCAGGGGAGGTGTTCTGCACAGTGGACACACACGATGTCAGAGTGGAGATCGGGAGTGGGGGGTGGGGGCGCTGCCATCCTTCACACATGCCAGAGGCTCAGAGGAGTCAGAGCAGCTGCCTGGTGCATAGTATTATTGGAACTGCAAGCTCTGTCTACAGTGGCCGGGCGCTCTAGGCGGCAGTGCGCTCCAAGCGGCTGCCTAGTCCGCCTAGTGGTAGCGCCGGCCCTGATTAGAGACCACTCTAATGCTGGCCATACAATAATCAGCAGGGACCAGCCAAATTGCAATCATTGTGTGACCTTCCCTGCTTGACAGAAGTTGATTTTGAGATTCACCTGCATGTTTCCCCCCAGAACCCCCTGTCCTGCAACCAAATATGATTAATTTACTGGCAGTATCACTACAGCAAAAAAAAAAATATGACTTTCTGACCCACCTGTCAGTTTGTTTTTACATAGTAAACGAGTTAGCAGGTCTTCCAGGTAATGTCATTGTGAGTGAGTGAGTGAGTGAGTGACTTATATAGCGCAGCAAATGCGAACTTAATCGCCTCAAGGCGCTTGACATCCAGAGTCGTACCGGTCCTTCAGAAGAGGTGGGTCTTTAGTTTTTTCCTAAAGGCCCGATGGTTTTCCTCCAAGCGGATGGTAGTGGGTAGAGCATTCCAGAGCCGAGGTCCTTGGACCGAAAATCTGCGTTCTCCCTTCGATTTGTAGCGGGATTTAATAATTTGGAGAAGGTTTTGGTTGGTTGATCGGAGCACGCGCTTGGTGACGTAGGGTTTTATTTTCTCGCTTAAGTATTGGGGAGCATTCCCCTGTATACATTTGTGGGTGAGGCAGAGTGTCTTGAATGTCACCCTGTCCTGTACGGGCAGCCAGTGGAGGGATCTCAAGGCCGGGGCGACTGATTCCCACGGCTTTTTACCTGTTACCAGTCTGGCTGCCGTGTTCTGGACGACTTGTAGACGTGACATCTGGTATTTCGGTAGTCCTAAATAGAGGGAATTTGCATAGTCGAGTCGTGAGTTGATGATAGTTCCAACCACTACAGCTCTGTCCTCTTCCGGGATGAAGGGGATGAGCCTACGTAGCATGCGGAGCAGATGATGAGAACCGCTGACAACTGATCCTATTTGTGCATCCATCGTCATGTCTGCGTCAAAGATGACTCCGAGACTTTTGACTTTGTTGCTTGGCGCAATGGTTTGTCCGAGGATGGTGAGTGGTGTCCATGTGGTCCTAGAAATGGATTTCCTATTTGCGTGAAGGGTGAGTAGTTCTGTTTTGGATCCGTTGAGTTTGAGGGAGCTTTCAGTCATCCAATTGTCGATCAGTGTGAGGCATTTTCCAAGTTCATGAAATTGTTCTTTTTTGTTGGTGATTCGAAGGTAAAGCTGCGTGTCGTCAGCATAGGAGTGGTAGCGCAGGTCCTGTTTGCTGATGATTTTGAGGAGCGGGCGGATGTAGATGTTGAAGAGTACGGGTGAGAGGGGCGATCCTTGCGGGACTCCGCATGTAACGGTCCGTGTTTCTGATGTAAAACCTCCAAGTTTCACGGTCTGAGTGCGATTTCCTAGGAAAGATGCGAACCACGGTAGGGCCGCGTCAGAGACTCCTGCTACTTCTTTGAGTCGTGTGAGCAATATGTTGTGGTCTACCGTGTCGAAGGCTGCGCTAAGGTCCAGCAGCACTAGGAGACAGGATTCTCCATCATCTGCTGCTTCGAGGGCGTCATCCCATATCTTGAGAAGAGCCGTTTCTGTGCCGTGGCCTGGGCGAAAACCTGATTGTAAAGGATCTAGGAGTTTGTGATCGTCCAGGTGTGGCTGAAGCTGTTGTACTACTGCTTTCTCCATGATCTTGGAGATCGTGTTGAGGCTTGTTACCGGTCTGCGCTGGTTTGGGTCTTTCGGGTCGAGGTTGGGTTTCTTTAAGAGGGGTTTTATTATGCCTTGCTTGAGGTTGTTCGGGACTATCCCTTCCCTAAATGATTGGTTTATGATGTGCGTTATGGTGGGTGCCAAGATGTCCGTGCATTCTTTCAAAAGTTTTGTAGGAATGATGTCATTCGGTGATGTGTTGTCTCGGAGGCTTCCGATGATGTTTTTTGTGGTGTCGATTGTAATTGGGACCAGCTCAAAAATCGTCGATCGTGGGTTATTTATGTTGATTTCTTCTTCTTGCTGTATTTGAATGTGGTTGGTGTGTTTTTTCTGTTGAACTGTTGCCCGAATCGTTTCGATTTTGTCGATGAAAAAGTCAGATAGCTCATTGCAGAATTCCTGTGTTTCACTTGCAGGGGGCTCCAAGCAGGAGGGGTTCATAGTCTTAGCGACTAGTTTAAAAAGTTCCCGTGGACGGTTTAGGCTGCATTCACACCTAAGCGACAAAACGCCCGACGCGGGACGCTTCTGTCGCTAGAGGGGAGAATTCCCATTGCCGTCTATGGAGATGGTTCACATCTCATAGACGCGCAACGCCTGTCGCCTGAAAAAAAGTCCCGGACCCTTTTTTTCACGCGACAGGCGCGTTTTCCCATAGACAGCAATGGGAATACTTTAGAAAAAAAAAAAAGAAAAAAGAAACATTTGTAATCGCGGCAAATCTGCCGCTACACGCGTACGCGGCTGTCGCTTAGGTGTGAATGCAGCCTTAGGGCTTTGGAGATGGTGTGTGCGAAATGGTATTTTTTAGCTTTAAAAATCGCTTTGTGGTAGTTCTTGGTGAGGGTTTTGTACTTTGTGAGGTTTTCTTTTGATGGGTTCCTCCTCCAGGCTCCTTCAGCTCTTCTGCGATCCTGTTTCAGTAGAGTGAGAGTGTCGTTGAACCAGCCCGAGTTGTTTTTCCGGCTGAGAGCTCTGCGTTTCGGAGCGACTGTGTCTGCTGTTTGTAGTAACGCTTTGTTTAAAGCGTTGAGTGTTTGTTCAGTTGAGTGGTTCAGATTTGGTACTTCTATTTTTGTCGCTAGGGTGGTTTTGAAGAGCTCAGAGTGTAGTTTCTTCTGCGATCTTGCCCAGTGTATAGTTGTAGGGGGTTTGGGTTTTTGAAAGATGGTATCGGTGGTTAATATGAATTTGATGGCGTGGTGGTCCGTCCAAGGTAAAGGTCTGTTGTCCAATTTTCTGATAATCACGTTTTGTTTGAAGATGAGGTCCAAAGTGTGACCTGACGTATGTGTTGAAGTCTTTATCAGTTGCTGCAGACCGCGTTCTTCGAGTTGGTCGATGCAGGCGGTAGCGATGGGATCCTGAGTTGAGTTAGCCCAGAGGTTGAAGTCCCCAAGTAGCAGTAGGTTTTTGGTTTTCAAGGTGTATGTCGAGAAGAATTCGGTGAAGGGAGTGAGGAGATGCGTCTTTGGTCCAGGCGGTCTGTAGCATAGTAGTATGTGGACGGTTTCCTCGGGTGTTGTTTGAAGTTGCAGGGTGAGTGTTTCCATAAAGGGCAGTGAGTTCTGTAGAGTAGTTTTGGTGAGAGCGAGGTGCGATTTGTAGATCACTGCAAGGCCTCCTCCTCTTTGTCCTGTTCTATGCTCGGTTAGGATGCTATAATTTTCGGGTACCAATTCAGCTAGGACAGGGTTACAGTCGGGTGTTAGCCAACTTTCCGTGATAAAGAGGCAATCTGTGTTGTGTTGGACGATGAAGTCGTGGATTTCCTTTCTGTGCTTGACTGCAGATCTTGTGTTGATCAGGGCGCATTCTAAGTGTTGTAGTCGCTGCGGTGGCTTCTCGTTTTTTGGGTTTGGTTGGCGGTGGATTCTTAGAAGTTGTTCTTTCCGTAGTGTTTTTTGAATGGAGGTTGGTAGCGTTGCGGCCGCCTTCCTTAAGTTGCGGAGGGTGTCCGCTGCGTACTTGAAGATGAGCATGGTGGGAGATGACTTGTTGGAGATGTGCTTATACTGTGGTCCTGTTGATCCAACGATGATGATGATGATGATGAGGATGGTGGTCGGGAGGGGGGGATTGATGATGTTCCCGGAAGGTCCTGTTGACTTCGCTCAGTGCCAGTGATGTGGATCGGCGAAGTTGCTGCAAAAAAAGAAGATGGTGGCCCGGCCTAAACCGCCCCCCTCAGTTGATCCAGAGGAAGGCAAAAAACCCTAGCCTAGCGGCCAATTGCTGCGGCGAGGGAAAAAAATTCCTTCCTGACCCCAGAGGCGATCGGAGAAACCTGGATCAAGCTGCTAGGTGGACCCCGGGATGGGACTTACCTGGCCGGTGTGGGCTGCTCTGTGATGGGTGAGCTGGGGAAGGAAGTGCAGGGGGGTGAAAAGAATGGAGAGAGGGGCCAAGGATGGCCCTTACTTACCGGGTTTTGTAGCCTGGGTGTACCAAGATGGCCGCCGGAACCGTAGCTAGGCCCAAGCCGCGGCCTCTCCTAACTCTCCAGCCGAGATGTGGCTAGGTGGGCGTCAGAATCAGCCTCCTGGTGCTTCTGGGTCTGGAAGAACCCTGCTGGATGGAGGTGATGCTACGGAGGAAAGAGGCAGGAAAGAGGCAGGTTGGCCACAGGCGGGGTTTGGTCACAGCCGCGGTCTTTCCTGTGGCTCTGCGCCCGAGGACGCCTGGGAGCCACAGGCGGAGGGCAGCGGCTGCAGAGGGGGCAGGAGAGCTCTGAACAGGGGAGCGTCGGTGTTGGGATCCCGTGAGAGGGTGCTCAGCGGCGGATGTCTCCTGGTGATCCAAGGACGGATGTCCGCAGGAGGGGGGGCGGGAGCTGGACGGGGGGACGCCGGTCCTGGATCCCACGGAGCTCTGCAATTAGAAGGGGGCTCGGCGGCGAGTGAGGCCTGGGCGATCCCCGGAGGGGGCTGTGGATGGGTGCCGCTGCGGAGGGGGGTGTCCCGGAGCGGGGAGAGAACTGAGGTTCGGCACGGATGTGGCTCTGCACAACGCTCTGCACAACGTCAAAAATAACTGCTGTTTGTATTGCTATTAGAATACTGATGTTATAAAATATAAAGAGTATGCTGTGACCATAGAACTCCTTTAAGTTCATCTAAATCTACCAGCCCATCTAACACTACCCTCTCCAGACAGTGCTGCTGTCCAAGGGAGTCTGTGTTGCTCCACCATAGATAGAGAAGCCAACCAAAGACAGGAAGTCCTGTTGTGTCTCCAAGACATACAGTGAAGGAAAAAAAATCTACCCAACAAGACACAGACAATAAAAACAACAAAAAAACGTAACTTGGCTTTTAACCATTTCCTACTCTAATCTAAACTAAAATAAATGCTTGTGTTAATTTTATTTAAAGCGGAGTTCCGGCCACAATTTCACTTTTTAAATATAAATACCCCTGTAATACACAAGCTTAATGTATTCTAGTAAAGTTAGTCTGTAAACTAAGGTCCGTTTTGTTAGGTTGTTACAGCATTTAGACACTTTATAAAATAGAAATTGACTGGGGCCATCTTAAGTGTGGGCATCATGAAGCCAGACTGTATGACTTCCTGGATTTCAGCCTTGCAGATCTCGCACATGCTCAGTGCTGCACAAGCAGACTGGGGAGTGCACAGACTCCAGGAAAGTTACACCCACTACATTCCTAGGAGTCTGTGCGGTGTAGGTTAGGAAGCTTAAGCACCTAGGTGCAGGAAGTGGGACGATTAACTATTCTGCCTAGCAACAACACTTTGAAGGCATCTAAAAAAAAAAAAAAAATTCTTAAAGGACTAATGAAATTTTTTTAAAACTACTGATGTAATGTTATATTTATGGGTGGAACTCCACTTTAAGTGGTTGTAAACCTTTACAGACCACTTTAACCTACAGGTAAGCCTACATTAAGGCTTACAAGTAGGTGCAACAAATATCTCCTAAATCTACACGGTTTAGGAGATATTTGCAGAAAAGACTGCACCGATGTCCAAGGCGCAAGCGCACCATAGATAGCGTGCCACTAGTGAAGGTGATCGTGCCGTCACTGACAGCTCCCGCGCGCATGCGCGGGAGTGACGTCATCACGGCTCCGGCCAGTCACAGTGCCGGAGCCGCGATACCCGGAAGTCACCCGGATATCATGGCGGAGGAGAGGAACCAGAGTCGCTTTGGGGGCTTCGATCTCAGGTAAGTATTTCATAATGAGCTAGATGTTTTAGAGGGTTTACTTCCTCTTTAAATTTCTTAAAATATATATTTTTTTTTAACAAAAAGTTTATATATATTTGATCTATTTGTTAATTATATCATGTTTTTTGTTTTACAAATAAACATACATGACAAACCCATGACGAAGGATTCCCAGAGCATTACTAAGGAGAGAAAATGTTTCCTTCCACACCCTCTGTCTCTCATTAATTCATAAAGTACACCTGAAAAGTTATGTTAAGTGTTTAGTGATTTTGTGGAGTTTACTAGATAAATTAATTATTGTTTCCTACTTAGTACTTGCAGCATAGTATTTTTTTGCATAATTCGTATTACCTCAATCACAGTACATTTGTATAGAGCGACAGGGGGTTGCATTTGAACAGGCAATTTAAACTAGACCCTTGGTAAATTTCTTCGATTGTATAGCTGAGCATTGCAGCATTTTGGGTAGTACGGCATTGCTGAAAGTGTAGCGGCTGCCCCCTCATTCCTGGCATATGTTTTTAAGTAAACACTCTTTAAAAACTAGCCATTTCCACCTACTAATCACTGCCTCTTCCAGCCTACATCTATGCAGCCACAATTTACTATCACAAATTACTGTAATGAGTAATTCTCAGTTATGCTTAATTAGCAATGAGCAAACAAAATTATTGGTGAGATTAATTAGTTAAGAATTGAACATAAATGTGTTTTAGGTGGCATTCTTCTTTGCAAATTCCTAAATGGTGAAATAACATCAGGGAACTTGTCAAGAAACAAAAAGATATGATTATTTGCATGGTCTCCTCACTGTGTGTTCTTTTTTTAGATTTTGTTTCCCCATTTATGTTCACCTGGTGATCCTGCCGTTAAAGCTGGTCATACATGGGTCAAATTTTGAAAGGATTTTCTTTCAAAAATCTTCTCTAGGAATTTCCATTCAAATTGTGCACCATTAGTGGGCCACAGCAATGGGCAATTTTCGTCTGACCCTAAAATTTGAGTGATCGGGCCCTTTTGGTTTGCAGAGAAAAAGTCCAGTGGCCAGATACATCCTTGTGGCTACTGATCCTAGCACCACCTCCTCAGGCACTGTCAGCCCATCTGGGCTTCTTCTGCCTCCCTCAGTAGCCCACCTGGCTATATCTCCACAGTTCTCCCTGACTGCACACTCACCAGCCACCCGCGCTGACTTCTCCCTAGAGATCTCCTGGATGTGGTGACTCTCTCCTGTTGTTGCCCCCGTGCATTCAGAATAGAACTCCTACGTGTGTCTTGAGGGGCTCCTCAAGCACCCGAGCCCCAGTCCCGAGGTCATCCCCTCAGACTAGGGGGCACCTCGAGGGCCACTGACAGCCTTCTCAGCACTCCATCTCCAGCTTTCCCCCGATTACCCCCTACTGGCTTGACCCAGAGTATTTCAGAGGTGCCCACCCCCTGCCAGCCCACTTGCTGGGGATTGGCTGGGGCCCTCCACAATAATTTTGGCAGCTCCCCCTAACCTCCCTCCCTTTCTTCTGGAAGCTTTTCCAAGAATCCAGCAAGTAGGGGGAAGTACCAGAGGTGCTGCCTGATGAGTCATCCAGCCTCCCTGAGTCACTCTCCCTGACCTAGATTCAACCCAGCCTGGCTCTCAGCCAGGCCAAATTTTTCTACACTACAAAACAAACTATGTACAATCTATCATTCTACACTAGAGAGTGCTACATTTAGAAGGCACTGTACATGTGAACAAGCCCTTAAAGATCCATAAGCTGCAATATATTACAATTTTATTTTTGTTTTTATTACCCATTTCAGTTCCCTTATATGTGACAATGTTTACTAGACCCATACATTTGGTATTAGCACTATAGAAAATAGTTCCTTAATATCATAATAAAACGAGCCGCATGTCATTTTTAATGGGTTATTCTTGTCTTTTGTCCTGAGAATTACATGATATTTTGTGGCCTCTGCTTTCAAGCTGTTATCTGCTGACATTAATAAATCTTGGCATAAACATTGATCGGGTGGTGAGGGGGATTTCCTCTACTCCTTGATATCTTTAGTTAATACTGAAAAATATTTCTTTAACCCTGCTGCATGAATAAATCCTAAGCAAAGCCCTAAACCTTTGTGAGCTTTAACTGCCAGACAATCTTTCCTCCCACTTTATAAAAATCCAGAAATATTCGCAATATGGTGTACACATACAAAATACAGTTAAACGTAATGCACATTTCTTTTCCAGCAAATGTCCGTTAAAATGTGCCCACTTTTTTTTATGATTCTGATTTCCTTTACATGACAAGTCTTCTATGATAAATTTACAGAAATACATGAAGTTATTGAAAACAACCGAACCATACAATACTTGATGTACATGATCACCATTTTGCTTTGATTGGATACTGGAAAAAAAGTGTACTCCATAAATGTAACACGTTTTTATTTTATTTAATTTTGCCTTTGAATTAACTTACATCCTTGCTCCAAAATTACATTGGCCCGGATTCAAGAAGCAATTGCGCCTGTGTAACCATAGGTTACACAGCGCAATTGCTTACTTGCCCCGGCGTTACGAATGCTCCTGATTCAGGAACATCGTAACGCCGACTGCAGCCTAAAATCTGCGTGGCATAAGGCTCTTATGCCACGCATATCTTAGGCTGCATTCTTGCGATGGCCGCTAGGGGGCGCTCCCATTGTGCTCAGTGTATAGTATGCAAATTGCATACTAACAACGATTCACAATGTTGCGCGAGCCCTGCGTACGCAATTTACGTTGTTTCTGTACGGCGTGTTTAGCGTAAGGCTGCCCCTTCTAATAGCAGGGGCAGCCAATGCTAAAGTATACCCGTCGTTCCCGCGTCGCGACGTTCAAATTTTACGTAATTTGCGTAAGTGATTAGTGAATGGCGATGCAAATTTAAATGATTCCCGCCCCCTACGGGATCATTTACATTAGGCGCCCTTACGCAGGGCAAGTTTACACAGCGCACACGCAATTTACAGGGCTACTGCTCCGTGAATCGTGGGTAGCGCAGGAAATTTGCGGGGGCGCAGGGCAAAAACGCTGCCCTGCGCCTCCGTAACTAAGGGTCAAATCTACCTGAATCCGGGCCCCTGTGTATGGGTTTATATGTGTGTGATGGGAGAAGAAGGTCCATTCAAAGAAGTAATACAGAAAGTGATGAAATGCGTCAAGACGGGGTTTGGTGACATCATAACACCACCCGGAAGTAGCTGCTTGATACAATACACTGGTGATGCTGCAGTCTTATCCTTAAAGGGGACATGTACCTATGCATGGAAAAATATGTTTTCAACCATTTGCCACCCAAGTCAATTCTGACATTTCTCTCCTACATGTAAAAATCATCAGAACCCCAAATATATATATATATATATATATATATATATATATATTTAGCAGAGACCCTAGGGAATAATGTGGTGGTCGCTGCACTTTTTTTTTCATCAAGGAATCGCCTGCTGAAAAAAAAGATATCTGGATGATGCCTGTACCTTTATCCAGATAGCTCCACTTCAAGTCCCCGACTTCATATGACATCAACACGGGAGAAGTGGTTAAGGTGGTGCCTACTGGTTATTAGTGCACTTTTTTTGAGAGTGTATTTTACTTTGTTTTTAATAAATCACTGTTGGTTATTTAAAGTGGTAAAACACTATGGGATTGATTTACTAAAGGAAAATAGTCTGTGCACGTTACAAAGTGCAGTTTCTCCAAAGCTTAGTAAATGATGTACGGCTTCACTTTGCAATGAATACCTAATCACGTGCAAGGAAAATAAAACATTTTTTTGCTTGCACATGATTGGATGACACACTGACCACTACACTACACACTGACCACTACACTACACTACACACTGACAACTACACTACACACTGACCACTACACTACACACTGACCACTACACTACACACTGACCACTACATTACATTACATTACACACTGACCACTACACTACACACTGACCACTACACACTACACTACACTCTGACACACTACACACTGACCTGACCACTGACCCGGGGAAATGGCCCCCTCGCACCCCCCTGCTACGCCACTGATCACATGCAAGGAAAATAAAAAACTGAATTTTTTGCTTGCACATGATTGGATGATGGAAGCCAGCAGAGTTCTCCCTCATTTACTAAGCTCTGGAGCAACTGCACTTTCAAAAGTGCTCAGTAAATTTGACTTTAGTAAATCAACCCCATAGTATTAACTGGATTCATTCTTGCATACACATATATGGTGTAATAATATAGGTTTTGAATGTATAAGTAGAGTCAGGGACAGCTGACATCCTTCTGTGTAGAGTGGGTTACAAGACATGGTGGGTGTAATGCAAGAGGAAACTGTGGGTGCCAGGCACTTTTTGAATGCAAAGAAATTTATTGTCTCTTAAACAGAACTGTGGGAGAGTGGGTTGGGGCCAGGACACCCTTGGGTAGATGCAATGTTAATTGGCAGACTCTGAGACCTCTATAGGCAAACAGTTATACAGGATAAGGCCTCCAGCCGGACACCATTTCTGTATAGGTTGGACCAATCTTGTAGAAGTTACTAACTGTACCAGGTATGGATTTTAAGGGGAACCCCATGCCAAAATTAAAAAATAAATGGCGTGAGGTTCCCCCCAAAAATCCATACCAGACCCTTATCTGAGCACGCAACCTGGCAGGCTTAAAGGAGACTTCCAGATTCTGATAAGCCTCCCGCCCGCAGACCCCCACAACCACTGGGCAAGGGTTGTGGGGATGAGGCCCTTGTCCCGATCAACATGGGGACATCCTTTCCATGTTGAGGGCATGTGGTCTGGTACGGTTCAGGAGGGGGGCGCTCTCTCGTCCCCCCTCTTTTCCTGCAGCCTGCCAGGTTGCATGCTCAGACAAGGGTCTGGTATGGATTTTTGTGGGGAATACCACATAATTTTTTGGGCGCGGAGTTCCCCTTAAAATCCATACCAGACATGAAGGGTCTGGTATGGATTTCAAGGGGGGCCCCTACATTATTTAAAAAAAATGGCCCAGGGTTCCTCTTAATAGCTATACCAGACCGGAAGGGCCTGGTATGAAATTTGGAGGGACCCCCACACATTTTTTTTGGTTTGGGGTTCCCCTTATTATTCATACCAGATCCAAAGGGCCTGGTAATGGACTGGAGGGGAAACCCATGCCGTTTTTTTAAATGACTTTTATCTGTATTGCCGGGACCTGACAATTCATCATAGCCGTGAGTAGTTTTAAATGACCTTTTTCCTTTAGAAATTTCATTTTGTGCAGAGACAGTTCTAAACACAAAAAACATGCGCCACTTTACAGGCATACTATAGACACCCCCAAGGTACAAAATTTAAAGGAATATTTCACTTTTATTGTTTCACTTTAAGCATTATTAAATTCACTGCTCCCGAACAAACTTCAGTTTTTAAAACTTTTTTTGCATTGATACATGTCCCCTGGGGCAGGTCCCAGGTCCTCAAACACTTTTTATGACAAAAACTTGCATATTAACCTTTACAATTAGTACTTTTGATTTCTCCCATAGACTTTTAAAGGGTGTTCCGCGGCTTTCGAATTTGCTGCAAACACCCCAAATTGTTCGCTATTCGGCGAACGGGCGAACAGCAGGCCAAGGGACCCAAGAAAATCCCTGCCCATTGGCTAAAACACCCCATCGATTCCAAATCTGCCTTTGCTATGCACAAGTCACCCCAGAACAATATGCAAAAAGATCAGCAGACTCCAAAAATTACAGCACAGGTAGACAGCAATACAGAACAAGGGCCTTATGCCTGTACACAATGTCCTGTATCTGCGTGGCCTCAGCTGTCTCCTATAGAGACAAAACTAACAGTACTGTCAGGGTCATCTTTAACACGGGGCAAAAAGGGGATCTGTCCAGGGCCCTGTCATTGTTGGGGGGCCCCATGCTGCCCATTCCTTGAGCCCTGCGCTTCCCCCTGGAGTTCGGACACCTCCGATGCTTGTCGCATACTGTCTGGTCACCTACTGTCACTTGTATATACAGAAGCGCTGCTTCTGTATTTACAAGTCACAGCGCTCCTCTCCCAGCGCCTGCACAGATCCCTCAGGTATACACCGATCTCTATTAGAGTAGAGGAGGAAGGGGACGGAGAATCTGCACAAGGGAAGCTGCTTCTGAAACCTGCAGGCTGCACGGATATTGGACATGCTGTGAGTAGGATTTATGACAGAGGAAACTGTGTACTGGAATCAGGGGTGGGGTGGGAGGAGAGCCTTGTACTTGGAGGGGGGGGAGGTGGTGTTAGGAGAGCTCTGGACTGGAATGAAGGTGGGGTAGGAGGAGAGCCTTGTACTCGGGAAGGGGGTGGAACTCTGTACTGGAATTGGGGAGAAGAGCTTTGTACTTTGCACATAGCACACCCCTGCATTCTGCACCTAGTACACCCCTGCATTCTGCACCTAGTACACCCCTGCACTCTGCACCTAGTGCAAGACCACTTCACTCTGCACCTAGCGCACCCCCTCACTCTGCACCTAGTGCACCACTGCACTGTGTATCTAGCGTACCCCTGAACCCTGCACTCTGTACATAGCGCACATAGATTGGCCACACCCACAATTTGATTCAGAGGTAATGATGTACAGTAACCTCTAGCAACCAGCCAATAAGCAATAATGGTTTGCAGTAATCTTTAGAAACCAATCAGTGAGCAGTAATGATGTTTTGTAACCTCTAGCAACCAATAAGTGAGCGGTAATGATGTACAGTAGCCTCTAGCAACCAATCAGTGAGTGATAATGATATGCTGTAACCTCTGACAACCAATCGCAATTGCTGCCTGATCTGCTGCAGTAAACTCATTATGAGTCCAGCTGCTAATTACTGTATGTCTCAGAGCGGGGGGAGAGGGGGGTGCAAGAGACAGCCCTGAGTACTGTATAGAGTTTCCTTGGATTAGTTCTCTTGATGTTTCCCCAGCCTCTTCACAGTCCCGGCTTATGAAGAGTCTCCTTTGGTACTTCATCTCAGAACGCTATCCTTCTCCGCATTCCCCCAGGCAACAAGAGGACCCTGTTTTCTGACAGATCCTCTCCCATGCCTTCAGGCATCAACCAGGCTCTGTCCGGCAGAGCCCCCGAACACATGGCTAGGCCTCAGGCTTCAGGCCTACCCAACTGCAGCTGTTCCTCGAACACCTACCCCAGATTGCAGTCTGGGTGGAAGGACCCAGATCATCTAACTTCCTCCAAATATGTACCCTCTCCCAGCATCCTCAGAGGCCATAGAACCTACTGATTGGCAACAGTGGCAACTATTGACACACAATAAGAACTACAGCTAAACCCAAATGATCACAAAGTCTATATCAGCCCGGGTTAGTTACAATCCAGCAAAGCTAAATTTACTAGCAGCCCTGTTTAAGACAAGGGTGCTACTGACGTGTACCAGGAGGTTTGGAGGGGGCGGAATAGGGGGGGAGCTGATCACCTAGGTGAGCCAAGCAGAAGTGGAAGTGGGCACCTGTCAGAAAGAGGTACCCTTTTAGATAAAAAAAACTTAAACTAGTGATGTTCATTGATAATTTTGTTGTGATTAATAGTAAATCGTTGTAGATGCATTCATTGGCATAATGTTTGTCTATAAATCTAGATTTTCCTAGCTTGTGACGGAAAATATTAGTTATATGAAGAGAGGAGGCGAATATCTTATGCATTAATCTTTATTTTATTAATGCACATAGCAGAAATTCAACTTTCTTAGTGAATTCAAGTAGAAACACATTTTTAAACTGAAAAAACTACAACACCCAGCAGCCCTCTGGCTGGATCTGCCAATCATAAGGCAGGACAGCTGGTATATAAGGGGCTGCCTCCTTAGAACCCTCCTCTTTCTTGAAGCGAATCAGCAGGAACTCTGGAACAGGAACCAGCTCGAAACAACCGGGACCCTGGAACTGGAACTCCGGCACAGGACTCAGCTGACGGCAACCGGAACTCTGGATCTGGATTCAGCTGGAACCGCCACTTCCGGTCTGCGATGAACCAAATCCCATGGATCGAACAGGAACAGAAATCCCAACGGGGGCAGTGATAACGAAGCTCCGGAACATATCAGCCTCCGACTTGCAGGATGCGCGTTTCAATAGCCTAGAACAAGAGAGACAACACCGTGATAGGGTTGGGTCGGGAGGAAAGATATTCGCCTCCTGTCTTCATATAACTAATATTTTCCGTCACAAGCTAGGAAAATCTAGATTTATATATCAGACAGGAGGCTCATATCTTATGCAAGTTCAAAGCTATAACAATATATACACATGATAATAACAAGCAAAATAATCTATAGAACCGACATAGATATGTGTTCCTCCGGGCCTAAAGTAGAATTGGCGGAAGGTGGTCTCTGAAGACCAGTCTGCCGCCACCAGTAAATCCGAGAGAGAGCCTCCCGAGGTGACGACCTTAGTAGCCATCGCCCCTCTGGAGGAGTGGGCACCAAACAGGGATATGTCGATCCCTGCCATTTCCATGACTGAACATACCCATCTGGCTAACGTAGCCGAGGAAACCGGGAGATGAGGTTTGACGTAGGAAATGAGGAGTTGGGAGAACTGCGATGATCGCAAAGGGGCTGTCAAAGACTCATAAGTCTGTAGACAGCGGACCACACACAGGCGTGGATGCGCGGGAAAGAACGGGTAAAAAAACGATTGAAGTCCCGTCTTTGTCCTACGCACGACCGAAAACTTGACTCCTTGAGGCGAGAATTGACGCCTGGAGATGTCCAAAGCCTTGACGTCTGATACTCGTTTGATGGATATCAGACACAAGAGGACAGTAAGCTTGAAAGACAATAACCTCAACGACAGAGCGTCGTTGTCCCCCCATTCCGAGAACATGGTCAGGACCTTGGTCACATCCTAAGTGTGCTGGTACTTGGGGCGTGGGGGGCGTTTAAACTTAACGCCCTTCAAAAGACGGCACACCAACGGGTGCTTACCTACTGGTAACGAGTCTACAGGGGAGTGGTAGGCTGAGATCGCAGAGCGAAAGACGTTAAGGGAGCTATAGGACCTCCCGGATTCAAAAAATTTCCGCCATATAGTTGGCCACTACAGACACAGGCGCCTGAACGGGATCAACCTGTCGTTGATCACACCAACGAACCCAGAGTCGCCAGGCTGATCGATATGCCGATCTAGTCCTGGGGGCCCAGGCCAAGGCAAGGAGATCCCTAGCTGTTCTTGAAAGGTCGCTTTCTGCGTCCGGCACCCCGAAACCAACCATGCGAGTAGAGGTAGGTTGTGATTCGTGATCAGGGGATGCAGATCCCCGCTCGGACTGGCGAGGAGATGAGGGAAGTGAGGAAGTAGCCTGGGGAAATCCACAGTCATCCCCAGAAGGAGGGGAAACCATGGCTGTGTCGGCCACCACGGAGTGATCAGCACGACTGATGCTCTCAGGTTCGCTATGTGAAGGAGAACCCTGAGGATCATCGAGAATGGGGGGAACGCATAATGTGCCCCCTGTGGCCAGGTTTGGCGGAGAGCGTCCACAGCGTGCGCCTCCGGATCCGGCCTCCAGCTGTAAAAGCGCGGGAGCTGATGGTTGAGACGGGAGGCGAACAGGTCCATAGAGAAAGGACCCCATAAATGAGCAAGGGCCAGGAATACTGACCGGTCCAGCCGCCAATCGCTGGAATCGGTCAGGTAGCGAGAATTCCAATCTGCCACCATATTCGAAGCACCTGGGATATATTCCACTACCGGAACGATGTTACGTTCCAGGCAGAAGTGCCAGAATTCTTTCACTAGATCCGCTAGGATCCTGGACCTGGAGTCCCCCAAGCGATTGACGTACTGGACTGCGGTTACGTTGTCCATACGCAACAACACACAGCAGTTGGAAGTGTGCGGCAGAAGACTCCTGATGGCAAAGAATGCCGCCAGGAGCTCTAGCATGTTGATGTGTAGCAGAGACTCCTCTGCGGACCACGTCCCTCCTGTGGATGAGAGACCGCACCGAGCGCCCCAGCCGTGGCGACTTGCGTCCGACTCTATGACGAAGTCTGGATTGAAACTGAAGATGGTCTTGCCGTTCCATTCGACAGCATGACGTAACCACCACCGTAGTTCCACTATGGCTTCTGCGTCCAATGAGACCTCGTCTGCATAGCGAAGCCCCTGGCGAAGATGTAGAGTCTTGAGTCTCTGGAGGGCTCGATAATGGAGAGGGGCTGGAAAAATGGCCTGGATCGAAGCCGATAACAGGCCGACTAAGCGAGCCAGTCCGCGTAAGGACACCCGTTGCTTGTTCAGCACGATCCTGATCTCTTTGCGGATGGTAGCCAATTTGGCCTTGGGTAGTCGGAGGACCGCTCGGTTGGTGTCCACAAAGAATCCCAAAAATTCCATCTCTTGAGATGGGGAGAGAATAGATTTCTCGTGATTTATGAGGAATCCCAGGTCCTGTAGCAATCTGACTGCCCAGGAGGCATGCTCGCTTGCCTGGTGAGTGGAACGAGCCATTATGAGTAGGTCGTCCAAGTAGATGATCAACCTCACCCCTCTGCTCCGCAGGGCTGCCACCACCGGCTTCAGCAATTTGGTGAAGCACCACGGGGCGGAGGAGAGACCGAAAGGAAGGCAAGTAAACTGCCACATTCTGTTTTTCCACAGGAAGTGAAGCAAGTGCTGGGAGGTTGGATGGATGGGAACTGTGAGGTAGGCGTCCTTTAAGTCCACCTTCACTAACCAGTCCCCGAGACGTAAGAGATCCCGCAGGCAGTGGGTTCCCTCCATTTTGAAATGTCGGTATACGACATGTTGATTGAGATTTCTCAAGTTTATCACTGGGCGATAGGCGCCACCCTTTTTTCTGACTAGGAAGAGGTTGCTGAGAAAACCCGGAGAGAGTGGGTCCACCTCTACCACAGCTTGTTTGGTCTATTAGTACGGCGTTCAAGTTTGAAAACCGTATGGGATGAGGGACCATATCCATGTCTGGTAGCGAATATAACTCTACCTGATAGCCCACTACTGTACTGAGTATCCATGCGTCTGCCGTAATCGCAGACCAGGTGTAGATAAAATGTCTCAGTCTTCCCCCTATAGGTATGTGAGAAAAATTGAGGTGTGTTGTACTCACCGGTGGTAGGACGGGAGCGGGGGTAGCCTCTCCCTCCTCGTCCTCTCCAGGGGCGTCCGCAGGGAGGAAAGAAGGGCGCCGGTTGCGCCACTGGTACTGGGTAGGGCTGCGGAGCTGCGGGAGCCCTATGGTATGGCCTGTTAGGGAAGTAGCGGCCGGCAGAGCGGCCCTTGTTTCTGCCGGCCTTGGGAAAAACCTTAGCGGTATTGGACTTTTTTAATGATGTTTGAGCTTTATCCAAGCAGGAGTAAAGCCCTACCATTTTATTTATGTCCTTAATTAGCGTGTCCCCAAATAACATGCCTTCTGCGGCCGGGCCGGGTTCTGATTCGGCCAGGTGGGACAGCTGGGGGTCAAGCCTCATTAGGATTGAGCGGCGGCGCTCCATTGAACACGTAGTGTTCGTGCAGCCTAGGAGGCAAACTGCTCGTTGGGCCCAGCCCCTAAGCTGGGACAGGTCTACTGGCTGTTCCGAGGCGGAAGCCTGCTCACTGAGGTTCAGGATTTTTGTGATAGGCCCAAATAAATCTAAGATCCGGTACTGTATGGTCCTAAAGGACCTCTCTATTCCTTTCTTGGAATATTTCCTGTGCTTGGTGAGATACCTCAACAGTATGGGGTCCACCTCGGGAGTGTGCACAACCTTTTTGGCAATGCAAGGATGGGGGCATTCCGCCCTCAACTTGTTTCGGTTTGCTTTATCAACAGATCTCCGGGCCCAATATTCGATATATTGGGCCACCTCGGGTACAGGTGCCCAGTCACCGGAGCGTGGATGGCTAATCGCCTCCGGATCGAAAAAGGGCTCTCCGCAAGAGTCCAATAATGTCTCACCCTGGGGCACAGGGTTGGCGTCGTCTTGGAGCGCCATGTGCCCACTACCCTCATATTCATCATCCTCATCCTCAGACTCAAAGGCGTCAGCCGCCTCGGACTCCACGGACGACTCTGGAGAAGAGTCCACGAATGAGTCCGGCTTAGCCCGCCTAGCGGACCGCTGCGTCTGCATATGCATCTCCCCGAGGCTCAGGGGTCGATTGGAGTCTGGGAGGGTAGTGGGTCGGCAGTCCTGGGAGGGCACTGCCTGAGGCATGTTATTTACTTCCCCTGCCGGGGAGTCGGAGACCACATTAATGTGGTGGCGTTTTTGGGACGCCTTGCCCTTCTTTATGGGCGGTTCACCACTGCCGGATGGTCCGGACATAGGGGGTGCAGGCTGAGGTACAGGCGGGGTTTGGGCAACCGACGCCATGGCAGCTTGGACTGATCTGCTGATCAGCTCCTGAATTTGGGCTGCACTGAGATAGACTGGAGCGTCTAGGGAGAGTTCTACCTCCTCAGGGGTTCTAGCAGGGGTATAGACCGTTTCATCAGCCATAGTAGAAATAGAAAAATCTCGGCAGACAGTACGGTTATGCAGAGTATAATAAAGCAGGGCTATAAGTATAAAGAAGTAAGGGTTGCCTAGCAACCCAGCTGAAGGAGAGAGTAGGTTAGACTCTCCTGATAGCCAGAGCCTGACTGGTAGCTAACTAACTGCAGATGACTAACTGATATAGAATAACTAACTAGGGAATAAATTCCCTAACCAATATTAATAGCTAAAGACCTGATACAAGGGACCGCGCTCCGTACAGTACACCGCTCGCCGCTCAACTGGCGTAGAGGTGCAGGAGGAGCGAGGTCCAAGAGCCTGAGGACGTAGTCTCGCGAGACTACGGGAGGAGAAGAAGAGGTAAGATGGCGCCGACAGAAAATGGCGCCGATGGGGGAAAAACCAAGACCAGTCAGAGCGCACCGAGACACAAGGGGGGTGCGCGCCGACCGGAGCCCAACCGGAAGGTTGGGGGATAGCAAAGGAGAGCTGAGGGATACAGACAGAGTACTAGGAGTGAGAGAATAGAAAGAAAGAATAAAAGAATTACAGGTGGGAGCCTGTAAGGGTTACCGGCGGGAGAGGAATATCCCCAGCACCAGTAATGAAAGAGGGAAGTATCCCCAGCACCCAGTATTGAAATAAATACAATAAAGAATTATAGAAGCAACCAAGTGAAAACACAGTTTACTTAACTGAAGTTCTGCTATGAGCAGAAAGAAAGAGGAGGGTTCTAAGGAGGCAGCCCCTTATATACCAGCTGTCCTGCCTCATGATTGGCAGATCCAGCCAGAGGGCTGCTGGGTGTTGTAGTTTTTTCAGTTTAAAAATGTTTTTCTACTTGAATTCACTAAGAAAGTTGAATTTCTGCTATGTGCATTAATAAAAGAAAGATTAATGCATAAGATATGAGCCTCCTGTCTGATATTTAACCTAGTATAACCAACATAAAGACCTGTAGGGCATATTGTACACCCGATCATGTATACCAAAATAAAGAATTTGAAGGAGAAGGTGCCTTTTATCTACTGTATATTGGTCCTGCAAACCTGGCATTTGTACCCTGTCATTTGCATATATACAGGATGTGTGCAGGTTTCACCTCTACCACAGCTTGTTTGGTCAGAAGGTCCTGTAACTCGATGTCTATTAGTACGGCGTTCAAGTTTGAAAACCGTATGGGATGAGGGACCATATCCATGTCTGGTAGCGAATATAACTCTACCTGATAGCCCGCTACTGTACTGAGTATCCATGCGTCTGCCGTAATCGCAGACCAGGTGTAGATAAAATGTCTCAGTCTTCCCCCTATAGGTATGTGAGAAAAATTGAGGTGTGTTGTACTCACCGGTGGTAGGACGGGAGCGGGGGTAGCCTCTCCCTCCTCGTCCTCTCCAGGGGCGTCCGCAGGGAGGAAAGAAGGGCGCCGGTTGCGCCACTGGTACTGGGTAGGGCTGCGGAGCTTGGTACTGAGCGGGAGCCCTATGGTATGGCCTGTTAGGGAAGTAGCGGCCGGCAGAGCGGCCCTTGTTTCTGCCGGCCTTGGGAAAAACCTTAGCGGTATTGGACTTTTTTAATGATGTTTGAGCTTTATCCAACAGGAGTAAAGCCCTACCATTTTATTAATGTCCTTAATTAGCGTGTCCCCAAATAACATGCCTTCTGCAGCCGGGCCGGGTTCTGATTCGGCCAGGTGGGACAGCTGGGGGTCAAGCCTCATTAGGATTGAGCGGCAGCGCTCCATTGAACACGTAGTGTTCGTGCAGCCTAGGAGGCAAACTGCTCGTTGGGCCCAGCCCCTAAGCTGGGACAGGTCTACTGGCTGTTCCGAGGCGGAAGCCTGCTCACTGAGGTTCAGGATTTTTGTGATAGGCCCAAATAAATCTAAGATCCGGTACTGTATGGTCCTAAAGGACCTCTCTATTCCTTTCCTGGAATATTTCCTGTGCTTGGTGAGATACCTCAACAGTATGGGGTCCACCTCGGGAGTGTGCACAACCTTTTTGGCAATGCAAGGATGGGGCATTCCGCCCTCAACTTGTTTCGGTTTGCTTTATCAACAGATCTCCGGGCCCAATATTCGATATATTGGGCCACCTCGGGTACAGGTGCCCAGTCACCGGAGCGTGGATGGCTAATCGCCTCCGGATCGAAAAAGGGCTCTCCGCAAGAGTCCAATAATGTCTCACCCTGGGGCACAGGGTTGGCGTCGTCTTGGAGCGCCATGTGCCCACTACCCTCATATTCATCATCCTCATCCTCAGACTCAAAGGCGTCAGCCGCCTCGGACTCCACGGACGACTCTGGAGAAGAGTCCACGAATGAGTCCGGCTTAGCCCGCCTAGCGGACCGCTGCCTCTGCATATGCATCTCCCCGAGGCTCAGGGGTCGATTGGAGTCTGGGAGGGTAGTGGGTCGGCAGTCCTGGGAGGGTACTGCCTGAGGCATGTTATTTACTTCCCCTGCCGGGGAGTCGGAGACCACATTAATGTGGTGGCGTTTTTGGGACGCCTTGCCCTTCTTTATGGGCGGTTCACCACTGCCGGATGGTCCGGACATAGGGGGTGCAGGCTGAGGTACAGGCGGGGTTTGGGCAACCGACGCCATGGCAGCTTGGACTGATCTGCTGATCAGCTCCTGAATTTGGGCTGCACTGAGATAGACTGGAGCGTCTAGGGAGAGTTCTACCTCCTCAGGGGTTCTAGCAGGGGTATAGACCGTTTCATCAGCCATAGTAGAAATAGAAAAATCTCGGCAGACAGTACGGTTATGCAGAGTATAATAAAGCAGGGCTATAAGTATAAAGAAGTAAGGGTTGCCTAGCAACCCAGCTGAAGGAGAGAGTAGGTTAGACTCTCCTGATAGCCAGAGCCTGACTGGTAGCTAACTAACTGCAGATGACTAACTGATATAGAATAACTAACTAGGGAATAAATTCCCTAACCAATATTAATAGCTAAAGACCTGATACAAGGGACCGCGCTCCGTACAGTACACCGCTCGCCGCTCAACTGGCGTAGAGGTGCAGGAGGAGCGAGGTCCAAGAGCCTGAGGACGTAGTCTCGCGAGACTACGGGAGGAGAAGAAGAGGTAAGATGGTGCCGACAGAAAATGGCGCCGATGGGGGAAAAACCAAGACCAGTCAGAGCGCACCGAGACACAAGGGGGGTGCGCGCCGACCGGAGCCCAACCGGAAGGTTGGGGGATAGCAAAGGAGAGCTGAGGGATACAGACAGAGTACTAGGAGTGAGAGAATAGAAAGAAAGAATAAAAGAATTACAGGTGGGAGCCTGTAAGGGTTACCGGCGGGAGAGGAATATCCCCAGCACCAGTAATGAAAGAGGGAAGTATCCCCAGCACCCAGTATTGAAATAAATACAATAAAGAATTATAGAAGCAACCAAGTGAAAACACAGTGTACTTAACTGAAGTTCTGCTATGAGCAGAAAGAAAGAGGAGGGTTCTAAGGAGGCAGCCCCTTATATACCAGCTGTCCTGCCTCATGATTGGCAGATCCAGCCAGAGGGCTGCTGGGTGTTGTAGTTTTTCAGTTTAAAAATGTTTTTCTACTTGAATTCACTAAGAAAGTTGAATTTCTGCTATGTGCATTAATAAAAGAAAGATTAATGCATAAGATATGAGCCTCCTGTCTGATATATAACCTAGTATAACCAACATAAAGACCTGTAGGGCATATTGTACACCCGATCATGTATACCAAAATAAAGAATTTGAAGGAGAAGGTGCCTTTTATCTACTGTATATTGGTCCTGCAAACCTGGCATTTGTACCCTGTCATTTGCATATATACGGGATGTGTGCAGGTTTCACACCTTCTCCGCCTGCATGGGGATGAGATGTTTTGTTCTGATGTGTCCTGAGAGCTTAGCACACTATGTTGTTTGAGGTTTGGCGGCTGTTGGTATGCCATTGATGTGGGTCAAGTTTATAACAGCTATTCTTTTTCATGTATAAATTATGTTTCTTACTGTCAGTTCCTATTGCCTGAAGAAGAGGTCAGCATGCTTCTATTTGTCAAATCTTTTATTCATTTCTTTACAAATCAATACAATAAATACAACATAAAATCAATATACATACTAACATACAAGGTCTCAAGATATACCCCTTCCTGAAGTAGTATAAAAGCTGGATGGTCCTCTGCCACTCTTACTCCTAATTTTCTCCTCCCCTCCTTTCCCACCGGGCCAGTCTCTCCCCATCTCTTGTCCATAAAAAATACCTAGGGGTAGGGCAAAGATAGAGACGGGGGGAAAAGGGAGGGAGAGCGAGGGAAGAAGGGGGGGAGGGGGGGTAAAAAAAAAGGGAGAAGAAAAAAAAAAAAAAAAAAAAAAAAATTTAACAAGTGCTAAATAATAAGATGGGGAAAAAGGGAAACTTTCCCCCAAATTGTGAAGAAAAAAAAAAGAAATAAATAGATAAGAAGAATAAATAAGTAAAAAAAAAAGAAAAAAAAAACAATAGATCTGTGAGAGATCTATATAAAGTGTGGGGATCATTTCCCCTAATTGTCAATAAATCTGTGAGAAATCTATATACAGTGTGGGGATCATTTCCCCTAATTGTGAATTTACTTCAGTGAGCAATAGCCAGGAGAAAAAAAAAAAAAAAAAAAAAAAAAAAAAAAGGAGGGGGGTAAATAAATAACAAAACAATAAATCTGTGGAAAATCTATATAGAGTGTGGGGATTATTTCCCCTAATTGTGAATTTACTTCAGTATGCCAAAACAAAAAAAAAAAAAAAAAAAGGGGGGGAAATTTTTTTTTTGGGTTCCCCCGTGTAGTGAAGACAAAGCAAAAACAAGCATTAGGCCTATCTAAAATATTATATATAACATAGGGTTAATTCCCCTTGTTATATGTGTAGTTCTGTGTACCAAATAGAAAAGAAAAAAAAAGAAAATAATTACACTGAGTAAATAAAAAATAATAACAACTACAAAATCAGAAGGGGAATAGGCAATTTCCCCTATATTATGAGGCAAAAATAAAAAGTAAACAGAGACAAGAAAATCTATTATGGGGTCTATAATTTCCCCATATTGTGGACCTTACCCACATTTTAGAATAGGAACCCCCCCACACACAAAAAAAAAAAAAAAAAAAAAAAAAAAAAAAAAAAAAACATGGGGGATGGGGGGACTCTTGAAGAAGTCCTAACTAGCGGACTCCTCTAATCCCCCCGACTCCCTCCTCCCCCCTCTCCCTCCTCACATCCCCCGGTCCTGAAGTCCCTCCATCCCTTCCAAATCGCCTCGAATCTTGGCCCGTCCTCTACATGGAAGGCCCACAGTTCCTCCATCACTTTAATTCTATCAATTTCTTGGAGCCATTCTCCTGTCGAGGGTGCTCTTTTTTCCCTCCAGTTCCTAGGTATTAGTGCCTTGGCTCCGTTCAACAGGAACGGGACCAAGGTACCTCTATACTTTTTCCTGGACAAACTCGTGGCGTGAAACAGACATTCCCATGGGTCATATCTTATCTCATATCCACTAATTTTTTTAATCAATCTTAATATCTCACACCAGTAAACCTGTATGTGGGGGCATTGCCACCATATGTGGGCATGAGTTCCCTCCATCCCGCACTCCCTCCAGCATAGGGGGGAGACCTCACTATTCATTCTATGCAATTTAGTTGGGACGTAGTACCATTTAGTAAGTAACTTATAATTAGTTTCTTTTATTTTTGCATCCATCGAAGAGGCCTGGACATATTCTAATACCTGTCTCTTCTTTTTATTGGGTATAGTCTGATTGAGTTCTATTTCCCAGCTTTCTATTATTTTCAGTTTCCCTAAATCTATCTTGGTTGTCAACATTTTGTAAATACTTGATATTCCCCCTTTCCCAGATTCTCCCTGGGTCATAAGTTTTTCCCATTGATTTAATTCATTTATGGCTCGCAAGGGCTTCGATAGAGTGCTAACAAAATGTTGGACTTGTCTGTGTCTCCACCTATCTCCTGGGTACTCTCCATATTTCTCTTGGAGTTCTCCCACCGAACACACTTCATTTCCTTTTAATAAATCCTTCAATCTTAGGGTATCTGAGGTTGACCACCTCCGGTACCATCCCCCCTCCTTGCCCGGTGGGAAGTAGTCCGTACCTGTTAATGGCAGCAGCGGGCTATTATAGGGCAATTTATTTTTCTTACAGACCTTATCCCATATTCTAAAAGTTTCTTTTGTTATTCCTGGCATATCCAGGGGTAGACCCCTATATTGCCTTGGTACCCATATTATATTCCCTAGCTCTTTTTTACTTAGACTTTCTTCAACTTCTACCCATTTTTTTTTGCTTCCACCCTCACCCTGCACCCAGTCTGTAATCCTCCTCATTACCGCTGCCTCATAGTACCTTCTGAAATCCGGCATCTGTATTCCCCCTTCCTCTTTGGGTCTAATCAGAGTCTCAGCTGCTATACGCGGCTTTTTACCCCTCCATATGAAACCTCCTATTATCTTTTCCAGGATTTTAAAATATGTTTCTGGGATTTTTATAGGGAGTGTTTGAAAGATATAAAGAACTTTCGGCAAAATCATCATTTTTATAGTACTCAACCTACCCCACCATGATACTCTGTCTATACTATATCCCTTTAAATCTGATCTTACTTTATTCAATAATAGTATATAATTGTCCTCATAGAAATATCTTTCCATACTGGACAAGTATACACCTAAATATTTCATCCTCCTTTGCTTCCATTTAAATGGATATAGCCCCTCAAGTTCCCTACGATCCTGTGGGCTTAATGATATACTTAATATCTCCGTTTTATCTTTATTAATTTTAAGATTAGAGATCTCACCATACAGTTCATATTCCATCATTATTTTAGGTAGTGTCTCCCTGGGGTTCGATACGAATAGCATCATGTCATCCGCAAATGCAGATATCTTATGCTCCCTTCTCTCTAGTTTTATCCCTTCTATATCCTGATTCATCCGGATTGTTTCCAGTAGAGGCTCCAATGAAAGGACGAATAGAAGAGGCGAAAGCGGGCACCCCTGCCGGGTCCCATTACCCAGTGAAAAGCTATCCGATAGGGTGCCATTCACCCTCACCTGAGCAGAGGGTTCCGAATAAAGGGCCCCTATCCATCTGAGCATATTTGAACCCAGTCCTATATGGGATAGGTTTGCTAACATAAATTCCCATTCTAACCTGTCAAACGCCTTTTCGGCATCTAATGACAGGAATACTACTGGTTCTTTGTTCTTTTTGGCTTTCTGTAACAAAAATATAACTCTTAAAATGTTTTCTCTCGTTTCTCTCCCGGGTACAAACCCTGCTTGATCATTATCTATAAGGCCTATTAAGAGTGGTCTTATCCTCTCAGCAAGAATTTTTGAATAAATTTTTATATCCACATTTATTAAAGAAATCGGCCTATAGCTGGCACACAAGGAGGGGTCCTTATCTTCCTTCCCTATCAGAGTTATGTGAGCATTCAGAGCCTCCTTACGCATTGCCATGCCCCCCCCTATTGAGTTCATGTACTTCTGGAAAAATGGTACTAGTATCCCCCCAAACCTTTTATAATATAATGATGTAAACCCATCAGGGCCGGGGCTCTTCCCCATTTTGATACTCTTAATTACTTGATTTATCTCCTCTTTTGTTATTTCTTTTTCTAAGTCATTTATTACCTCCTCTGCTAGACCAGGGGTCTTAATCTTTTCTAGATATTGTTTAATTTTCCCCCTTCTCTTCTGAACTTCTATATCCCCTTGCCCCTTGTTGACATTATATAGGTTTTGGTAATAATCATAGAATATTTTAGTTATCTCGCTAGTAGAATGTCTCATTTCTCCATTTCTATCTTTTATCTTTAGGATAGAGTTCTGTATGTTTCTTGGTTTTATGGTCCTTGCCAACAATCTCCCCGGTTTGTTACCAAGGGCATAAAATTTGTTGTTCACATTGTTAAAAACCCATTTCGTTTCCTGCTCAAGGAGGTCACGGAGCTCTTCTCTCTTGCTAGTTAGGACCCTTAGGACCTGTTCTTCCTGTACTACTTTATGCTCCCTTTCAAGGGCCTGGATTTCTTCTAATAGTATTTGTTTCTGTGCCTGCCTAATCTTCCTCCTCTTAACCTTTTCTGCAATCAACCTTCCTCTTATAAATGCCTTGTGCGTTTCCCAAAGCGTGGCTGGTGCGATGTTTTCAATATCGTTTTCTTTGAAGAATGTACCTATGTCCTTTTCTAGACCATCGGCTGTCTTGGTATTATTTATCAGGGATTCATCCAATCTCCACACTGGATGTCTAGCCGGGATCTCACCTGAATCTAGGGACATTACCACTGGAGCGTGGTCAGACAGTGTTATAGATTTTATTTCCATCCTAATCAGTCCTTCAAGCAGCCGATGGTCTAGTAGGACATGGTCAATCCTTGAGTATGACCCATGGACCACTGAGAAATATGTGTAGTTTTTATCTTTTGGGTGGATAATTCTCCAGGCTTCCACCATTTGCATTTGATGTAATTTATGTTTTACCATTCTGAGATATTTCCCTTCCGATCTCAATGAGATGGGTTGAGTGTCTATTAATGGATCAAATACAAAGTTTAGATCACCTGCCAGGATCACCATCCCTTCTTTAAAACCCTCTAGTTTATTCAGAATTTTTCTCAGGTATACAGCCGGCCTTACATTAGGACAATACACGTTCACCAATGTGTATCTTATATTCAAAATAGTACCTTTGACAAATAAGTATCTTCCATCGGGGTCTATTTCTGTAGCTTCTAGGGAGAACCGTGTGTTTTTATCAAACCCTATTGCTACTCCCTTTGCTCTTTTATTAGGGGAATAACTATGAATCCATGTAGGGAATTCCTTTGAATTTAATCTAGTTTTTGATGTTATTTTTAGGTGAGTTTCCTGGAGAAACACAATGTTGGCCGAGAGTCTCTTCATCTCCTGTAGTACCTGATACCGCTTACTGGGGTTATTTAACCCTCGTACATTGTACGTAACCATTTTTACAACCCCCATTTATTATACTTCACTTTTTTACCCCTTAATGAGGTTCGGAAATCATATCCCCACAGGACATGGGAGACTCCGGGCCTTTTCTCCACCTGTAGAACAACCAAACCACCTTCCTGTTTCAACTTCAAACTTATATTTGTTAACCAAAAACATCTTAGTCAGGGTACCTCGAGACCACATAAAAAACATATACCCCCCCCCCTCTCCCACCCCCCCCCCCCCCAACGCATTGAACCTCAATGCTAAGACTCACTCGGTCAGTGCCCATCCAGGCCGCTTGCCGAGAGAGCCTTTCCTCGGGACGTCTACTATAACCCCCCAATTTCCAGGCCACGTCCACAAAATCGGAGTGGCTCCTGGTCCCGGGACAGAACAGCAGCTCCTATTTACCCCCTCCCCAGGCAACACCTCCTATTCTTCCTCTAGGTGTTGGCCTTATTACCCATTAATGTTACAAAGGGAGAGGATAAAGCGGAAGATTAGACAGTGGGGGGCAGTCCTCCCAGATACCTGATGACCAGCCATCCCTGTCCCCCACCCTCCCCCTCCCCCCCCCGCCTCCCCCTATCCCAATACTCTAGAGATATCTCTCTTTGGTCCCCCTAGGCCTAAATAATCTATGCCCTATTCCATTCCTGTTCCCTCCATCTTCTCCAAGCTGGAGGCCTCTTTTCCCAATTGTCTATTTGCATTGGCTGAATATTCAGCTTTTTGCAAAATTCTTTAACATCTTCCGGAAAACGGATAACTGCTGAAATCCCCATGTTCTTAACCGACAGGCAGGCTGGGAATCCCCATCTATACGGTATGTCCTTTGATTGTAGATAACTGGTTAGTGGCTTCAGCGCCCTCTTTCGTGCTAATGTCTCTGCTGAGAGATCTGAAAACAAGAGTAGCTTGATCCCTTTGTATTCCATAATAGCCGAGTTTCTAGTAGTTTGAGATACCTGTTCTTTTTGATTATATTCTAGGAATCTGACTATAATGTCCCTTGGTAGGTCTCTTTGTGTGTTATAAAATTTTTGTATTCTATGGACCCGTTCGAAATGCATAGGGGCTGTCGCCTCCCTTTTTAGAGCTGTGTTGAATATCCCTCTGAGCACCTCCCCCAGTTCTGTGTCTTTAACTTCTTCTGGGAGGCCTTTTATGCGTAGGTTTTTTCGTCTGCTGCGATTTTCTTGATCCTCCAATTTATAGCGAGCATTTCTTATTTCTATCCAGTCCATGTCAGCTCTGTCCCTTAATTCCGTTATTGCATTTCTATGTTCCTCTAATTGTTCCTCTATCCCTTCAACTCTTTGTAGCACACTCTGGATGTCTCTTCTCGTTGCACCCATTTCCCCCTTGATGGTTCTTTCTAGGCGTAATATCATTTCTGACATGTCCATCATATCCTGCCTAGTTGGTGGAGCTTGGGCATCTCCAAGGGAGGTATCAGGGAACATGCTAGATTGTATTTGTTGACTTTCTGGAGTTTTTAATACTTTACTTTGGCCTTTTACTGCAGGGGATTGATCCTTGTTTTTCTCCTTCTCTTTCCCTGGAGTCCCCCCCTCGGTTTGTCCTTTATTTTTAACAGGAGTCCCGGGTATGCCATTGTCACCATCTCCTTTGGGGCTAACCGGTGCCCGATCTAGTCCTTCAGATACAAGGTATGACCTCATTGTACTGCGGCCGGATCCACCTCCCTGCGTGTTTTTTGGGGCCTTGCGTACCATCTTGCCCTTTTACTCCTTTTAATGGAATATCCACCCCGCACAGTCCTATGTCCCTTTTACTTGGGGCTTCACCCCCACTCCCTGGCACTTCTGTACACTTAAGAACTCTGTCTGTGAGTGCAATTCTGTGTGTCTATATCCATCATATTTCTTTTATCGGGGTATAATTTCCACTCAAAAGGGAAGAAGAAAAAAAAGTTGCTAGTAGTCAGGCAGCCAACTTATTACAGTAGGGATTATAACAGTCCTGTGGCCCCTTCAACTCAGGCAATCAAGATCTCCTCTCCTTTTTTTTTTCTTTTCCTTCAACACTTTTGTATGCGTCTGGGAGCACTTAAATGTGTATTTATGTAAGATTATAGCCAAACTATAACCAGCAGACCCCCTTTAGCAAGATAGCACACTAGGAGCAAGATATCAGTTCAAATCCTTTTAAGTCAACTTAGGAATGTAACAAGTCATGGAGCTATCTTGTTTACTTTACCGACTCTGCATTCTCAGCTTCGCGGCTTCGGGGCCTCTCACTCGTCTCCCCTCTTATTCCTAGGCAGACCACACGCAGGCAATGGGGGGGAAGACTTCATCCGTTTTTTATGGAGACATACGGGGCAGACGTGGAGCGGGGACAGTCCGTACGGCCGTCTATCGAGCTCCTATAGCCCCGACTTCCCTTCTGACCCGTTCACAGCATGGCACGGATCGGCATCCACGTTGGCGTCTGGAGCGGCGTCTGGAGCGGCACACAGCGAGTCCTCGTTCGGTGCTCACGCTCCCTCTGCTACCCCCTCCTCCTTCTCACGCGTCACTCCGCCTGGTATCCAATCACCGGTGGCTCACTGGAAGCTCCATAGACCACGGCCAGCTTCCGATACTCCGTACGGAGGGCACCCAGGATATCCCTCAGCCGGTTTCACCGCACACAGGCACCCACGCCACCCGCCTGACCAGGTAATCCCGATGGGACAGTTTGGATGGGATTAGCCGTAATTAGCCGTAATTCGAGGCAATTTTAGCTTCAGAGTCCTCCTTGTCTTAATCGCCTGGGGAGAGGCATGGAGCTGCTGCTAGCGCCCTGAGTCCTTACGGCGCCATGATGTTACTCCGCCCCCCGCTTGTCAGAGCTTCAGCCACATGTGTTGTATTCTGATCAACCGTGGTCAGCATGCTTCTAAGGCCTGCACTACAATCTTTTTAGTTAGCCAATAAAAAGAATTAACTGAAATCTAAGATTTCACTTGGTAGAATACCTATTTCCAAAATAACGTGTAAGCATCTAACAGGGGAAGTTGTAAGCAAACATTATTTTATGCCAAGATTGTTCTAAATAAAGCTCCTTTGAATATCACTAATTGAAAGCATAATTGCTTTCATTAAATACAGGTTTATTGCAAGTGAAATAGAGCCTATTGTGCACCATTTGGAGATTACGAGCTATTACTTCTTAGTGATAAAGAAATGCAATCATAACATGAGACAGGTTGTCTTAAAAGATTATGTACCTATTGTTCTAATATTGCTTGATTTTTTTACGGTGAACCATGTACTGCCGAGGTGTTCAAATCACTGGACAGAGAAATGTACATATGCTGCCATTAAGTACCTGGGCCTTGGAATGTTTACTGCATATTGAAAACATGCAATTATTAGGGTGGCACCGTATTTCCTAAGGGGGGATAAAATACAATATAGAGAGTTGTATGTAAAGTATTTGGAGAACAATAATGATTAAAGAATTTAGTTTGTCAAATTGATTATTGGAAAGCATCATAGAGGCATTAGAACCAAAATAAAAAAAGTCAAGTAAGAAAAGCACAGGATAATGGATAATGTATGATGCAATATGTGTATGTCAACTGTATCTGGATTTTATGAATGTAGAATGTTTCAATTTGTATTGATGTAGTAGAAAACAATAAAAAAAAAAAAAAATTACTGAATAAAAAAAAAGAAAAGCACAGTTTTAAAAATGAAATCAGTAAAATCCTATCATTCAGTCATCAAATTTATAAGGGCCATCCTATTGGAAATGTAAGACCATACAGAACAGAAGTAAAACTTGCTAAAGTTAAGATAATGAATACATTCTCAGGAGCATAGCTAAAGTAGTCTGGTCCCAGATTCACGCCATGAATCAGTCCTCTATGCTAATAGTCCTCTATGCTACCGTGTTTTCCCGAAAATAAGCCCGGGTCTTATATTAATTTTGGCAACAAAAGGCACATTAGGGCTTATTTTTGGGGTAGGTCTTACCATGTAATGTGCTGTCTTCTCTCCCCCTCTCCCTCCCTGCCTGTCAGGAATCCCCAGTGAGAACCGAGTTAAAATGCTTGTAAAATCATATAATCCACTCTATTACAGTAGTATATAATGAACAATGTGTGTGTTTCTGTAATATAAATGTGCCAAATACCTTCGTTATAGCGCTGCTCAGTACTTCCATGACCTGCTGGAGCTCTCTTCCCCGCTCCGAGCACTGCCGAGGGGGGCCGTACCAAAGGGATTTGGCTCAATTACCGTATTTATCAGTGTATAACAAGCACAGGCGTATAACATGCTCCCCAAGTTTAGGAGGGAAGTTTAAGGAAAAATAACTTTTAGGAGGGAAGTTTAATGCCGCGTGCACACGATGATTTTTCGGCATGAAAAAAAACGACGTTTTCAAAAACGTCATTTAAAATGATTGTGTGTGGGCTTCACAAAGTTTTTCGGCTTCTGAAAAACAACAATTTTTTTTTTCCAAATTTTTTCACGTCGTTTTTAAAAAAATTGTTTTTCGGGTTGTAAAAAATGATCGTGTGTGGGCTAAAACGACGTTTTAAACCCGCGCATGCTCAGAAGCAAGTTATGAGACGGGAGCGCTCGTTCTGGTAAAACTACCATTCATAATGGAGTAAGCACATTCATCACGCTGTAACAGACAAAAAAGCGCGAATCGTCTTTTACTAACAAGGAATCAGCTAAAGCAGCCCAAAGGCAAATAGAACTTCCCCTTTAGAGTGCCGTCGTACGTGTTGTACGTCACCGCGCTATGTTCATCATTTTTCAAAAACGATGGTGTGTGGGCAACATCGTTTTTAATGATGAAGTTGGAAAAACTTTGTTTTTTTGA
The DNA here is from genome assembly GCF_905171775.1 of Rana temporaria. Lineage (NCBI taxonomy): Eukaryota > Metazoa > Chordata > Amphibia > Anura > Ranidae > Rana > Rana temporaria. Next base: position 50,794,406 of record NC_053491.1, read on the forward strand.
CATGCTGAAAAACAATGTTTTTTTTCATACTGAAAAACGACCGTGTGTACTCGGCATAAAGAAAACAAATCTTACATTTTAAATGCCCATCAATGCAGCCTTATCAGTGTCCATCTGCAGCCTTGCCCATCATTGGCAGCCTGATCAGTGTCCATCTGCAGCCTTGCCCAAAATTGCAGTATGATCAGTGTCCATCTTTGGAGTTTAGAAGGAGACTGCCACCGTAACTTAGTAATAATAGAGTGTTTTCTTAATTGTTCAATAAAGTGGAATCAAACCGCCCCTGAATTACCTCCCACCATCCCTCTTTTGCTCTGCCATTGAGCCGAGGAGGGAACAAGCGCCCCTGAGATACACAGAGCCGAATATCCTATGTACTTGGCTCCTCTCGGCTCGCCTCGCAGTCACGCCCAGTCACGCCCCTTGGCCCGGCTGCTATGATGGACATAACACCGGTCCAATGGCGGGAGGCGGGACTGGGCGTGACCGAGAGCGGAGCCGAGTACACAGTAATTTTGTCTCTGTCTATTTCGGCGGCACTCGTTCCCTCCGAGGCAGCCATTCAGCGTATAATACGCACCCACGATTTCCCCCTGATTTTATATTTAGATTTTAATACGCCGATAAATACAGTATATTACAGACACATACACATTGTACATTATATACTCCAGAAATAGAGTGGATTATAGGATTTTATAAAGATTTTATTTTCGGGTAGGGCTTATATTGCAGCTCTCCTGGAAAATAGCGCTAGGTCTTATATCTGGGGTAGGTCTTATTTTTGGGAGAAACACGGTACTAAAGAAAAAGAAAAGGTAGACTTTGTAAGAGAATTTCCCTTTAGCTTAGTGATTGTGGTAAAAATTCACTTTACAAAGAATACCCAATCATGGGCAAGGAAAAATATATATTTTTGTGATTGGATGATGGAAGTCAACAGAGCTTCACCTCATTTGCTAAGCGAAGTGAACATTTATTTGCAAAGTGAACAGTTGATTTTTCCTTTAGTAATTAAACTCTAGTGGCCCGGATTCACAAAGGAGTTACGATGGCGTATCTCCAGATACGCCGTCGTAACTCTGAGTGCGGGCCGTCGCAACTCGGCGCCTGATTCATAGAATCAGATACGCCTCACAGTTGCCTAGATACGAGCGGCTTAAGTCTCCTACGTCGTCGTATCTTAGGGTGCATATTTACGCTGGCCGCTAGGTGGCGCTTCCGTATATTTCTGCGTCTAATATGCTTATTAGCTAGATACGCCGATTCACGAACGTACGTGCGCCCGGCGTATCAAGATACGTCGTTTACGTAAGACATACGCCGGAGTAAAGTTACCCCTCATAAAGCAGGGGTAAGTCATGTTAGGTATGGACATCGGAAACGTACGAACAGCGTCGTATTTTACGTCGTTTGCGTACGTCGTCCGTGAATGGGGCTGTGCGTAGGTTACGTTCACGTCGACTAAGCATTGAGCGGCGTAATTTACTTTGAAAATTCGACGTGATACTGAACATGCGCGCGCATGCGCCGTTCGTAAAAAGCGTCATTTACGTGGGGTCACAACACATTTACATACAACACGCCCCCTAACAGACTAGTTTGAATTAGGCAGGCTTACGCCGTGTCAGATACACTACGCCATCGTAACTTAGAGCGCAAGTTGTTTCTGAATACAGGACATGGCGCTCTAATTTACGGCGGCGTAGTGTATCTGAGAAACGCTACGCCTGCCGAAAGATAGGCGTTTGTATGTGAATCTGGGCCTTGTGTGTCTAACTGATAAACACTGTATAATAGGACTTCCTTTGGTGCATGATTGGTACGTCCCAAGATTTTTCTTCCTAGACTTGTTTTGATTACTCCACGATCTTAAAGCGAAGGTCCACCTTTAAAAAAAAAAATTGACAAAAAGGCTACAAAAAATTTGAATTTTTAATTTTTTTTATACTTACCAGAAGTGGCTGTTACTAGGCAGTGGGTCTTCTTTCTTCTCATCCTCGTGCTACCTCCTGGGAAATGGGCAGCGGTGTTCATTCACATAGCGGCGCGCGGCTCGCGCATGCGCAGTAGGGAATTGGGCAGTGAAGCTGCATCGCTTCACTTCCTGATTCCCTCACCGAGGATGGCGGCGGGGCAGCCGAGACCCGAGCGATTGCTCGGCTTCGGCTGCCGACATTGCGGACACCCTGGACAAGTAAGTATCATTATTAAAAGTCAGCAGCTACAGTGTTTGTAGCTGCTGACCTTTAATTTGTCTTTTTTAAGCCAGACCTCCACTTTAGTGCTATCACCATCAAGGGAAGGCGTCCCTCTGTGTGTCTGTGTAAATATAAGAAGTGAACAAGCAGCAGCATCAGCTGCCCACAGTTAAGATGGATGCAGCCAGACTGCATGGAGGGAGATTTCTGCAGCATATTTGGCAAGTACAGAATCACAGTAAATATAAAATATGCAATAGGTTGGAGGGAAGCTTTAGAATGGCAAATATGTTTTTATTACAAATTATGCGAGCAGACTGCATTTCCTCTTTAACAAAGACATACGTTTTAAGATTGGATAAAGTTGATTTTTAGAAAGAATTTTCACTGCTGCTATCTAGGGACTGCTAGGGAGGTGTGACATAAGAAATAGACATGTGCATGAGGAAAAAACATGTTTCCTTTTGTTTTGTTTAGATTTGTTAATATAGTTATTCATTTTGTTAAATGTGATTGATTCGTTCAATTTGTAACCAGGATTCGTTATCGGAATTTGTATTTTTAATTTTTCACATTTTCTTTGAATTAAAAAAAAAAAATTATATTTTTTTCAATTCGAATGTGGCAAAGTGAACAAACAAAAGAAACATTTTGATCAAATGATTACAATGACTCTTTAAATTACCTTTGGCTTAACAACAACTGAAATTCGATGGAAAATTCGGAAAATTGGAGATTTGGAAATTCAAACAAATTTAGTTTCTTTCTTCGGAGCATTCGGTAAACTTTGTTTATACTGTATTTTGGGTATTTGGATACATCTGAATAATGAAAAATTGTTTAATAATAAATATGTTTAATAATAAAAAGAGCAATAAAGGGATTACAACGGCCTTACCTTACAGGTACTTTTAGATGAGATAGCAAGTGGAATGGCATAAGTGATATCAATGGTCACCAGGGGAATATTTGCTGCATTATAAATATAGCGAATTATCTGAAAGTTGCACAGGAGAGGTGATTGAATGTGAACCTGGTGAATGGACTAGCTGATAAATGTTTATAATTATACCTGTATTTTTAAAGGGCTCGTTACCATCAATCATATGAAATTGTTTTTAAAACCCATTTCTTACACCTTTATACACTGAAATAATATAGTGTGATAATTAATATGATAATAAAGATATTATAATTGGAAATAAGATTTGAAATCATTAAAATGTTATACCTTCTCTATAGCTTGGTATGTGAGAATGACCTATTTCTGATTGTGCTACATAAGTTTACGATTTATTCTAAACGAAGACGGTGTACCGTCTGAGCTTAGGGCTAATAACTGACACAGTATCTGGGCTGCTGGAGGAGGGCAATACTGTCAATTAACAAAAGTTATATTTTTTTATTAATTTAATCCCTATAGGACCTTTATTTAAAAAAAAAAAAAACACTGATGTGTTCATACAAAAGGTAGGGAAGTATTACAGCCTGCCAATTCTGTCCTGACAGGGAGAAAAGAATAATGCTGCGTACACACGGTCGTTTTTCGGCATTAAAAAAAACATAGTTTTTAAAAACGTCATTTAAAATCATTGTGTGGGCTTCACAAAAAAAAAATTCGAACATGCTGTGACGAACGCGAGTGTCAGATCTCCGCCCTCCGCGCCAACTTGCGACGAAGGACAGGCCGACCTCACACCACGCTGTCACTTACGTAACAATGCCACTCTCAGCTGCGCCCAGCACAAAGATTTCCCAGCTTGCGGGACCACAATCTAAGTGCTAGTAGCCTGAGAGCGATTGTCACTGGGCTAATGACACAATTAACCCTTTAACTGCCACCACCAACATTGATAAGGAAGCGTTGGTACTCCCGTCAATTAGCAATACCAATTAGGATTTTAGAATAAGCGTCTGCTCAGAGGCCTTACTCTACACCAGTAGCGCTCTTCAAAAGGCAGAGGTTCGTTCATAGCTTGCATTAAGAGTTTTAGAGACAAGGTTAACACTTTTCAACATAAAAGGTTTATTACGAAAAGGGCAAACTTGGTGCAATACAGAAAAAACTTGGTGTTACAGAAAAATATGTTTTAAAGAGATAACGACAATATACAGCGACAAAGTAATAGGGTAGAATTGAAGAAGAAGAATACTTGCAATTAATGTCCAAGGTTGATCAGAGTTCGATCGATGAACTGGGTAATCGGTTCTCAAACTTGGCAGATGCTCTTGCTTGGATGGTAAAAGGAGAACTCTCTTGACTTGGCATCTCCTCTTTTCTGTCCCATCAAAAAGGGGTGTTGACACGACCAGTAACCAATTGTCTGGTCATCTGATTTAGGGGCTGGTTACTGGGAGGGTCCACATTCACGCCCATAACCCAGGTACACTTTGTGATACATATTCATATCTCTGCAGTTCTAATAGTTACAGACTACCAACATCCGTGTTATTGTAGAGCGTGATATTTGCTTTAAGAAAAGTCCAAACGTGACAAGTCTACCATGGTTAATCTACCTATGATGAATAAATGGGGCCAGGGGCCTTCCGTATGATTGATCATATTCATGTCTGGGCTCGAAACGTTACAAATTATCTGAGGAAACTAAATATGTCTGTTGTTGGGCTGTGCTATGAGTTAGCTGGAAGTTATGAAACATGTGTAACGTTCATACTTATTCCTTAGTCTTCAGCGTTTATGAGTCTTAGGCATTTACGACAGGGGTCTGTGGACTCTCTGAGGTGAGAGGACGACAGTTTTACGACAGGCCAGGAACCCTGCCAGGAGACATTAAGAAACCTAGGGTGCTCTGTTTCTCGGAGGAGATAACAGATCTTTTGAAGTAGAATGCCTATGAATTCCTGAGAATAAGGGAGGGAGGGAGTGAGTTTCTTTCCACTGCTTATACTGTTTTAAAACAACATGGCTGCTGTATGGTTCTTACACAACAGCTAGTCGCGTGTCCAGCGCGCAATATCGTTACACCTCCCCCCTTAGGTGGTTGCATGGGAGGGAACTACAATTTCCCTCCTGACGCAACCGACTCCGGCGGGCTCGGCTTGTCGTGACAGCCCATCAGCATTTCCATGGGCACTGCCTTTCTTATGCTGGATGGTAAAATCGTATTGCTGCAGAATTAAGCTCCACCGAAGTAGTTTGCCATTCTCCCCAGCAACACGATTTAGCCAGCTCAAGGGATTGTGATCGGTGATCACAGTGAAATGCCGTCCATAAAGATACGTTTGTAACTTCTGGAGAGACCACACGATCGCAAGACACTCCTTTTCGATCGTGGCATAAGCTACTTCCCTGGGAAGCAGCTTCCGGCTCAGGTAGAGGATGGGATGCTCCTCTCCGGCATCATCCACTTGGCTCAGGACTGCACCCAATCCATAGGCAGAGGCATCCGTCTGCACTAGAAAACGGCGGGTGAAGTCGGGAGCCTGTAGCACAGGGGCGCTGGCCAGCGCCTCCTTCAAGGCCTGAAATGCCTGCTCACATTCTGGTGTCCAAGCCACCACCTTGGGCAGTTTCTTTTTGGTTAGGTCAGTCAGAGGTTTGGCCAGGCTGCTATAGTTACCTACAAACTTCCTATAGTAGCCAGCGGTCCCCAAGAAAGACATAACCTGTTTTTTGGTTTGGGGGATAGGCCAGGCCAGGATGGCCTCAACCTTTCCTGTCTCGGGTTTCAGGGTGCCTCCTCCTACCTGGTGTCCCAGGTAATGCACATCATTCATGCCGATCTGACACTTACTGGGTTTGACAGTCAGGTTGGCATCGGTCAATCGGTCCAGGACCTGTGACAGGTGCATCAGGTGTTCTTCCCAGGTAGGGCTGAACACAGCGATGTCATCCAGGTAGGCTACGGCAAAGGGTTCCAGCCCCTCCAGTAAATCATTCATGACTCTCTGGAAGGTAGCTGGGGCATTCTTCATCCCAAACGGCATGACGGTAAATTCGAACAAGCCGAATGGGGTGATGAAAGCCGACTTTTCCCGAGCCTCAGGGGCCAGAGGAATTTGCCAGTACCCCCTGCTCAGATCCATGATTGTTATATAGTGGGCGGCCGCCAGCCTATCTAACAACTCATCAATCCGGGGCATGGGGTAGGCATCTGCAGTGGTGATGGCATTCAGCTTCCGGTAGTCCACACAGAACCTGGTCGTCCGATCCTTTTTGGGGACCAGGACTACTGGGGATGCCCAGGCACTGTGGGACTTCTGAATTACCCCCAGCTGCAGCATTTCCTCCACCTCCCTTTTCATGTCAGCCAGCACCTCCAAGGAGACGCGATAGGCCAACTGTTTAATAGGCGGATGTGTCCCGGTGTCCACCTGGTGGATAGCGAGGTGCGTCCTCCCAGGTTTCCCTGTAAACCTGCTACCATGTACTGCCAGCACTCTCTTTAGCCCAGGTACCTGGGTGGGGGTCAGTTTGGAGTTTATCAGGAGTTCTGAATCTACCTCCCTGCTGTCAGTTAGCAGCTGTCCCCTAAATTGACTGGGTACAACTAGCTGCCTGCTTCTTGTGTCAGTCTCATTCCCCTCTGCAGGCAAATCTTCTCTGTACAGTTTCCCTTTCTCCCAGTAGACCTTTTGTTTGCACTTCTCTGCAGGGGGGCGATCAGCTGAACTCCTGAGCTGTGCTAGTGTTTGGTCTGTCTGCAGTGCTGTTTCAAAGGCGGTACCACAAGTCCCAGCCAGCAGTCCTGTGGCAAACAAGGACGGCTGCTGAGGCTCAACAGAGGTGAAGTCCGCTGGGTCAGAACAGGGAGAGGGCCCAGAGACCTCCTCCTGCTGTTCTGCGATCAGGGCCTGCACCTCGGCCGCCTTGGCAGCACTGCGAGTGACCACTAAAACTGGCAATGCATTATCATCAACATCAACATCAGCATCATCACATTTAACATTTATCATTGCAGCATCATTGGAACCTGTATCAGTTACCTTCCCAAGCAAGGGGGTCTCCTCTCCTGTTTCTGAATAAGGAGGACCTTGCACTTCAACTTCACCCTCCCCCTCCCTCTGTCCATCCACAGGTTGCCCAGATATTACCCCAACATCTGTACACAGTACCTTGGTAGGTCCAGAGAGTTCCATGGGAGCATCCTGGGTGCTCTTAGCAGGGACGTAGTAAGAAACAAGGGTACCTAAATCAGCACCCAACAACACAGCAGTAGGGATCTCCTCTGAGACGCCCACCTCTCTCATCCCCCTCCCAGCACCCCAATCGATTAAAACATAGGCACGGGGCACACAGGAAAGGGTTCCCCCCACTCCAGTGAGGGTAAGAAACTTCTCTGGGATGATGTCTGTTTCTTCTATCACCTCTGGTCTGACCAACGTAACTTCTGCTCCAGTGTCACGCAACCCTATTACAGTCCGGTGGCCTACGGTGACAGGCTGCAAGTTGGCATTGGTTCCTGGAGGTTTCCCACTGACGAACAGTACAGCAGAAGGGTTGCTGGCCGGATGGCCAGGTGATGTCAGCTTCTTCTGCTCAGGGCACTGTGCCTTGAGATGTCCGGCTTTCCCGCAGGTGAAAGGGACTTGGTCCCATCTGCTGAGGGACTTGGTTGGCAGGTGGAGGAGGGGTTGCCATGTGAGATTTCCCTCCTTTCCAGCCGTTCGGAGGAGCCTTGCGATGGTCAGATACCCGAGAGTGGATATAGGTATCTGCCAGTTCTGCTGCTACTTTAGCCGAGTTTGGCTTTCGCTCCAGCACAAACTGTCTGACGTCTGTAGGACAGATGTGCAAAAGTTGATCTTCAATCATAAGATCTTCCAGGGACTCAAAAGAATCAGCTTTCAAGCCTTTAGTCCACTGCCGGAATGTGGTGCGTAAGCGACTTTCCACATCCAGGTATGAGTCCCCAGGCCCTTTTTGCAAGGACCTAAAACGCTTCCGGTAAACTTCCGGGGTTAGCTGAAACTTTTGGATGATCGCCGCCTTTAGGGCCTCATAATCATTGCCCTGCTCTTCAGACAGTTCAACATAAGCATCCAGGGCCTTGCCTCGTAGCCCTGGCGTCAGGTACCGGGCCCATTGTGCTGGGGGCAGATGGTACTGACGGCAAGTTTTTTCAAACGACAGTAGATACACGTCAATGTCACTGTCCTTTTCCATAACAGGAAATTTGGCTGCCGGAGCTACTGGCAGAGCGGCATCCCTGTGCTCTAGGGATCCGGGGTTCTGAACCTGTCGCTGCTGCTGGAGCCTAGTCATCTCCAGTTCGTGTCGACGATCAGCTTCCCTCTGCGCAGCCTCCCTCTCAGCCCTGCGCTCCTCTCTCTCAGCCTGACGCTCGAGAAACTGCAGGTACACCACAGGATCCGTTTCCCTGAGGCGTTGTAACGTTTCCTGCATTTGAGGAGAGTCCATGCTGGTTGCAAGCAATGGGGTGTTGGCCTGCTCATGCGGTGGCTTGGGGATAACAATCCGTGGTATTCCAGTGTCAGTCTCTGCTGGCCTATCCAGTGAGGCCGCCTCTGAACCACTGGGCTCTGGAGTAGCGGAACCCCTTTCTGGTCCGGTTCCCTCCAGGTTCTGGTTTGCCTGGATATCAAACTCCTGTAGGGCATGTATCAAGCCTTCACGATTTTTGCCATTAATGTCAATTCCTCTTCCTGCGCACTCAGCAGTTAGGTCATTTTTGTTCATCTTTTTATATGCTGATAACCCAGACATGTTGCAAGCAGAAAAGATAGAACAGAAAGCAGAGGTAGGAAAAAGGGGTAGGAAGGAGCTGTTGCTGTATGTCTCTCTTTAACACAAAAAAAATATATATATGCACCAGCTTGTCTCTAAGGACTGTTTCCAAAAAGGTTACAATCCTTCAGTGCAGAGCTAATTCCTAACAATGCACTGAATGCTCTTAATGCAAAGCTATCCCGCTACGCTGCCAGCCAATATGTGACGAACGCGAGTGTCAGATCTCCGCCCTCCGCGCCAACTTGCGACGAAGGACAGGCCGACCTCACACCACGCTGTCACTTACGTAACAATGCCACTCTCAGCTGCGCCCAGCACAAAGATTTCCCAGCTTGCGGGACCACAATCTAAGTGCTAGTAGCCTGAGAGCGATTGTCACTGGGCTAATGACACAATTAACCCTTTAACTGCCACCACCAACATTGATAAGGAAGCGTTGGTACTCCCGTCAATTAGCAATACCAATTAGGATTTTAGAATAAGCGTCTGCTCAGAGGCCTTACTCTACACCAGTAGCGCTCTTCAAAAGGCAGAGGTTCGTTCATAGCTTGCATTAAGAGTTTTAGAGACAAGGTTAACACTTTTCAACATAAAAGGTTTATTACGAAAAGGGCAAACTTGGTGCAATAAAGTGTTACAGAAAAATATGTTTTAAAGAGATAACGACAATATACAGCGACAAAGTAATAGGGTAGAATTGAAGAAGAAGAATACTTGCAATTAATGTCCAAGGTTGATCAGAGTTCGATCGATGAACTGGGTAATCGGTTCTCAAACTTGGCAGATGCTCTTGCTTGGATGGTAAAAGGAGAACTCTCTTGACTTGGCATCTCCTCTTTTCTGTCCCATCAAAAAGGGGTGTTGACACGACCAGTAACCAATTGTCTGGTCATCTGATTTAGGGGCTGGTTACTGGGAGGGTCCACATTCACGCCCATAACCCAGGTACACTTTGTGATACATATTCATATCTCTGCAGTTCTAATAGTTACAGACTACCAACATCCGTGTTATTGTAGAGCGTGATATTTGCTTTAAGAAAAGTCCAAACGTGACAAGTCTACCATGGTTAATCTACCTATGATGAATAAATGGGGCCAGGGGCCTTCCGTATGATTGATCATATTCATGTCTGGGCTCGAAACGTTACAAATTATCTGAGGAAACTAAATATGTCTGTTGTTGGGCTGTGCTATGAGTTAGCTGGAAGTTATGAAACATGTGTAACGTTCATACTTATTCCTTAGTCTTCAGCGTTTATGAGTCTAAGGCATTTACGACAGGGGTCTGTGGACTCTCTGAGGTGAGAGGACGACAGTTTTACGACAGGCCAGGAACCCTGCCAGGAGACATTAAGAAACCTAGGGTGCTCTGTTTCTCGGAGGAGATAACAGATCTTTTGAAGTAGAATGCCTATGAATTCCTGAGAATAAGGGAGGGAGGGAGTGAGTTTCTTTCCACTGCTTATACTGTTTTAAAACAACATGGCTGCTGTATGGTTCTTACACAACAGCTAGTCGCGTGTCCAGCGCGCAATATCGTTACACATGCTGCATTTTTTAACGTCGTTTTTTTAAATGTAGTTTTTCGGTTTGTAAAAAATGATCGTGTGTGGGCTAAAACAACGTTTTAAACCCGCGCATTCCCAGAAGCGAGTTATGAGACGGGGGCGCTTGTTCTGGTAAAACTACCATTCATAATGGAGTAAGCACATTCATCACGCTGTAACAGACAAAAAAGCGCGAATCGTCTTTTACTAACAAGGAATCAACTAAAAGCAGCCCAAAGGCGAATAGAACTTCCCCTTCAAAGTGCCGTTGTACGTGTTGTACGTCACCACGCTTTGTTCATAATTTTTCAAAAACGATGGTGTGTGGGCAACATCGTTTTTAATGATGAAGTTGGGAAAACTTTGTTTTTTGGACATGCTGAAAAACATGTGATAAATAAAGATATATATATATATATATATATATATATATATATATATATATATATATATATATATATATATATATATATATATATATATATGAATCAGGACCTCCTTACCCTTGCTGGGGTAAGGAGGTCCTGCCCTCCCCTCCTCCCCTCCTCCCCTCCTGCTAGTGATTCCTGTAGGGATGCACCATTGTTTTTCTGACTGCCTGGCCAAACTGTTTACTCATTTTGCAATCATCTGAAATAAGAACCCCCATATATTTTTCCTCTGTAGTTCTGACCTCCACTGAACCCCCAATATTGCACTTTCTGCTGCGTTGACCAATCTTCAACCAATGCCAAATCATGTTCCATGTTAAGCCTCGTACACACAATCAGACTTCCATCAGACTTTTCTGTGGATTTTGGTCCGAAGGGTGTTGGCCATGAACTTGGTATGCATACACACGACACAACATTTTCAGCCAACATGTTTAGCAGGGCTCTAGTCCTGCGGGAACGCGTGGGAACGGAGTTCCTGCACTTTTTTCACAGCAGGAACACAGTTCCCTTTGCAGGACTAGAGCAGCCGAGAGCAGTTGAGCCGCCCGAGCCAATCCTTTACTAAGCAGCGATGCCCAGCTCGAGTCACTGTCAGGGGCAGGCGAACCTTAGTAATCCTTTATGTTACTGGCCGCTTCCTGTATATGGATTCATCAGGTAGTGTGCGTGTATTCAGTCACTTCCTTGATGCCGCAATGTCTCTTGGGAGCTTTTGTCATTGTTCCCAGGAGACATTCCGGAGGTCTGCCGCAAGTTATCGCAGGATTTAGAAAGAACTTGGTTAAAAAAACATGCGGTTTAGTAATTATGCATATGAGCGTATCATTTTTTTTTTTTTGGTGGGGGAGTGGATCTTGGGTGGGAGTTCCCACACTTTTTTTCCCAGGACTTGACCCCTGATGTTTAGCATTGGTTCCGCGCATGCGTGTTTGTACTTTGGATTTTAGTTGGACGAACTTGCGTACACACGATCGGAGACAGTTGGTGAGCATGAACAGTCAACATTTGTTGTTGTTTATTCAGCAAACAATTGTCTGACGGAACATACACATGGTCAAATTATCCGACACAACACATCCATCAGACAAATATGGCCATACAATTGGATCATGTGTATGGGCCTTTACAGGCACCTCCAAGAATATTAACCTTATTACACACCTTTGTGACAATGGCAAAAAGTATACCTTACAACCAAACCTTTAGGGTATATCCCTTATTAACAGATTAAATAAAACAGGACCTTGCACAGAGCCTAGTGGCACACCACTTGTGACTGGTCTCTGTTCCGAATACATGTGCAGTTGGCCTTGAAGGAGAGGAACACACATACAGAGCGGAACACACGTACAGAACCCTGTACACACGGGCGAGAATCTCGTCAGGAAAAAAACATCGGTTTTCCTGACGAGATTCCTGGCAAGCTTTCTTGCTCGCCGAGTGTACACACACACCATTCAAAAGAACCGCCGTTCTTTTGAATGGCAAGAACGCTGTGACATCATTGACTACAACGAGCATGCGCTCGTCACATTCGATGACGTTTCCGCCCTCTTGCTACACCCTACACTATGCCTTGGAAGCTACCGCGCATGTGCCGAAGTCTCATCGAAAGGAAAACACTGCCGAGAATCACAATGAGAAAATTGAGAATCCCGACGAGAAAATAGAGAGCAGGTTCTCTCATTTTCTCGTCGAGATTCCCAGCAGTTTTCTCGACGAGAAACCATACACACGCACGGTTCTCTCAGCAAAAAGCTCTCCCAGCAGCTTTCTTGTCGGGAAAACCGTGCGTGTGTACGAGGCCTGAATCTGAGGTCTTCTTTGTCCTCTATCTAGAAAGCAGCACAATCTTTCAATTCACCTAGGCATTGTAAAGCATTTACCATCATGGCAAACCGGTTCAAGCTGGTTGACACTGCTTATGACAGGCTATTAGCTGTTGAGAGGCTGCATATATTAACAGCCAGAGCAGACTAGACAAGTGTTGTAGCACTTACTAGAGAGAGGATGAACTTAGCTTCAGGGAGCTCATCTGTTACCCATTGAGATCTTCGAATGCATTATCTGTTTCAAGCAAACAAAAAAGATGTGTCAGCCTAACATAATAAAGCCTCTCTTTTATTATAATAGCTGTACAGCATAAGCATGAAATTATAGTTTGCTTAAACCCTCATTCATTAGAACTGTAAAATATGAATTTAGAGTGCGGCCACTGATCTATAGAGATAATTGAATGTTAAAAAAATTCTTTACTGCCTGCAATTTGTCTGAGCTGATCACACAGTCCATTTTTCCTGCTTTGTAGCTGACATTTTTTATTTTTTATTTTATTTATTTTTTCTTAATCGTGTATATTTGTATTTTGTTTTTCATTATCATAACAGTTTGTATAATTTATAGCTTTGTAGAATGTTCACACTGGGGCAACACGACTTTCAGCACGACTTTGGGAGGCAACTTGAACACGACTTGAGTATGAAACACAACGCGACTTACAACACGACTTGAGGTCGCCGCTAGGAGAGGGAACTCAATGCCAAATTTTAAATCAAAAAACGGCATGGGTTCCCCTCTAGGAGCATACCAGGCCCTTAGGTCTGGTATGGATTTCAAGGGGAACCCCCTATGCCGGAGCATGCTGGGACTGTGACGTCATAAGAGGCCTATATAATTTGCCGCACACCGCACACCCGGCATTACAGCGGGAGGGAGCGTTGAGTCAACATCGAAGAGGAGAAGAAGAGAAGAAGGCGACGCAGAAGACCGGGCCCCAGCTGGTGAAAGAGCTGAAAGAAGACAGCGGTGGTGCCCGGCAGAAGAGAAAAAAAAATGGAGAGTGGGAGAAGAAAGCGGAGAAGTCGGAAGCCCCCCCCCCCGAAGTCTAAAGAAGACCCCCCGACGTCAGGAGAAGACCGGGCCACCGCTGGTAAAAAAGCTGAAAGAAGACAGCGGTGGTGCCCGGCAGAAGACCCCCAAAGTCAAAAGAAGACCCCCGGAGCTGCCTAATAAACTACTTTAAAAACCTGTGTAGTGTTTTTTTATTGATATTTATTTTCCACCAGGTGAATGGGTAGGGGTACGATGTACCCCATACTCATTCACATAGGGTGGGGCTCCCAGATTCCGATAAGCCCCCCGCCCGCAGACCCCGACAACCAACGGGTTGTCGGGAAGAGGCCCTTGTCCCCATCAACATGGGGACAAGATGCTTTGGGGCAGGGGGGCCACAGGGCACCCCCCTGCCCCAAAGCACCCCCCCATGTTGAGGGCATGCCGCCTGGTACGATTCAGGAGGGGGGGGTGCTCGCCCGTCCCCACCCCCTTTCCTGACCGGCCGGTCTGCGTGCTCGGATAAGGGTCTGGTATGGATTTGGGGGGAACCCCCATGTCGTTTTTTCGGCGTAGGGGGTTCCCCTTGAAATCCATACCAGACCTAAGGGCCTGGTATGCTCCTAGAGGGGAACCCATGCCGGTTTTTTATTTTAAATTTGGGAGGGAGGAGCTTGCCTTAGAGCAGGTTCACACTGGGGCGACTTCCTGTAAAGTTGCCTCACTGTGAACGGGGATGTGAATTGGAAGCAACTTCCATTGAAATCAATAGATACAGGTCGCCTACAAGTCAGATTGAAGTAGTACAGGAACCTTTTCTGAAGTCGGAGCGACTTCAGTAGTGTACATTAAGACAGCTCCCATTCACTTCCATTCATTTTCTCGACCGCACGACTGGTGATGACTTGGGGCGTCTTAAAGTTGGATTCAAGGTCGCCCCAGTGTGAACCGGCTCTTACATGAGGTGTAAAGGTTCTGTTGCTGAGTTACATGAAATTATATGCAACACATACTGAAACATTGAGATGTCAGTAGGAAACAGTGTCGGCTGGTGCTCACTCGCACTATGGAAGGGTCGGGAAGGTGGCGATCCATGTTGGTGGTGGATTTGGGGTAGGGCTCCTGGAAGCTGGAAGAGGCTGTTGCTGCCCCTCCACCTGCTGCTCCTCGCTGCAGATGGCCCGCAACTTGCTAAGGGAAGAGCCTGGGCCATTGCTTCTCCTTCCCCAGGCTGAACAGGAAGCAAGTCCTGAGACCTGATTGGCCGGGAGTCCTAAGACTCAGGACCCGCTTCCTGATTGGTTGGAAGGCTGCGCCCTGAGCCCACCCTTCCCGAAGCCAATAGGAGCCTCAGGCTCTAATCATGTGCTTAAAAAAACACATTGAAATCCATGGGTCCACTGCCCTGCATGGAGATTAAGATCCGGGCGCATGGATTAAGGGGAGGCGCCCCTGCACCCCTAATGGAGCGGCCACCACTGGTAAGGACAGGAAGGAGAAGCAGGAAGACATTATCGAATACTAATTCGCTAATATCACACAACTGGGTGGGCTCGGGGGCGCAGTGCTCTGCATCCTGAGCCCATCCATTTTGAAGTCAATTAAAGCCTCAGGCTCTAATCATGTACTTAAAAAAAACCACATTGAAATCCATGCGTCCACTGCCCTGCATGGAGATTAGGGGCCGGGTACAGGATTAGGGGGAGGCGCCCCTGCACCCCAAATGAAGCAGCCACCACTGGTAAGATCAATATATTAAAATGGCCTCCTCCAATGCCCCCCGTCCCCAACACCCCACTATTGTAACCTTGTGTTGTGGAAGGGGTTGACATTTCTGAGCTGTAACACGCAGTCATTAAGAGTGCCTGACTATGCCCATCTTTTCTGCACAGGACAGGCAAATGATTGAAAGATTCACCCCTTCATTCATAGATTATGTTTCATTAAAGTAAGGCTGGGTTCAAATTAGCTGCGGCTCGCAGCAGGGCGCCGGTGCATTCCTGTTCTCCATTTCAGGGGCGAATCAGGTCAACATTTTTGCCTGAATTTGGACCTGAAAAGGAGCCAAAGACGCACATGGACCCTTTTCTAGTGCAGTTCGCAGCCACCCCGGAGCTGTGTGAACCGGTTCCATTAAAAGCCGGTCACACTCTCCTGTCATGTAAATTAGATGCGGGGAAACCTACATCCAATTTGCATAAGTGTGAACCCAGCCTTAGGCTTTAAGTCTGCAATAAAGTTATTGTCACACAACTGGGTGGGCTCAGAGTGCAATGCTCTGCACCGAGAACCCACCCTATTTTGAAGCCTATTAGAGCCTCTGGCTTTAACCACTTCAGCCCGAACCAGCTGGAAAGGCCAGAGCACTTTGCGATCGGCACTGCGTCGCTTTAACTGACAATTGCACAGTTGTGCGACGTACCTCCCTAGCAAAATTTACGTCCTTATTTTCCCACAAAAAGAGCTTTCTTTTGGTGGTATTTGATCACCTCTGCGTTTTTTATTTTTTGCGCTATAAACAAAAATAGAGCGACAATTTAAAAAAATATATATATTTTGTACTTTTTGCTATAATAAATATCCCCAATTATTTTTTTAAAAAAAGCATTTTTTTTCTCAGTTTAGGCCGATATGTATTCTTCTACATATTTTTGGTAAATAAAATCGCAATAAGCATATATTGATTGGTTTACGCAAAAGATATAGCGTCTATAAAATAGGGGATAGTTTTATGGCATTTTTATTATTATTATTTATTTTTTTTAACTAGTAATGGCGGCACAAAGCAAGGTCCTGACCTCAACCCAATAGAACACCTTTGGGATGAATGAGTGGAGACTGCGAGCCAGGCCTTCTTGTGCAACATCAATGCCTGACCTCACAAATGATCTTCTGGAAGAATGGTCAAACGTTCCCATAGACACACTCCTAAACCTTGTGGACAGCCTTCCTAGAAGAGTTGAAACTGTTTGGCCCTGCTGCGGAAATTCTTTGAACGTAACTTGTACGGGGGAGGAGCTACGCATGACGTCACCCACTGCTGCCCTATGGAATTGATATGACTGCTTATCTTTTTATGTGAACAGTGTGTTTAACAAATTAATAAATTCAATGCTTAAACGGTGAGCACTTAGATAGTTTCTTTCTACCTATGACCTGGCGTCCTATGCTGAGTCTCAAGGAGACGTGAGAGAACGATATGGTCCGTGTTAACTCATTTGATACCCGCTTGCATGACTACCTGTTTTCTCAGGGGTCCATAATATGAAGTGAGAGTGTTTAGTTAGACTGGAGGTGGAGGGACTGTCACGTTATTGTGGACTGTTTCAGCACTGGTGGAATACTACTTGTGGATCTGGCTGTATATCATCTCTCTGGACTGCTATATCATCTCTTCTGATTACTTTTACATTATTAGTTCTGTTGTTATTATAATTTTTTTTCTTGCGCCGCACTTCTATCCATATATACCATTGAAACTGTTATAGCTGTAAAGGGTGGGCAACTCAATATTGAACCCTATGGACTAAGGCTGGATTCACATCTATGCAGTTTAAGTGCTTTTTGCATTTTTCAGGTTTGCACTACAGTCTATTTAACATGGTTTCTTATGGAACACATTCTGTAGTGCAAATCTGCAAAATGCAAAAAGCACTAAAAATGCATATGTGTGAATCAGGCTTAAGACTGGGATGCCATTAAAGTTCATATGCGTGTAAAGGCAGGTGTCCCAATACTTTTGACAATATAGTGTATGTGGTATAGCTGCAATTGTCAGGGGCAGAATTTAATTTGGGATGTTCTTTGGTGGAAGGTTATGGTAGTAGGAAGAAATAAACAGGTACATGTTACAGTAGGTCAGTTTTTCTTTGATAATAAAAAAAAATAAAAAATCTGGGAGATAGCCATTACCATTTACCACCGAATAAAAGCCCAATTTGTCCTGGAAAAATAAAAAAAAGCGGTATAATGCATCTGGATGAACAAAGTAGTTGTGAGGATAAATACGGTTTTACTAACACATGTCAAAGTTGTAAAATTGTGCTTAGGCATTAAGATTTTTTTACCCTTATGCAGTGTACACACGATCATTTTTCGGCTTGTAAAAAAAAAAGTTTTTCAGCCTCTAAAAAATTTTTTTTTCCAACTCCAATTATTAAAACGCCTTGCCTACACAAGATCGTTAAAAAAAAAATGCTCTAGCAAAGCGCGGTGACGTACAACACGTATGACGGCACTATAAAGGGGAAGTTCCATACGGATGACGCCACCCTTTGGGCTGCTTTCGTGTTAGTAAAAGACGATTTGCGCTTTTCTGTCTGTTACAGCGTGATGAATGTGCTTACTCCATTACGAATGGTAGCTTTACCAGAACGAGCGCTCCCGTCTCATAACTTGCTTCTGAGCATGCGTGGGTTTTTCACGTTGTTTAAGCCCACACACGATAATTTTTTACAACCCAAAAACGTCATAGTTTAACCACTTAAGGACCCCTTCACGGCAATATACGTCGGCAAAATGGCACGGCTGGGCACATCCATGTACCTGTGGAGTCGCGTGCGCGCCACCGGTGCTTGCACGCGACCCGGTCCGAAGCTCCGTGACCACGGCCACGGGACCTGATCGCCGCCGGTGTCCCGCGATCGGTCCTCCGGAGCTGAAGAACGGGGAGAGGTGTGTGTAAACACACCTTCCCTGTTCTTTGTTGTGGCAGTATCATTGATCGTGTGTTCCCTGTTATAGGGAAACACGATTAATGACATCACACGTCCAGCCCCGCCCCCCTACAGTTAGAAACACATATGAGGTCACACTTAACCCCTACAGCGCCCCCTAGTGGTTAACTCCCAAACTGCAAATGTCATTTTCACAGTAAACAATGCATTTTTTATAGCATTTTTTGCTGTGAAAATGACAATGGTCCCAAAAATGTGTCAAAATTGTCCGATTTGTCCGCCATAATGTCGCTGATCGCCGCCATTAGTAGTAAAAAAAAAAAATATTAATAAAAATGTAATAAAACTATCTCCTATTTTCTAAACGCTATTAATTTTGCGCAAACCAATTGATAAACGCATTTTTTTTAACCAAAAATAGGTAGAAGAATACGTATCGGCCTAAACTGAGAAAAAAATATGTTTTTTATATCTTTTTTGGGGATATTTATTATAGCAAAAAGTAAAAAATACTTATTTTTTTTTCAAAATTGTCGCTCTAATTTTGTTTATAGCGCAAAAAATAAAAACCGCAGAGGTGATCAAATACAACCAAAAGAAAGCTCTATTTGTGGGAAAAAAAGGACGCCAATTTTGTTTGGGAGCCACATCGCATGACCGCTGTCAGTTAAAGCGACGCAGTGCCGAATCGCAAAAATTTGCCAGGTCCCTTACCTGCATAAAGGTCCGGGTCTTAAGTGGTTAAAACGTCGTTAAAAAATGCAGCATGTTCAAAAAAAAATTGGGTCGTTCTTCAGAACCCGAAAAATGATGTAAAGCCCACACACGATCGTTTTAAATGACATTTTTTTAAAACGTTGTTTTTCAATGCCGGAAAATGATCGATTAGGCACAAAGGGGTTAAACTTATGGTCATTTTTGTTTCATAGTGCACTACATGCAGCAATCAAAGTGACAAAATAGGTAAATGCTAATTAAAAGAAATCATGTTAACTTTGTGCATTGCAGGTTTTTTGTTAAGTTACAATTATTCTAGCAATTGAGAGATAATTTGACCAGCTGTCTGTTCCATTGACCAATTCACACGACACTGCCTGAGACCAGCAATGCCAGATGGTGTCAGTTTATTAGAATGGGTGATCAAGTCCTCATTTAATCTCCACTTTTCATACATAAAGCACTTCATAGTTTGCTGCATCCAAAAATAGGGAAAGAGATCAAACAAGGCTGAATCAACCCACACCGGTCCATCTGCCATACTTCCGCCTGAAATTCGAAATATTCTTTCTTATCATTTTCTCTCTGTATATCTTATATTGATGGTTCAAAGTCCTGTGTGCAAAGTCTTATCTTTTGTCCTAAAGACCCTTCTCCAAATGTGGTGATGTCCTTATCTGAAGCTGGAACCTTATGCATTACTTTGCCATTGGTGAAGGATCTCAAACACTTATGCCGCGTACACACCATCACTTTATGTGATGAAAAAAAATGACACTTTCTGTGAAGTAAAAAATGACGTTTTTGAAACTTCAATTTTCAAAGACGAAGTTGCCTACACACCATCGTTTTTCTCACAATGATCTTGCAAAGTGAGGTTACGTTCCACCACGTTTTACCATTGAAGCTTGCTTCATAAGTAGCTTCTGGGCATGCGTGGATGTTTTTTGCTACACACGGTCAATTTCTGTGAAGTAAAAAGTGCACTTTTGAAAAACGACACATAAAATTGAAGCATGCTTCAATTTTTTTTGGTCGTTTTTTACAGGACATAAAACAACGTTTTCCCCCACACACAGTCAATTAAAGTGACGTTTTTAAAAACGTCATTTTTTTTCATCACATAAAGTGATGGTGTGTACGCGGCATTAGGGCTAGATTCACGTAGCCCTGCGTAATTTAGTGCGGGCGTAACGTATCTCCGATACGTTACGCCGCCGTAAATTAGGGCGCAAGTTCCGTATTCATAAAGAACTTGCGCCCTAAGTTACGGCGGCGTAACGTATGTGGGCCGGCGTAAGCCCACCATGTGGGCGTGTTTTACCTAAATTAATGGTTACCCCGCGTATTTTGCGTTTTCTACGAACGGCGCATGTGCCGTTCGTGAAAGAATCCCAGTGCGCATGCTAGAAATTCCGCCGCAAACCGTCATTGCTTTCGACGTGAACGTAAATTACGTCCAGCCCTATTCGCGAACGACTTACGCAAACAACGTAAAAATAAAAAATTTGACGCGGGAACGACGTCCATACTTAACATTGCGTACGCCTCATAATAGCAGGAGCAACCTTACGCCGAAAAAGCCTAACGTAAACGACGTAAAAAAATAGCGCCGGGCGTACGTACATTTGTGAATCGGCGTATCTAGGTCATTTGCATATTCTACGCCGAAAATGACGGAAGCGCTACCTAGCTGCCAGCGTAAATATGCACCTAAGATACGACGGCGTAGGAGACTTACGCCGCTCGTATCTTAGCCTAATTTAAGCGTATCTGGTTTCCAGAATACGCTTAAATTTACGACGGCGTAGATTCAGAGTTACGGCGTAACTCTCTATGAATCTAGCCCATACCTTGTAAAAAAAAACAAAAAAAAAAATCACCTTTAGTTTAACCACTTCAGCCCCGGAAAAATGTACCCAACTCCTCACCAGAGCACTTTTTGCGATTCGGCACTGCATCGCTTTAACTGACAATTGCACGGTCGTGCGACGTGGCACCCAAACAAAATTGACGTCCATTTTTTCCCACAAATAGAGCTTTCTTTTGGTGGTATTTGATCATCTCTGCGTTTTTTTTTTTTTTTTTTGCGCTATAGACAAAAAAAAAAAGAACGACAATTTAGAAAAAAACACAATATTTTGTACTTTTTGCTATAATAAATATCCCCAATTTTTTTTTAACCACTTCAGCCCCGGACCATTTTGCTAGTCAAAGACCAGAGCACTTTTTGCGATTCGGCACTGCGTCGCTTTAACTGGCAATTGCGCGGTCGTGCGACGTGGCTCCCAAACAAAATTGGCGTCCTTTTTTCCCCACAAATAGAGATTTCTTTTGGTGGTATTTGATCATCTCTGCGATTTTTTATATATTTTTTGCGATATAGAAAAAAAAAAAAGCGACAATTTTGAAAAAAAAATTATATTTTTTACTATTTGCTATAATAAATATCCCCCAAAATATATAAAATAACATTTTTTTCCCTCAGTTTAGGCCGATACGTATTCTTTTACATATTTTTCTAAAAAAAAAAATCGCAATGAACGTTTATTGATTGGTTTGCGCAAAAGTTATAGCGTTTACAAAATAGGGGATAGATTTATGGCATTTTTATTAATATATTCTTTTTACTAGTAATGGCGGCGATCAGCGATTTTTTTCGGTACTGCGACGTTATGGCAGACACATCGGACACTTTTGACAAATTTTTGGGACCATTGGCATTTTTATAGCGATCAGTGCTATAAAAATGCATTGGATTACTATAAAAATGCCACTGGCAGGGAAGGGGTTAACACTAGGGAGCGGGGAAGGAGTTAAGTATGTCCCTGGGTGTGTTCTAACTGTAGGGGGGGAGTGGCCTCACTAGGGGAAATGACTGATCGCTGTTCATACATTGTATGAACAGACGGTCAGGCATTTCTCCCTTGACAGGACCGGGAGCTGTGCGTTTACACACACAGCTCCCAGTCCTCGCTCTGTAACGAGCAATTGGTGGCGATCACGCCCGCCGGGCACGCAAACGGGAGTCAGGGACGAGTAGTTAACCACTTCAGCCCTGGAAGAATTTACCCAATTCCTGACCAGAGCACATTTTGCGATTCGGCACTGCTTCACTTTAATTGACAATTGCGCCGTCGTGCGGCGTTGCACCCAAACAAAATTGACGTCCTTTTTTTCCCCACAAATAGAGCTTTCTTTTGGTGGTTATTGATTACCTCTGCGGTTTTTATTTTTTGCGCTATAAACAAAAAAAGAGTGTAAATTTTGAAAAAAAAAAGCTATATTTTTTACTTTTTGCTATAATAAATATCCCCAACAAATATATAAAAAAAAACGAATTTCTTTCTCAGTTTAGGCCGATACGTATTCTTCTACATATTTTTGGTAAAAAAAAAATGCAATAAGTGTATATTGATTGGTTTGCGCAAAAGTTATGTCGTCTACAAAATAGGGGATAGATTTATAGCATTTTTATTATTATTTTTTACTAGTAATGGCGGCGATCTGCGATTTTTATCGGGATTGCGACATTATGGCCGACACATCAGACACCTTTAACGCTATTTTGGGAGCGTTGTCATTTATACAGCGATCAGTGCTAAAAAAAATGCACTGATCACTGTGGAAATGGCACTGGCAGGGAAGGGTTTTACCACTAGGGGGCAATGAAGGGGTTAAGTGTGTCCTAGGGAGTGATTCTAACTGCGGGGAGATGGGCTACCTGTGACGTGACAGCGATCACTGCTCCCGATGACAGTAGACCAGTGTCCTGTCACTACGCAGAACAGGGAAATGCCTTGTTTACACAGGCATCTCCCTGTTCTGCCTCTCTGTGACACGATCGCGGGACACGGCGGCAAATTCGTTGCTTTGCCCAGCCGGGCCATTCTGCCGACATTCAGGCGGCGGTCGACAAGCGGTTCATTTTCATTTTATTTCTTTTTTTTCATTCAAAGTCCTACTGGAAATAAAAAACCAAAAGAAGCTGTTTTGTACAGATGCTTCTTTGCTCTCAAGTCAGCCTTTCATTTGGTCCAATGGATACATTTCATGAATTTTTCATGCTTGAGATGCGGCGGACATTGAAGGATGGCGCTAATAACCTGATTGAGCAATTAGACTATTAGAGACATTATTTCATACAGGATTCTGCATTGTAATGCTTCATTCTGCTCTGCATTTCTCCTGACATTCATCAATTAGTAGTAACAGCTGTAATTAAATATATTATCCCATCTTGTTCTCTACACCTTATAATCATGCCTTTTATCTACACTGTACACAGTACCAGTTTAACGTTCCCGATGAACCTGACTGGCCAATGGCCATCTCGTAGTGCTTATTTAAAGTATTAAGTATTAAGCCCGAAACCAAAACTTTTATATATTGCAGCTTAGATGTGGCGGCTGCATTTGTTTTCTTTTTTCGTATTTTTTCCTTCTGTTTTCACCTGGTGATCCAGCCAATGACACTCCTCCTGCAGTACAATGCATACACTCCCATCTCTTCTGAGGTCAAGGGGTTCCTTACCCATGAAATAGATAGAGCGCCCAGAGGCGATTCAGTTCACATGTGTTGCGCTTTACAAGTTTCTCACTCACTCACTCACTCACTCACTCTGGATGAAGGAGCAACAGAGACACCTTTGGACTACACTACAGCATTGTTAATCTGGGGGGGGGGGTGTTTTAAGCACTAGCTGATTTAGATACACTAAAAATATTAAAGATAGCACTTTTTAACCTCTTGCTGACTGCCTCACGTACATATACGTCGGCAGAATGGCACGGGCAGGCAAAGCAATGTACCTGTTTGTTGCTTTGAATCTGCCTCCTAGCACGCCCACGGCAAAAAGCGGTGCCCTTGCTCACGGGACCCGCTGACTCAATGTCCGCCGGTGTCCCACGATCGTGTCATGAAGCTGCAGAACAGGGGGATGCCTATGTAAACTACCATATTTGCCGGCGTATAAGACGACTCGGCATATAAGACAACTCGGCATATAAGACCACCCCCTAAAACGGTGGTTTTGTAGTCTACTCACTGTATTAGACGACCCCCTTGTGTGGAAGTAATGAAGAAGCCGCAGCCCGCCGGGTGCTCTGTACAGCTGTATGTAGTTTGTATATGCGCGCCGCACTCAGCCAATCCCGATGCACTGTGGGTTTTAATTAAATGAAGAAGCCGCAGCCCGCCGGGTGCTCTGTACGGCTGTATGTAGTTTGTATATGCGCGCTCAGCCAATCCTGATGCACTGTGTTGATGACAGAGCATGCTAAGCCTGCTCGGATTGGATAACAACCTCTGCCAATCCGAGCAGGCTACATAAATGTAGCCTGCTCGGATTGGCAGAGGTCGTTACTCCAATCCGAGCAGGCTTAGCATGCTCTGTCATCACACAGTGCATCGGGATTGGCTAAGCGGCGCATATACAGAATACATGCCGCCATACAGAGCACCCGGCAGCTGATATCGATCGAGCAGCTGCTATACCCGGCGTATAAGACGACCCCCGGATTTTGGCTGTGTAATTCCGGTGTAAAAAGTCGTCTTATACACCGGAAAATACGGTAGGCATTTCCCTGTTCTGCCTAGTGACAGGACAGTGATCTACTGCTCCCTGTCATCGGGAGCAGTGATCAATGTCGTGTCACTTGTAGCCCAGCCCCCTCACAGTTAGAATCACTCCCTAGGACACACTTAACCACTTCAGCGCCACCTAGTGGTTAACCCCTTCACTGCCAGTGTCATTTACACAGTAACCAGTGCATTTTTTATAGCACTGATCGCTGTATAAATGAAAATGGTCCCAAAATAGTGTCAAAAGTGTCCAATGTGTCCGCCATAATGTCGCAGTCACAATAAAAATCGCAAATCGCCGCCATTACTAGTAAAAAAAAAAATTGTCGCTCTTTTTTGTTTATATCGCAAAAAATTAAAACCGCAGATCTGATCAAATACCACCAAAAGAAATCTCTATTTAGGACGTTAAATTTTGTTTGGGTGCAAGGTCGCACGACCGCGCAATTGTCAGTTAAAGCGACGCAGTGCCGAATCGCAAAAAATGTCACGGTCATTGGGTAGCCAATTCTTCCAGGGCTGAAGTGGTTAAAGTGACACTTCAGTCTATTTCTAGCTGCAAATACCTCCCCCCCCGTTCACATTGGAGCAACTTGTCAAGGGTTGAGTTGAGGACAGGGCCGTCTTAATAGCTTCATGGGCCCCTGGGCAAAGTAATGCTCTGGGGCCCCTACAATGGGGTAGATTCAGGTAGCAATTGCGTCTGCGTAACCATAGTTACGCAGCGCAATTGCTTACTTGCGCCGGCGTAACGACTTCTCCTGATTCAGAGAGCTCCTTATGCGTGGCATAAGGCTCTTATGCCCTCATATCTTAGGCTGCATTCTTACGCAGGCCGCTAGGTGGCGTTCCCGTAGTGGTCAGCGTAGAGTATGCAAATTGCATACTAACGCTGATTCACTACCGTACGCGCGCCCTGCGTATGCAGTTTACGTCGTTTGCGTACGTCGTGTTTAGCGTAAGGCTGCTCCTGCTAATAGCAGGCGCAGCCAATGCTAAGGATACCCATCGTTCCCGCGTCGCGAGGTTTAAATTTTACGTAGTTTGCGTAAGTGAATTGTGAATGGCGCTGGACGCCATTCACGTTCACTTTGACGCAAATGACGTCCTTGCGACGTCATTTACCGCAATGCACGTCGGGAAAGTTTCCCGACGGAGCATGCGCTCTACGCTCGGCGCGGGAACGCGCCTAATTTAAATGATTCCCGCCCCCTACGGGATCATATACATTAGGCGCCCTTACGCAGGGCATTTTTGAGGAGCGCCCACGCAAATTATGTGGCTACTGCTTCATGAATGAAGCGTAGCGCAAATAATTTGCGTAGGCGCAAGGTAAAAAGGGTACACTGCGCCTCCGTAAGGAGCGCGCAGCTGTACCTGAATCTACCCCAGTGATGACAGTGCAGGTAAACAGACATCAAGTAGGTAGCAGGCAGACTGCCTCACCTGTGTATCTATCATTCTCGGTACTATCATGGGCCCCCCAATTTCGGGGCACCGTGGGCTCAAGGACCAGCTGCTTTGGGGAAAGTGCAGGGGCCCCCCATGCAGCTGGGGCCCCTGGGCAGTGACCAGGTGTGCCCTCTCATTAAGACAGCCCTGGTCGAGGGACATTTAAAAAATAGAGCTCACCTCACCTCATCCTGTTGGGTATAAAAAGTGCATATGGGCCGGTTTAATAACTTTCTTTTATAAATCAGCTCCTTTATTCAACTGCAAACCCCCATTGCTCCTTCAAAGAAGAAGAACATTCTAAAATTTAGATTCATTTTATGGAAGGGAATTCTTAAGTTGCCTAATTGGGCGATTGTTAATGATTACTTATGGAAAAAGTCCATTATATGTAAGAGCGGCAATCAGGGCTAATCTATTCAACTCTGTGATACATTTTCTAAACAAAGAACAGCCTGAATCGTACATAATTAGCCTCTATTCTTGCATGCTTTTAATTGGTGTCTTTTTATTTCTCTGCAAACACAAATTTCTGCAAGTCACAGAAGAATTTCTTTACTTGGAAAGAATGGGCAAGATATATTAAGAAAAGACTGAACACTCATTGTTATCACTGCAATTAACCAGCCTGGGGCTTTGCAATCAGTTACAATGCAGCTGACAATGAACTACTACCTCCAGCATGCTCTATAGGTGGACACACCACTTCATCAAGCTTCTACAGGTATATGTAATAGATTAGAAATGATTTAGACAAGGCCAAATGGCATTGTAAAAAGGTGTATTAAAGAGAAACTCTTACCAAAAAAAGAAATACACTACCACCCTTAGTTTATTTAACCACTTAAAGGAGTTGTAAAGGTTCGTTTTTTATTTTCTAAATTGGTTCCTTTAAGCTAGTGCATTGTTGGTTCACTTACCTTTTCCTTTGATTTCCCTTCTAAATGTTTTTTTTCTTTGTCTGAATTTCTCACTTCCTGTTTCTCCTCAGTAAACTTGCCCTCATCATCTGATCTGTGGTTAGTCAGCCAGAACAGCTTACTGAGGAGGAACAGGAAGTGAGATATTCAGACAAAGAAAAAAAAACATTTAGAAGGGAAATCGAAGGAAAAGGTAAGTGAATCAAAAATGCACTAGCTTAAAGGAACCCATTTAGAAAATAAAAAACAAAGCTTTACAACCCCTTTAACCACTTACCGCCCGGCGAATAGGAAATTTACGTCCGGGAAGTGGTTACAGAATCCTGACAGGACGTCCATGGACGTCCTGCAGAATAATGCCTAGCGCGTGCCCACGGGGACGCGCAGCGCGGTGATCGGGGACGGCGTGTGTCCCTCGGACACAGCGCTTCCCCGATCACGGTAAACAGCCAATTTCATTGGCTGTTTACCACGTGATCGGCTGTGTCAAAGACACAGTCGATCACATGTCAAAACAAACTCGGCGGCGCGCTCCGTGCGCGCCGCCAGAGGCATGCAGAGCGGGGATCGGGGAAGGCGCGTGTCCCTTGGACACAGCGCTTCCCCGATCAGGGTAAACAGCCAATAAAATTGGCTGTTTACCACGTGACCGGCTGTGTCCAATCACAGCCAGTCACAAATGTAAACAAAACAAGGCAGTTACTATCTGATCTCTGATCTCTCCTCACTCACCGATTTGTGAGGAGAGAGCAGGGATCAGTAAGTGAGATCAGTGTAGTCTGTCTTGTACTGTACACAACACAGCCCCCCCTCCCCCCCACCAATAAAGAGGACCTGACACAGCCCAGCCCATCTGTCAATCAGCCCATCTGTCAATCAGTCCTGCCGCCACCCGTACCGCCGCCATCGGTACCGCTGCCACCCGTACCGCCATCGGTACCGCTGCCACCCGTACCGCCACCATCCATACCGCCATCGGTACCACCACCTCCCGTACCGCCACCATCCATACCGCCATCAGTACCACCACCGGTACCACCGCCATCGGTACCACCACCCATACCACCACCATCGGTACCACCACCTGTACCACCGCCATCGGTACCACCACACATTCCTGCCACTAATACCTCCATCGGTACCGCCACACAGGCTACCAGTACCGCCATCTGTACCACCACCCGTACCAACACCACCCCGTACCACCGACATCGGTACCACCACCCATACCTGCTGCTAATACCTTCATCGGTACCACCACACCGGCCGCCACCACTACCACCAGTAGTACTATTACACAGGCCCAACAATAAGTACTGTCATACTGCCATAATGTCCCAAAGGCTTTACACAACCGAGGAGGCATTTGCCATTATTTCCACCATGTCGGAAAACAGCGAGGAGCTCCCATTATCCGATTCTGATTCGGAATACGAGCCAGTGGAGGATAGTGGCTCAGAGTCCGAGTCCCCGGAGGAAACCGTCCCTCCCAAAAGAATGCGATCAGGACCAAGTTTGGGACCAAGTTCAAGACCAAGTTCAAGACCAAGTTTAGGACCAAGATCAGGACCAAGATCAGGACCAAGTTCAGGACCAAGTTCAGGACCAAGATCAGGACCAAGATCAGGACCAAGATCCGGAGATCTGCCCAGCACCAGCAGCGCCATACCCCAGGAAGAGGAGCCCAGTACAAATAATGGAAATACACGCCCAATTCGAAGAATCCTGCCCCAGTCCTACCTTCCTGATGCCCTGGCAAACCCCTTATGGTTGCCTGCCAACTCAGGATCCGCTATCATCCCCCCTTTCACCGCACAGCCAGGTGTGCAGCCCGACACTACGGATTTTTCTCAATTTGATTATTTTTGTTTATTTTTCCCAGAAGATTTTATGCAGAATATAGTGGATCAAACCAATATATATGCATCCCAATTTATTGCCGCCAACCCCAATTCTTCCTACGCCCGCATGTTCCAGTGGCGGCGTCTAACATTGGAAGAATTTAAAATGTTTTTGGGCCTTATGTTCAATATGGGGCTTTCACAGAAGAACGAAGGCCATTCATATTGGTCTACACGCCCCATCCAACACATGCCTATATTTTCCGCTGTCATGTCCAGGACAAGATACGACATGATAATGTGTTTTCTCCACTTTAATGACAATTCACAGTGCCTTCCCCGAGATCATCCCCACTACGACAAATTATACAAAATACGCCCCCTAATCAATGCCTTTTCCCAGCGATTTGCAAAAGTTTTCATCCCAGACCAAAACATTTGTGTGGACGAGTCCCTCATCCATTTCACTGGCCGACTGCACTTCAAGCAGTACATCCCAAACAAGAGAGCCAGGTATGGGTTAAAATTAAATAAATTATGCGATCAAGCCACTGGATATGTGTTCACATTCAGGATCTACGAAGGCAAAGACTCCCAGCTCCAGCCCCGTGATTGCCCCACATATATTGGAACCAGTGGGAAAATTGTCTGGGAGTTGGCATACCCCCTGTTCGGAAAAGGCTACCATTTATATGTTGATAATTATTATACCAGCCTGCCCCTTTTTCGTCACCTTTATAGCAAGCAAACCCCGGCCTGCGGTACCTTAAAAAAAAAACGGAAGGGATTCCCACAAAATTTGTTGACCAAAAATTTGAAAACTGGAGAATCGTCATTCATGAGGAACGAGGAGGTGTTGGCCATGAAGTGAAGGGACAAGAAAGATGTCCACATCCTCTCTACCATCCACAATGAACCCCTGGTGGAGATCCAAAGACGACGCGGCCCTATTACAAAGCCCGAATGTGTTTACGATTACAATTTGTACATGGGTGGGGTGGATTTAAATCACCAGATGCTACAGCCCTACTTATCAACAAGAAAGTCCTATTATTGGCACAAAAAAGTTGCGTTTCACTTGTTTCACATGGCCCTTTATAATTTGTTTGTCTGCTACCAAAAAGCCAATCAGCCAACTCAAAACCCACAAATCTCCTACCTCAGATATATCGAAGATATCATTGAAGCTCTCATTTACCAACAAGATCCCGTCCCAGGAAGCATTCGCTCTGATTGTGTGAGTCGTCTTCACGAGCGACACTTTCCCTTTAGCATCCCCCCCACAGAATCTGGAAGAAAACGCCAAAAAAGATGCCGTGTATGCAGCAGAGCAGGAGTAAGAAGAGACACCACCTGTTACTGTCCTGATTGTCCCTCCCAACCTGGCCTGTGCATGGGACAGTGCTTCAAAAAGTATCATACATCCATCCAATATTAGTTCCCCTTATTATTAATAGACTGCCATTTCCCCATTTGCCTGCTACCATGTTACTACCTTCCATGTCAATTAACTGACCCTGGCCTGTTTTCCGACGATGTCTTTGCTTGCCGATTTAAACCACGTTTCTGACCTCCATGTGTACCAACCTCAGCCTGTTTACCGACGATGTCTTTGCTTGCCGATTTAAACCTTGTTTCTGACCTCCATGTGTACCAACCTCAGCCTGTTTACCGACGATGTCTTTGCTTGCCGATTTAAACCTCGTTTCTGACCTCCATGTGTACCAGCCTCAGCCTGTTTACCGACGATGCCTCTGCCTGCCGATTTAAACCACATTTCTGACTTCCACGTGCACCGACCTTCGCCTGTTAATCTACCATGTTTTTGCCTGCCACTTGGACTGATCTTTTGGCCATTTACTTTTAGTACACAGGGGTCTCACATATGTGAGGGGCTTCAGAAAAGCGTTCTGAGTAGAGAAAAACAGTTTTTCGTTTTCTGTGCTCCCAGAACAGGGTCTGGTTGCCCGGAGGCTTCAAAGCGATTTGGGTGGGAGAAGCCTCTACCCCTGTCCCCCTGGCCCTAAGCTTGACGGTCCTTCCTGCTGCCTGGACCAATACTTTGGCTGTGTTGATCATATATCTTCCTGCTGCCTCTACTGACTTTGCACAGTATTTCTGCTGGGACACCTCTGCCTGCTACCTGGACCTGTGCTTTGGCTGTGCTTTTGGCTGTGCTTTGGCTGTGCTTTGGCTGTGCTCTGGCTGTGCTGACAGTTTCTCTGCCTGTACGAACTATGGACAGTATTCCTGCCTGCTGCCTGAATGATTGCTTTTGTTGTCGCTGACCTCATCCCTGTCTGCTGCCTGGACTGATGCTCTCCTCTGTGGACCACTGAACTTCTAAAACCACAGGTAATATTTTTTTATTTGGTATGTACCTGCTATGTGTTAGATATATGAAGGGCCTTCAAAAATGTGATCGGTAGTCAGAAAATGATATGTGCAATTAATGCTGCTAGAATGCCTGGAAGTGCTACTTAGATGTTGGGCCTCTGTATGTGGTCAGGCTGTGTAAAAGTCCCACACATTTGGTATTGCCATACTCAGGAGGAGTAGTGGAATGCATTTGGGGGTGTCATGTTTGCTATGTATATGCTATGTGTTAGAAATATCTTATAAATGGACAACTTTGTGTAAAAAAAAAAGCATTTTCATTTTGTTTCCACATTTTCCAAAACCTTCTGGAAAAAAATGAACTGCTCAAAAGACTCATAATGCTTCATAGATTATACGTTGGGGTGTGTGCTTTCCAAAATGGGGTCATTTTGTGGACAATTCCATTGTCCTGGTGCTCCAGGGCCTTCAAAAGTGTAATAGGTGGTTGAGAAAGGATATGTGCAATTTATGCTTGTAGAACGCCTGAAAGTGCTACTTCAATGTTGGGCCTCTGTATGTGGCCAAGCTGTGTAAAAGTCCCACACATTTGGTATCGCCATACTCAGGAGGAGTAGCGGAATGCATTTTGGGGTGTCATGTTTGCTAAGTATATGCTATGTGTTAGAAATATCTTATAAATGGACAACTTTGTGTAAAAAAAAAGCATTTTCATTTTTTTTCCCACATTTTCCAAAACCTTCTGGAAAAAAATGAACCGTTCAAAAGACTCATAATGCTTCATAGATTATACGTTGGGGTGTGTGCTTTCCAAAATGGGGTCATTTTGTGGACAATTTCATTGTCCTGGTGCTCCAGGGCCTTCAAAAGTGTAATAGGTGGTTGAGAAAGGATATGTGCGATTTATGCTTGTAGAACGCCTGAAAGTGCTACTTCAATGTTGGGCCTCTGTATGTGGCCAGGCTGTGTAAAAGTCCCACACATTTGGTATTGCCATACTCAGGAGGAGTAGCAGAATGTATTTTGGGGTGTAGTTTTACAGGGAGTGCAGAATTATTAGGCAAATTAGTATTTTGACCACATCATCCTCTTTATGCATGTTGTCTTACTCCAAGCTGTATAGGCTCGAAAGCCTACTACCAATTAAGCATATTAGGTGATGTGCATCTCTGTAATGAGAAGGTGTGTGGTCTAATGACATCAACACCCTATATCAGGTGTGCATAATTATTAGTCAACTTCCTTTCCTTTGGCAAAATGGGTCAAAAGAAGGACTTGACAGGCTCAGAAAAGTCAAAAATAGTGAGATATCTTGCAGAGGGATGCAGCACTCTTAAAATTGCAAAGCTTCTGAAGCGTGATCATCGAACAATCAAGCGTTTCATTCAAAATAGTCAATAGGGTCGCAAGAAGCGTGTGGAAAAACCAAGGCGCAAAATAACTGCCCATGAACTGAGAAAAGTCAAGCGTGCAGCTGCCAAGATGCCACTTGCCACCAGTTTGGCCATATTTCAGAGCTGCAACATCACTGGAGTGCCCAAAAGCACAAGGTGTGCAATACTCAGAGACATGGCCAAGGTAAGAAAGGCTGAAAGACGACCACCACTGAACAAGACACACAAGCTGAAACGTCAAGACTGGGCCAAGAAATATCTCAAGACTGATTTTTCTAAGGTTTTATGGACTGATGAAATGAGAGTGAGTCTTGATGGGCCAGATGGATGGGCCCGTGGCTGGATTGGTAAAGGGCAGAGAGCTCCAGTCCGACTCAGACGCCAGCAAGGTGGAGGTGGAGTACTGGTTTGGGCTGGTATCATCAAAGATGAGCTTGTGGGGCCTTTTCGGGTTGAGGATGGAGTCAATCTCAACTCCCAGTCCTACTGCCAGTTTCTGAAAGACACCTTCTTCAAGCAGTGGTACAGGAAGAAGTCTGCATCCTTCAAGAAAAACATGATTTTCATGCAGGACAATGCTCCATCACACGCGTCCAAGTACTCCACAGCGTGGCTAGCAAGAAAGGGTATAAAAGAAGAAAAACTAATGACATGGCCTCCTTGTTCACCTGATCTGAACCCCATTGAGAACCTGTGGTCCATCATCAAATGTGAGATTTACAAGGAGGGAAAACAGTACACCTCTCTGAACAGTGTCTGGGAGGCTGTGGTTGCTGCTGCACGCAATGTTGATGGTGAACAGATCAAAACACTGACAGAATCCATGGATGGCAGGCTTTTGAGTGTCCTTGCAAAGAAAGGTGGCTATATTGGTCACTGATTTGTTTTTGTTTTGTTTTTAAATGTCAGAAATGTATATTTGTGAATGTTGAGATGTTATATTGGTTTCACTGGTAAAAATAAATAATTTAAATGGGTATATATATTTTTTTTGTTAAGTTGCCTAATAATTATGCACAGTAGTAGTCACCTGCACACACAGATATCCCCCTAAAATAGCTAAAACTAAAAACAAACTAAAAACTACTTCCAAAAATATTCAGCTTTGATATTAATGAGTTTTTTGGGTTCATTGAGAACATGGTTGTTGTTCAATAATAAAATTAATCCTCAAAAATACAACTTGCCTAATAATTCTGCACTCCCTGTAATTATGCATATGCTATGTGAGTGAAATAACCTGTTAATATGACCAGTTTATGTAAAAAAAAAAAATCTTAATTTTCCTAAGAATTGTGGAAAAAAAATACAACTTCAAAAAACTCACCATGCCTCTTAGTAAATACCTTGGACTGTCTACTTTCCAAAAAGGGGTAATGTGGGGGGTATTTGTACTTTCCTGGCTTGTTATTGTCTCAAGAAATGAGATCGGCCTTCAGTACATTAGGTGTGATCAGATGTGATCAATTTTCAGTGATTGGCACCATAGTTTGTAGACTCTATAACTTTCACAAAGACCAAATAATATACACTAATTTGGTTTATTTTTACCAAAGATATGTAGCAGTATTAATTTTGGCACAAATTTATGAAGAAAAATTACTTATTTGCAAAATTTCACAATATAAACAAAAAAAAAAGTTGTTTTTTTTTTATTTTCGCTGTTTTTTTGCTTATAGCGCAAAAAATAAAAAACCCAGTGGCGATTAAATACCACCAAAAGAAAGCTATATTTGTGAGAATAAAATGATAAAAAATTTGGTTTGGATACAGTGTAACATGACTGAATATTTGTCATTCAAAGTGTGAGAGTGCTGAAAGTTGAAAATTGGTCTGGGCGGGAAGGTGCATACGTGCCTGGTATGGAAGTGGTTAGGGACCGGAAGGATTTGCCCCTTAATGACCAGGCCACTTTTGATATATGGACACTTACTGGGCATTGCGGCACCCAAAGCCGATCTGTTTCCCGGCTCTCGGGGGCCTTGGGGCTTGACTTCCTGGTTCCCTACTGCACATGCGCGAGTCGCGCTGCGCGATCCCACTGGTCCCTGCTGTCTTATGGGACCTGTGCCTCCCAGAAGACAATGGTGGGGGGATGGAGGAGGAAGCCAGACATGGCGTAGGTCACCGAGGCGACCAGTTCAAATACCTGGATTACACAGGTATCTGCTCCCTCCTCCCCCCTGAAATGTGCCAAATGTGACACTGGAGGGGGGGAGGATTTCTAAAAGAGGTGGTACTTCACTCTAGCTGACAATTTCGTGAGCATGCGACGCTGTTCCCAAAGAAAAACCACATAATTTTTTCCTCACGAATAGAGCGTTCCTTTGGTGGTATTTGATCGCCTCTGTGGGGGGGGGGGGGCTTGTTTGCGCTATAAAGAAAAGAACAGCGTCAATTTTGAAAAAAATATATATATTTTTTACTTTTTGCTATAATAAATATCCCCCCAAAAATTTAAAATAAACAGATTTCTTCATCAGTTTAAGTGGATATATATTCTTCTGCATCAGAGGTCTCTCTCACGCCGGTAATCACGGCCCTCCAGATGTTGCAAAACTACAAGTCCCATTAAGGCATTGTAAGGCTGACAGTTGCAAGCACGACTCCCATAGGCAGAGACATGATGGAACTTGTAGTTTCGACTGGAGGGCCGCCAGTTTGAGACACTTGTTCTACATATTTTTGGTAAAAAAATTGCAATAAGCGTATATTGATTGGTTTGCGCAAAAGTTATAGCATCTACAAAAATAGGGAATATATTTATGGCATTTTTATTTATTTATTTGTTTTTTTACTAGTAATGGTGGCGATCAGTGATTTTTAGCTGGATGCAACATTGCGGCAGACAGATGGGACACTTTTGACACTTTTGGGAAC
Source organism: Rana temporaria (assembly GCF_905171775.1). Taxonomy (NCBI): domain Eukaryota; kingdom Metazoa; phylum Chordata; class Amphibia; order Anura; family Ranidae; genus Rana; species Rana temporaria. Next base: position 50,829,934 of record NC_053491.1, read on the forward strand.
CAGTGACAATTATACAGCGATTAGAGCTAAAAATAGCCACTGACTACTGTACAAATGTCACTGGCAGGGAACGGATTAAACACTAGTGGGCGATCAAGGGGTTAAATGTGTTCCCTCGTGTGTGTTCTAACTGTGTGGGAATGGGACTGCTTGGAGGAGGAGACTGATCACTGTTCCTAATCTTTAGGAACATCAGATCTGTCTCTCCTCCCCTGACAGAACGGAGATCTGTTTACATTGACAGATCTCCATTCTGTCTCTGTCAGGAGTGATCGCGGTTGGCCGACCAGAACTGATGTGTCTCTGACCATCTCTTGTACTATGTCTGCAGTCTCTGACCATCTCCTGTATCATGTCTGTACTATGTCTGGGGGTCTTTCTAACAGACTCTCTAACAGAAGCCCTCTCTGTGCCCATTAGAGAGGCCCCCCTCCGGGTCACCAATAAAGTACTCTGCTTCTCTTCCTGTATTTTCTTTATTGTTAAGAATTAATGTAAGGATCCCAGGGTAATGAAGACTTTGTGGGGGAGCATCTCTGTGGTTGAGTCGTTGCCATAGAAATATTTGTAAAGGGGAGGAGTTAGTAAAATGATCACGCCCATATGGGGGCGCTAGAAATATTTCTGCACCCAGGCGCCTGTGACCCCAGGATCGGCCCTGATCTGCCCCTAGAGTTCTTAAAGGGGCCAACGTACCATGACGCCGATTCGCCCAGGGAAGCCAATCTGCCACAGTTTTACAGCAGTGGCTGGTCCTTAAGTGGTTAAACACTTCCAGCAGCTGATGGAACTTCACTGTCCCAATCCACATTGATTATTTTTCTTTTACAACATTTTTTATTAATATCTATAGCAACTTCACAGCTTGACAGTGTATGGATACATGATGGATGAACATAACAGAAAGAGCATTTTATGAAGAAAATAAAAATGCTAGGAATACAAACGGCAAAGAATTGTCGGCCAAGAAACACGAAACTACGTGTTTTTTCAGCTCTTTAGCGCCACCCTTTGGGCAACTTCTGCTAATGTTGTGTTATGGTGAGCATTGCTTCTGAGCATGCGTGTTTGTAGTTTGGATTTCTTCCAAAGGACTTGTGTACACACGATCCGATAATCCGACACCACACATTTGTTGTCGGAAATTTTTAAAGCATGCTATCCAATTTTTGTTGTCAGAAAATCTGACAACAATTGTCAGATGGAACATACAAACGGTCGGATTATCCGACAACATCCTGCCATCACACATTTCCCGTTGGAAAGTCTGATCATGTGTACGGGCCTCTGTGAACAGTACTGGGCATCTAGCCATATAACGAACTATTCCAGGCCTATGCCTGGTGGCCTGATGGATTTTAGGAAATAAGAGCCTCTAAGGTAAAGTAAATAGATACTACAATGAAAGGTACCATCATCCTTGAATTTTAGATATAGAATAACTGGATCTAAGGTCCCCAAACCAAAGAGCCAAGAAAGAAAGGGAGGGCCAATAGGACTATTGCGGTACAGATACAAAAATAAGAATAAAGGTATAAGTTTAAAACAAAAGATACATTTTATTAAAACATGAATCAAGACAACAATACAAAATTAAAATGGTGATGTTACGTACCTGGTTACTAGAGTCTGGTTGCAGGAGGGCCTCTCTTACGGCTCTGGCTCGCGAGCGGCTGGAGTGGGAACAGCGGACTCGGAGCACAGTGGGGTAGGAGTGCCGGAGTAGCGATGAGTAGAAGCAGGTAGCTGAGTCTCTCTGGTGTGGAGGTGCTGAAGACACTGAAGCAGAGGAGGGGGTCAGCGACCCTAACTGGAGGTGCAGCAACGGCAACAGGCTGATGAGGTAAGCAGGTTAGTAAGGAGCAGGAGATAGCAGGGTCAGATGAGCCGGGTCACAACGGATAGTCAGATGGTTCAGATGCGGAAGACTGGAGCGTAGTAGTGGTACAGGCAGGCAGGTCTGGCAACGGTGGATCAGATCAGAAGGGTAAGTCAACAAAAGCCGGAGTCAGGGGTTGGAGAAATACGGGTAGTCAGCAAGCCGGGTCAAAAGGTTCAATCAGAGATTCAGTCAGATAATCAGATTTTCAGATGCAAGTACACTCAAAACTGCAGATCCAGCAGCAATGTGCTGGGAACACCAGTGAGGTTTTAAAGTGCATTTGGCGCCAAACGTGCATGCGCGCGCTCTCGCCGCATGGCCGCCCATTGTGCACGCGCCCGTTGTGCGCACGCCCACGCCATTAGCGCGCGTGCACGAGCTTTGGACGCGCTGCTGTTTCCCCTGAATGGTGGATCGGCGGGATCGGAAGGTAAGTCCCTGACAGGTGATAACCGTATACAAAACCACTATAGAGGACCCCAAGTGGGGAACAACACAATGGGTTTGAGGTTATACTGGTCTCAACTAGTTTCGCTGTATACACCGCTTCATCAGGAGCACATCTAAAAATGATTAAACAATCAGTCAATAATTCAATTAATCACAAAACAACAATGTATAAAAAGGGGGGGGGGGACACTGGGCTAAGCCCCTTACATAAAAGAGTCCCGCTAGATGAGAACAGCGGGCGCGGCCAGACAAAGTCCTGTGCGGTAGCCATGGGGGACGCATGTGTGGAAAAGCCTACCTATCTATTATATAAAATATAGGGATATGTTAATCAGATAGGGGTTGTGTGGCACACATGATCACTTATGTGAGTGATAAGAAGGTTATAAAGGTGAGTGTGGTGAGGGTGTGAATAAAAATAAAAGGGAGAAAGGGAGATGAGAAAAGGAGTGAAGAGGAAGGAAGAAATTGGGAGAAGGGTATAGGGGGAAAAAATGGGGGGAGGGGGAAATGGGAGAGGGAAAGGGAGGAAAAGGGGGGGGGTAGAAAGTGGGAAATAGAAAGAGATGGATTTTAAGGTGGGACTGAGAAATAAGAGTACTGAAAGCGAGAATAAAGAAGCAGCAGGGTTTAAGGTTAGCAGAGATGAGAAGGGCTGCCAGACCCTAAGGATCTTATCATGGGTGTCTGAAAGGATAGCCGTCAACTTTTCATTAACCATTATGTCATCCTTGTGGTTCTTAAAGCGGAGGTTCACCCAAAAACACAACTTTGGACCATCCAAACTAGCATACTAGCATCAGCTAAAGTATGCCTTTTTTTTTTTTTATGCGCTGTACTTACGGTTTAATCCGTAAGTTTTGTTTCAGACACCTGTGGGGAATGGCCGTTCCTATGAAGAGTGGAACATGATTGACGGCCGGCTATGGTGCGTCCCACATTCCGAAAATAGCCGGAGTAGGACTCGCATCAGACTAGAAGCTGACTGCGCAGGCGCCGTATATGTCGGCGTCCTATTTCGGCTTTTTTCGGAAGGCATGACGCACCATAGCTGGATGTCAATCAAGTACCCCTCTTCATAGGAACGCCCATTTCCCGGCCGGACTCTGATACGAAAGTTACGGATTAAACCGTAAGTACAGCTCAAAAAAAGGCATACTGTATCTGCCGCTAGTATGCTCGTTTGTATGGTAGATCAAGAAAAAAAATTTTCAGGGTGAACCCCCGCTTTAACCGCTTCAAAACTTAATACTGGTGTCTTCCATGCCCTTGCTATTGTTAGCTTGGTTAAAGTAAAGAACTGTAGAGCAAGTTGGCATTCCGGGCAAAGCAGTTCTGCAATCGGGTTACAGAGAAGAGCCTCATATGGATATTTCACATCGATTGATTATTTTGAATCCTCTGCTGCTAGCATCAGTTAATAGATAGGAAAGTATATCGTATTTACTTGTTTTAAACTTTTTTTTTACATTTATTCAGTTACTGTACTTCCTGGTTTCTTGCCTAGGCAAATTATGTTGTACATCCCTAGGAGTCCACAGGAGGGGAGGAGAGGAGGGGGGGGTTTTCTCAGCTAAGCACACTTTCCTGCATGCATGCTTGAGCTAAGGGCAGATGGATTCCAGGAAGTAAATGCTATGTGAATCATTTGCCCTTACTTAGGGGGTTGTTTTTTAAAGTGTTTTTTGTTTAACAAAATAAAGCATGGAGACAAGGATGGATGTGGGGATTTTGCATTGAATATTAAAAATTTATGAAATAGTGTTTTTGGTTTGTGGTGCTCAGATGCAGTGAAAATCCGCTTTAATGAGTATTCAGCTTTTTTATCTTTTAATCTTTGCCAATGTTTCAGTTTAAACTGGGGATATGACAATCGCCTCAGGTTTTCTTGTTTTAGGGTGGCTCATTTCTCTTGGAGTCACCCTTGCATGCATGGACGAGAGTTGTGTCTCCTTACACTGTGTATATCTTTAGAAAACACAGCCCCATATCCATCCCTCCCAACTTTTGAACTTGAAAATGAGGGACACTGCAGAGATAGAATGACTTGCGACACAAAGTGGGTGTGACCAAACGTGATAGTGGGAGGGGCTTAAGGCATACCGCCCAACTTTTTGAAATGGAAATAAGGGTCACCTATTACCAAAAGTATGTAGGCATAGGGTACACCCCCTGCCACGCCCCCTTAAAGAAGAATGATACAAAAAAAACTATAGGTAGTGTAAATATCTCCTAAAGTTGTACCATTTAGGAGATATTTACTGTACATGCAGGCAGTGACATCACTGGCGCATGCGCTCTAAAGGAACGGCTACCGGTGCCGTTCCGTCCGAGCCCTGTGCCATGAACGGCGGCTCCCGCGCGCAATGTGCGGGAGTGACATCATTGTGTCATGAGTGACGTCATTGCGGCTCCGCCCAGTCACAGAGCCTGAGCCCGCAAACTCGGAAGCAAGACAGCTGAAGATGGAAACGACTGCAGCGCTGACATCACGGTGCTGAAACAGCTTTGTTTTAAGGCAAGTTTCACATAATGTACTAGTATGCGATGCATACTAGTACCCTGTTTCTCCGAAAATAAGCCCTATCCCAAAAATAAGACCTAGCGTGAGTTTCTGGGATGGCTGCAATATAAGCCCTACCCCAAAAATAAGCCCTAGTTAAAGTCCTTGTAAAAACATGTAATCCGTTCTGTAAAAAGATTATATAATGTGCAGTGTGGCACTGTAAGTAAGGTATTTTCCACAATAATGTTACACAAGGAGACACACTGCACATGATATTATCTTTTTACAGAACGGATTACATCATTTTATAAGGTCTATTTTTGGGATTACAGAATTTCACAATGCTGACTCCAGAGCTGACAGGGGGAGAAACTTTTTTGTACATACCATAAATAAATAAGACATCCCCTGAAAATAAGCCCTAGTGTGTTTTTTGTAGCCAGAATTAATATAAGACCCGGTCTTATTTTCGGGGAAACACGGTACATTATGACTTTACCTTGCAGGGGAAAAAAAAAAACGTCCAGCGGTATACAACCACTTTAAGGCCTGAGCTGCAAGAGAGAGACATTTTAATTTTCTTTGTGTTGGGGGGGTGATTATATTCCCTTAGGGCAGGCATGTCCAAAGTCCGGCCCCGGGGCCAATTGCGGCCCCCGTTCCAGTTTAATGTGGCCCCTCTGGTAATTTGGATATATACTGTATTTATCGGTGCTGCCTCGGAGGGGACAGGAAGGGTTGGGGAATGAGTGCTGTCAAATTACATACAGGAGAATCTCCTGTTTACTCTGCGGCATCTGCAATTGGAAGTCTTGTCTCCTGGGCTGCCATTGGACAACTCCTCTGTCTATTATAGGAGGCGGGACATTGTATTAAAGAGGCTGCTGTGTAAACAGGAGATTCTCCTGTATGTAATCTGTTGGCGTTCGTCCCGCCTCCCCTCCAAGGCTGCAGATGGGCATCGATCAGGCTGCATTCATGGCAATGGAGAGGCTGCATTCATGGCAATGGAGAGGCTGCATTCATGGCAAGGCTGGATTCATGGCAAGGCTGCATTGATGGGCAATGACCCTTATTTTGCTTCACAGTTCTTTATTTACATTTTTCTCCTGAAACTTCCCTCCTAACGTTAAGGTGCGTGTTATATGCCAATAAATACGGTATAGCCAAATAATACGCCTGAGGTCATCTCTTCACCACACACAGCCACAAAGGCAAGAGAATTCTTGTCAGGCAGTGTATTAGTGCTCAGGCAAACACACTTAGACCAAATTTTAATGGTTCAAAGAATGTCAGCAAAATGTTCGGCCCTCACGCATGTTCACTTCATCAAATCTGGCCTTCTTTGAAAAAAAGTTTGGCCACCCCTGCCTTAGGGGAAGTTTTACTTTCATTTTAAATAAAAGTGGGCCAACCAGCCCTTAACAAGAATTTCCTGGCTGGATGGAACTCATTGGCGAGCACTAATCTTGAGTGAAATCCCACCCTATCACGCAAAGTCAAAAGCCGCATACACACGGTCGGAATTTCCGACAACAAATGTTCGATGTGAGCTTGTTGACGGAAAATCCAACTGTGTTAATGCTCCATTGGACATTGGCTGTCGGAATTTCTGACAGCAAAAATTTGAGAGCTGGTTCTCAATTTTTCCGACATCAAAAGTTCTTGTCGGAAATTCAATTCAATTCAACGCACAAAAATCCTACGCATGCTTGGAATCAATTCGACCATTGAACTTAGTTTTTCTCGGCTCGTTGTAGTGTTGTACGTCACCGCGTTCTTGACGTTCGGAATGTCCGACAACATTTGTGTGACCGTCTGTATGCAAGACAAGTTTGAGCGGACATCCGTCTGAAAAAAATCCACGGTTTTGTTGTCGGAATGTCCGATCGTGTGTACACTGAAAGGAGTATGGCCCTCATCCTTTGATTCACACAACACATAACAACACACCATAGTGCATTTTAGTAAAAAATTGTGGCGTGTCCATTTTTCAGAAAGTTTTGGTGCAATGGCAGACTAATCATTTTTATAAGTTGCCTTAACACAACTCACATTTAAGCGTAACTAAATACCTGTTAATGCACCACAATAATGTAAATGGACCCTAAAGGATCCCTTTACACTGAGCTATTAAAGGGCACTACCTTGTATTTTTGCAACTTAAAAACCTCAATAGCATTTAGAAGAGAAAACATGATTTATGATGAACTAATGATTCATTGTCATATGCATTTACCAGCTTTTTCAGTAAAGTAAGCATTTAGCACTTAATGCTGTGTCTACAATAGACGGTAAACAAAGGGCTTTGTGTGAATAATCCTCATGAAAGCCTCGGCTCCAGCTATTTCCATCCCATGTTTTCATACGCAGCATGTTTCTCACATTTATAACATATACAGACCTTATGTACACAGTAACTAAAAACACACAAAGGCACTCTCTCCATCACCCTGACAGGAGAAATACAAACAATCTATTATGAAAGATACCTGTGTGGAAACGGATTTGCGGCTCAAAGTTTCATTTTTCAGCTGGACGGAATGTGGCCGTTATTAAAATAGGGAAAAAATGAAAATGCAAAGTTACAGTTTTAGGAAAAGCACAATTGCAAAGAAATATGTAACAATGGTGTTTGTGGTTGTTTGGTTCCATGATCAGACTAACGTACTTCGAGTTTTACAGCCTGGCTGATTTTAGAACTTTTATATTTAGCACTGTTTATTTACTGTTGTTAAGTGCATGAAAAATGTATTAAAATGGTGTGCAATTGCATATGAAAGAAATATCAGCCTTATACTACACAATAGATTTCAATACTATACAAAGTGTGTCCAAAAAGTATGGTGAATGGTGCCATATCTCAATAGGAGCATGGGCCAGGTGTGCGCACATGCACTTGGCTATCTAGAGACATGCCGAGAAGCGATACCTAACGTGGAGTACACTAGTGTTGAGCGGAATACGCCATATTCGATTTCGCGATATTTCACGAATATATTATTATTATTATTATTATACAGGATTTATATAGCGCCAACAGTTTGCGCAGCGCTTTACATCAGGGAAGACGGTACAGTCACAATACAATCAATACAGGAGGGATCAGAGGGCCCTGCTCGTTAGAGCTTACAATCTAGAAATATATAGACGAATATTCGTGAAATATTCGTTAAAATCGAATATTCGTGATATTTTATAAAAAAAAAAAATTTTGCGAAATTTCGCTAATGCGAATGCGAAATTGATTGCGAAATTCTCGTCCACGCATGCGCGCGGAGAACACGCGAAAACAGAGATCATTTCCTGGATCTTTGCCAGTCGATTTTCGGATCGCTATTTTGTGCTGCCCAGCGAAGCGAAGATGGTGGGGAGTAACTTTTCATCCAGTGAGGAAAAACTGCTGATTAGTGTAAGTAATTTCACCACTGTTATTTCATTATCTTTAACTGCATTTTAGACTAGTTTAAAAGTTAGGATATAAGATCAGATATTAGTATTTCCCAAACAGTGTGTCTCCAGCTGTTGCAAAACTACAACTCCCAGCATGCCTGTACAGCTGCAGACACCCTGGTTGGTAAATGTGTATTTAGGCACTTTCCTTGCTATTTAGCATAATTAACATGTTGTGGACATAGGACGTATGCGAACGTCCTGGCTTCAGGGTCCTTAAGGCCCAAGGACGTTCGAATACATATTGCCCTCTAGATGTTGCAGAACTACAACTTCCAGCATGCCTGGGCATGCTGGAACTTCTAGTTTTGCAAGTTCTGCAGGCCCACATTTTTCAGACCACTATACACGGTCTCTAAACTGTGGCACTCTAGATGCAGCAAAAGTAAAATTCTTAGCATGCACTGACAGACCATGCCTGATGGAAGTAGTAGTTTTGCAACAGCTGGAGGCGCACTGGTCTTGAAACCCTGAGTTAGGTAACAAACTCGCAGTGTTTTGCAATGTACAGGGTACAGGGTACATTCACATGGGCTGGGGCTTACAGTGTGCTTCTAGCTGAAGCAAATTTGGTGCTGCAGCTCAAACCCTCAGCGGGAAACTACTGTGAACCCCACGCCCCTCTGACTGTACCCTAAAAACACTACACCACACTAAATAAAAATAAAAAAACACAACATATACACATACCCCTACATAGCCCCCCTCCCCTCCACAATAAAAAAGAAAAACGTCTGGTACGGCACTGTTTCCTAAACGGAGCCTACAGCAGTTGCAAAACAACTCCCCAGTATTCCCGGACAGCCATTGACTGTCCAGGCATGCTAGGAGTTAAAGTATAATTGTGGTACAGCTGGTGACGGTGAGCTACATGGTGTATCAGAGCATGCTGGTAGTTGTAGTTTTTAAATAACATCAACTCCATTATTTATTCAAAATGAATTCATCAAAAAGTCAAAAGAAACAAACATATTATTGTTCATATATAAAGATAGGGATGAAAAAAAATAATCTATTGTACAGGCCCAGTATAAGGGTCAAAAAATAATTATAGCGGTCAGATGAATAGCAACTAATTTCTCCCCTATACGTGTATCCTGTGATGTTACTCATATATACATAATTATGCAAATGATAATGGCTGCTATATTTATGCAAAAAAGGTGGCGACCAAAATGGCAAGATATAAAATCTGTCATGTTACCCCTGTCAGTGATTAATAAGGCGAGAATGCTTCCAATTGTTGAATACCATACATTTACGTCATATATCCATAAGGGTTTAAACAAAAGTATTATAATATACTTTGTTCTTCATCTTGCAGAGGTTCCTGCAACAGGGATATGATCAAACCCGGAGCCAGCAGGACAAAAAAAAATAGTCCGCTCCCTATTGCGGGAGTTACGTAAAGTTCATGGCCGCACACATGACCACATGGCCATCCTAAAAAAGTGGTCTGACCTAAAGAGGCGCCACATGGCCCGGGTCAGACAGATCCGAGATGAATTTCATCCAGGTAAGTTATTGGTAACAGTTATGTAAGGTCATATGTAATTAACCTTAGGGCAGATGTTGTTAACCCAGACGCCATGTTGTGGTAACATATATCACCACCCAAGGTATTCATAGTACTGTTGAAAAAAGACATTATTCCATCAAGTTAAACCATGGAATTAAAGTGGTGGTGTGGTGGGTTAAAGGGGAAGGGGTGGTATTTTATAACTCAATTACCACTAAATTCCTGTGCTAGGCGTGGGGTTATCATAGTAATCCCGTGTACTCCATCAGGCCCTTTTTTTAACATGAGACCGTCAGAATAATACAGAGGAAACACAAACAGCTCATTTTACCATGGTGGCAGCCCAGCTCACACTCAGTCCCCTGTAGTGCCAGCAAGACCCTTTAATATAACATTATCCCATTGGTTAACTGTCTATATAAATAAATTTGTATTCATATACAATACAGCAGAGTACACAGAATTTGCATACGTTATTAGAAATCATTTTTACATATATGAACATTGTGTTATTATAGGAGCTCCTCTACCATCTGTGCGCCCCAAGCGCACAAGGCGACAGGCCGCAGAGGAGGAGGAGGAGGATGAAAAGGAGGAGCAGGAGGAGGATGCACAGGAGGAGCAGGAGGAGGATGCACAGGAGGAGAGGGATGAGGAGCAGCCAGGGCCCTCCCAGTGTTTACCACCCCCAGCTCCTGTTGAGGAGCAAGAGGAGGAGCTGCAACCCCCCCCAAACTCCTGGTGAATCGGGCCCCCCCCCAAACTCCTGGTGAATCGGGTGATGGAGAAGAGGAGCAGGAGGATGAGACGGTTCCTGTGAGCCCCAGGCAGGAGGGTAAATATGTGCACAAAGATCAATAACATTTCAACAATAAGATGTAGATATAAAAATGGACAGCATTTAATCCTAATTTTTTTTTCTTATATCCTAACAGTTTTCAAAAAGATGGAAGAAAACCACAGTCTCATCCAGAGGACCAATGACAAAATCCGCTCAAATCGCCGAAAAATGCGGATATTAGACCTCCAAAACCAACAGCTGGAGCAACAGCAGAGGAGGAATTTGGACACGATGGCTGAGCTTGACAAGCTCATGCAAAAATATATGTAAATTTTTTTCCTTTCTTATTGAGATTGTTAGGTTTTTCAACACATCTAACTTCACATCTAACACATCAACATCAACATCAACACATCTAACTTCATAATAACCAAAAACATTTTATACTATTATTTTATTTAACACAAACCTAAGACAAACTAAAATACACGGACACAGACACTACTAACACAAACTAAACTGTTGAAAAATTACTATAACAAAAGCTACAATATATATACAGTATAGATATAGAGAGAGAGAGCGAGAAAGAGAGAGAGAGTGCTGATTTGCTCTTGCAGACAGGCTAATGGTTGCAGTATAAAGGCCGCAAACCAGGGTTTAACATAAAGTTCAGTGTTTTAGTCACACTTGCTGTTACGATCCGGTCTGGTAGCTTGTAGCGGAGGCTGTTGGTGGATCCGCTGTGCCAGAGAGGTCATGAAGCATTACTCAGCATGAAGGCAGCAGCAGTAGTATTAAAATATAATGTAATTATCACACAGGCAACATTTACAAGCAGTAGTGGTAATAGTACTAGATAGCATCTAAACACTTGGACAAGACTTGACAGCAGCAGTAGTGGTAATAGTAGTATATAGTGGCAAATAACTCGTGACATAGGTGTCGTGAGCAGCAGCAGTAGTAGTAATAGTAGACAATATAGTGTCAAATCACTCGGGCAAGAGGTGTCATGAACAGCAGCAGCAGCAGTGGTAATAGTAGTATATAGTGGCAAATAACTTGTGACATAGGTGTCGTGAGCAGCAGCAGTAGTAGTAATAGTAGACAATATAGTGTCAAATCACTCGGGCAAGAGTGGAGGGAGAGCCAAGGAGAGGGAATGAATGACAAGGGACCCTTCAGCGCCCTGAACCGACGGCGGGTGCCAGAAAGTCACCGCCGATCCAGGACTGGCAACCCAGTACTCCATGGGGTCGTCGGTGCTCATACTGTCAGAAGCACCGACGGACCCCATGTAGTCTGCCACCATGCGGGCCAGCCGCTGGTGGTGACTGCTGCTGCTGGCACTGGGTCGCTCAGATTGGAAGAACATCCTCATCTCACCCATTAGGTCCCCTGCTCGGCTGCTGCTGCTGCTGTGTGCAGTCACCTGCTGGGTGAGATGAGGGGGGACAACTGGAGGCCGGGGAGTTGCCTGCTCCAACCGGCTGACTATGCGTGCCTGCAGTTCCTCCATCCGGTGCTGCCTCCGGCTGGCTGGGAGGAACTGCTCCAGTTTCCCCTTGCATCTTGGATCTAAATGGGTGGCCATCCAAAATTCATCCCTCTCCTTGATAGTCTTAACCCGGGGGTCCCTCCTGAGGCATCTCAGCATGTGGGCAGCCATGGGGAAGAGCACAGCCCGCTGTGACTCCTCATGGCTGCCCGGGTCCATGACGTCTGACTCTTCATGCTGGAGGCGCTGCTGCTCGCGCTCAGAGATGTCCAACCCCCGGACTATCGGTGCCCCCAACACCGGCTCTCCCTCCTGACCAGGCCCTGACTCCAGGACGTCACCAGTAACCTCCTCATCATCATCATCCTCCTCCTCCTCGTCCTGGGCCTGGTCTTGGTGGAGCAGTGTTGCCTCTCCCTGCTCCACCAAGGCACTCTCCCCAGCTTCGAGCAGGCGATCTAGTGCCCTGTCCAGCAGGAACACTATAGGGAGCACGTCATTGAGGCCGACATGCTACCTGCTGACCATCTTGGTCACCTGCTCGAAAGGGGCCAACACATGGCAGACCTGGTGTATCTGCCCCCACTCCGCACTGGTGATGTACGGGAGTGTTTGTGATGGCCCGGCAGTGCCTTGCTCCAGCAGGTATTCCTTCACCGCCCTTCGCTGCTCCCACAACCTCTCCAGCATGTGGAGGGTGGAGTTCCACCGCGTCACACTGTCCACAATCAGCCTGTGAAGGGGCAGGCTGTTGTCCCACTGCAACTTGGACAGGGACGCGGTAGCGGTTGGGGAGCGCCTGAAGTGGCTGGCAATCCTACGTACCCTTAGCACAATGTCACTCAACCCGGGATAGGTGCGCAGGAACTTCTGCACCACGAGGTTGAGGACATGTGCCAGACAGGGCACGTGGGTCAGACTGCCAGCCTGGAGGGCGGCGAGTAGGTTGCTGCCGTTGTCACAGACAACCATACCTGCCTGGAGCCTTCGGGTGTCAGCCACTTCTGGACCTGAGCCTGAAGTGCGGTCAGCACTTCTTGTCCAGTGTGTCTCCGGTCCCCTAAACTAACAAGCTGGAGCACGGCCTGACAGCGCACGTGCCCCACACTTGAGTAGCTACGGGGGCGCTTGCTGCGAGGCTCAGCAGCTGTGGAGACAGTGGCTTGAGGGAGACCAGCAGTTCTCCCATGGACACCCCGGGCGGCACCACAAAATCTGATGCCGCCGATCCCTCCCCGGCGCTGGTCTCCCTGGTGACCTGGCGCACCGTTTCCCCAGGGTGCCTACCTTCCTCGTCGTCACTGCTGCTGTGAACCGACAAGGCAGGTGGCACCCATGTTGGGTCACCCTCCTCTTCGCCCCCAGATATGTCAGACCCAGGGCTGAAATGTGGTGGTCTGAGGGAAACAGCTGACATGGAGCCGCTAGCCTGGCTCCGTTGTCCCCTCACCGACACCTGGGTCTGACTAGGTGCGGGTGTTTCCTGCCCAAAAACACCAGCACCACTTGGAAGGGATGTCTCTGGGATACTGACAGCAGGTACCCCATCCTCCTCCTCCATCATCCCTTCCAAAAGGTCCTGACCATCAGGACAGAACTGGATGTCTGCCTGATGCAGGGCCTCCCCCAAGATATCCCTCTCACTGTTGCTGTCAAACAGTAAGAGGCTGGACTCTTGGGGGCTGGTCCTAAAGGCACCGGTGTACTGGTGGTGCTACTGGGAGTCGGGACTGACGACTCAGTGGCACTGCTGTGCCCCATATACTCCAACACTACTGGAGCCTGAGAGGGCAATATCGGGCGGCTGCCCGAGGGAAAAAACTTGCGGATGAGGCGGACTCGCCTTCCACCTGATCCACTACCACTAGTAGGGGCGCGAGAGGTACCCCGTGCTGGCAGCGACCCAGCACTGGGAGTAACTCCCCTACCCCTGCTGCCACGGCCACGTATGCTGCTCATACTTGCTGATGTGGGGGGGGGTAAACTTTATTGGGGGGGGGAATGTGAGAAAGGAGTGTTTTTTGTTTTTTTAGCAAGACAGGCACGCAGACAAAGACGCAGACAAAGACGCAGACAAAGACGTAGACAGCTACTAAACTAGAATAAAACTACTACACCTAAAACTTTTTATTTATTTATTTTTTTTTTTTTTTTTTTTTTTTTTTTACACGGACAAAGACGTAGACTATGACACGGACAGCTACTAAACAGGAACTAAAATACTACGGCTAAAACTTTTTTTTTTTTTTTTTAGACTGAAGGACGCAGACAAGGACGAGGACTACAAATAATAAACTAATATGCACTAAACACTAACTCTACTTACACAAACTTATATGACTAAACTAAAGCTAATTTTTTTTTTTTTTTTTTTTTTTTATACACAAAACACAGAGATTAAACACACACTAAACTAAGCTACCTTAAATAAATGTACACTTACACTAACTACACAGAAATCTATCTAACACTAAGCTACACTAACCTGGACAAAACAACACAAATCTGAGCTTTTAAAAAAGCTATTGGGTCTTTTGCTTTGAAAAAAGCAGTTGGTTATAGAAGCAGGAAACTCAGAACTGAAAGCACTATAGAAAGCACAATGCTCTAAGCTCTAAGATCGCAATACACTGGAAAAACGCACAGAAACACTCCACTCTCTCTAGCCACCTTGTGAATCTGCACTGAAATACTGCTGGGAGTGATCTTATATACTGGTCGTGCAGGCAGGTTCCTGTTGGTTGCTATGGAGGTTGCTAACCTCTGACAACTGTGGTAGGAGAACTCTGATTGGCTCTGATGTAAAAGAAGGGCGGAGAAAGTATTCGCGAATATTCGCAATACGAATATTCGCGAAAGCGAATATTCGTCAACATAAAAGGATCGCCTCAGCTACTCGGCCCAGGGTCTCTAATCATACCAGCAATGCTTTTAGACGTCGATGGAGATCACTAGGATGTGATCTGTTTTAAAAATAAATTAGAAAAAATATGAATATTCGTAATAGCGAATTTTGGCCGCGATATTCGAGTTATTCGCGAATACTCGAATATGCAATATTCGTAACGAATATTCGCAATACGAATATTCTTGAGCAACACTAGAGTACATGAGACCATCGGGGTAAACCCGCTGCCAGCAGTGGAACATAGTGTGAGAGGTAGGGTCACAGTACAATGGAGCAACAAGTGAACATCCGGTTCTGCTTCAAAATGGGAAAAAACGCCGATAAAGATGCATGGAATGTTGGTGCAAGTGTATGGGATGGAAGCAGTGACCAGAAAATGTGTTTAAGATGGTTCAAACGTTTTCCCGACAGGAAGAAAACTACTGAGGATGAGCCATGTTCAGGTCGGCCGTCATCAAGCAGAACCCCAGACATGATTGAGCGAGTGTGACTAATGCTGGCACCAGATCGGTGACTGGCTCTATGATTGATGGGGGAAGAATTGGGCATTAGCAAGGACACAGTGTGCACCATTGTCCCCAAAGGTTTGGGTAAGCAGAAGATCTGTTCCCAGTTTGTGCTGCGCAAGCTGATAGACAAACAGAAAGCACGACAGATGGAAACCTCTGGAGATTTCATTACCATGTGTGACCAGGATCCATTCTTTCTGCAAACCTTTGTCACAGGGGATGAGACCCGATGCCACCAGTTCAATTCGGAATCCAAGCAGCAATCAATGAAATGGCGTTCACCAGGTGCGTTGCTAGGTCTACAAAAGATCTGGGGCTAGAGCCCATAGCAGCGAAGTAAAGAAAGTCATATGCTTGGGCGGGCATACACATGTATATAATATAAATGTGTGTCTATATATATATATATATATTTTTTTTTTATGGTACAGGAGATGCAGAGGGTGCAGGCATGGTACAGATCACCTCCCTCCATCAGTACAGACCACCCCTCAGTACAGGCCACCTCCCCCATCAGTATAAACAGACACCCCTCAGTATAGACAGACCCCATTAGTATAGATAGACCCCATTAGTATAGACACCCCCATTAGTATAGACACTCCCCCCTCAGTGCAGACCCCCCATAAGTATAGACACCCCTCATCAGTATAGACACCCCCCATCAGTGCAGACCCCCCATCAGTATAGGCACCCCTTTCCCCTCCCATAGTCCCCCCTGCACATGTCCATCTACATACTGTAAAGTGTACAAATCTCAGAACAGCATGGACGTATATACTGTACACAGCGGTGTGTCAATAAGGCTCCTCGTCCTCCTGTGTGGATGTAAACAGAGAGGAGGGGGGGTGGCTTTGGTTCGCTCTGCTAAGGGAGATAGCCGACAAGACCCGAGAGTGTAGGACAGCGTAGGTGCCACTACCCACAGGTGTCACCCCTCTGGTGTGTGTCATCTGAGTGTGGCATGCCCCCCTGCCCCCCCAGCGACGCCTCTGGCTCATGCTGTGTCACTCAGGTTATGTTACATCACTGGTTGCTAGCTGCCAGGCGGTTCTAGCAACCAGTGCAGTGGCAGAACAAAATAAAATGGCCGAAATTTTAGTTATCTGCACGGCGCCCACATCCACAACTGATGGCACTGCTGCAACCCGTGAGAGATTCGGGGCTATAGCCCCAATAGCCACCCTCTAGTGACGCCTCTGGCATTCACTATCTTCCCCGTGACCCTGTTGACTTCTTTCTGTTTCCTTGAATGAAGAGCGTCATGAAAGGCACACACTTTGCAGACCTGGTGGCAATCCAAGAATATGTGACAGAGGTTCTGTGATCGATTCCTAAAGAGGCCTTTTCCAGAAGCTTTATGAATGTTGCCAAAAGTGTGTTGTGAAGGATGGTGATTATTGCGAAGGCCAATAAAGGTAATTTGTTTTATCTTCTGTTTTGTTTGTTTTCTGATACCATTCACCAAAATTTTTAGACACACCTCATATCTCCACTTGGAGGATCCGGATCACGTTCATGAACTCCGCTAAGTTTAAGTACTTTCTTCTACCATTTAAGCAGTATTAAGCCCAAAACCAAAAATGTAATATATTGCAGCTTACCAATCCTTAACCACTTCAAGATGGGACTGTTTTATCCCTTTTCTGACCATTGTCAAGGTTTGTGCTCTGTCACACTTTGAACGACAATTACTCAATCATCCAACACTGTACCCAAATAATTTTTTTGAGACAGATAACGTTTTTTTTGGTGGCATTTAACCACCACTGTTTTTTTTTATTTATGCTTTATAAAATAAAAAACCTGAAAGTTTTGAAAAGGAAAATGTTTTTCTTAATATTTGTTATAACATTTTGCAAATTAATGATCTTTCTGCCTAAATGTGGACTAAAATGTATTCTGCTTCATTTCTTGGGTACAAATAACATACATCAGTGTATATTATTTAGTCTGTGTGAAAGTTATAGGTTCTACAAAATATTGTATATACTGTACAAACTATATACAGTAAACACTTGGTTTAAGAGTAACTTGATTTGAGAGTGTTTTGCAAGACAAGCTATTTTTTTTTATACATTTTGACTTGATATACAAGCAATTTTTTTGACATACAAGTAGCATCATGTCACAACTGAGTATACATGAGAAGAGAGGCGCCTCTAAATTTAGCAATATGGTTACATTTAATGAAGGTACAACAATTAGTAACATTTTGCTACGCCTCTCTTCTCTTTTATACTCTTTTATAGTTAAACAACCTGGTCACATTGCTATAATCTTTTTATATGGACTATGAATAAATGACTTATGAATAAATGGTTGTGGAACGAATCATTTGAGTTTCCATTATTTCTTATGGGAAAATTTGCTTTGATATACAAGTGCTTTGGATTACAAGCATGTTTTCGGAATGAATTATGCTCTCAATCCAAGGTTTTATTGTATTTGAAATTGATTGGTTATGTCATTTCTTGAGGCCCTAAAATGCTACAACCATGCAAATACCCACCAAATGTCACCTTTTGGAAAGTCCAAGGTATTTAGTAAAATAAATACATGGTGGGTTTTATGATTTTTTTGTTTCAAAATGAAAAAAATTAATAAATGTTGTTTTGCAAAGTTGTTAATTGATAAGATATTTCTAAGACACGTCATAGGCATGCTTAGAATTACACCCCAAAATACATTCTGCTACTCCTCCCAAGTATGAAGATATAAATACATGAGACCTTTTCACAGCCAAGCCACATAGAGAGGTCCAAAATCCAAGGAGTTCCTTAGCTCAAAGGAACTCCTTGGATTTTTTTTTAAACAAAAAAAAAAAATTTACTTGAAAGTTCATTCAAGTTATTTTTTTTTTTTTGTTTAAAAAAATAATAATTCTTCCTGCATTTTCCAAAAACGTAAAAAAAAAAAAAAAAAAAGACTTACTATGCCTTTCAGAAAATGCCTTGAAGTGTCTGCTTTCCAAAATAGGGTCATGTTCTGGATGTTTCCACTGTTCTAGTCCAGAAATTAGACATGTGACCCCATTTTGGAAAGCAAACACGTTTTTGGAAAATGTAGGAAAGAAAATGATTTTATTTTTTTACACAAAAGCTGACCACTGTAAGCACCCCTTCAGTGGTAAATGATTTTTCTCAGTTCTCTGACTTTGGTCTGTTAAAGGATGATGAAAAGTAACAGGTTTACTGGTTAGATCACCAGGTTAAAATAAAGGAAAAAATATGATGAAGCTGACTGATGGTCAGTCGTGCCTTCACACCATCGGTTAAAAAAACGATCGAGTCAGAACGCGGTCACGTAAACCACATACGACGGCACTATAAAGGGGAAGTTCAAATCCAATGGCGCCACCCTTGGGGCTGCTTTAGCTGATTTCATGTTAGTAAAAGACGATTCGCGCTTTTCTGTCTTTTACAGCATGATGAATGTGCTATCTCCATAACGAACGCTAGTTTTTCCAGAACGAGCACTCCCGTCTCCCAATTTAGTCTGAGCATGCGTGTGGATTTTTAACCGATGGTTGTGTCTACTAACGATTGTTTTTTTATTATCAGTTAGGAATCCATCGGTTAAATTTAAAACAAGTTGGCTTTTTTTTAACCGATGGATAAATAACCGATGGCGCCCACGCATGATCGGTTTGGAACGATGAAAACGGTCCATCAGACCGTTCTCACCGGTTTAACCGATCGTGTGTACACGGCCTTAGTCCTCACTAGGTCCAGTGCAGTGTTTTTGCTGCTGCCAGTAAATGGGGTTTACTTGGACAGAAGTATTTACTCTTGTACCGTGGCTTATACTAAAATCATGCATGGGCGTCCATTACTATGTCCCTATGTTGTCCAGTCTTCAGGCAATTTTAACGAATTCAAACAGTTTACTCCTGGCACATGGACATTGCTAGAATGATGCCCACACTGTGACAGTGTCCAGGCATCTCTGTAATCCTGTCATCCAGGATATCTAGACCTTAGATATAGAGTATAGGGAAGCTCTTGTTTAAAGAGTAACAATAGTTAGTTATTGTTAGTTAGTTAGTTATTCTTTCAAAATTTACAAATTTTCAAAATTAGGAATTTATGAATTTATGAATTGTGATCATAACAAAACAAACTAAAAAAAAGAACAAATGAAACGAAAACGAAAATGAACACATTTTTTGTCAGTGCACATGTCTAAAGGACAGGATAACTTTGAGGCCTCATGTACACTGGACGTTAAAATAACATTATAAAAACATTTGTAGCTTTGCCGAGAGTTTTTCAACTTTTTTCAACGTTTTTGCAATAGCATTTATTAGCATTTTTAGTGTTTTTCCACCTTCGCGTTTTTTAGCATTTTTTAAAAGAAATTTATACAGATCCCCGATGCCGGGTTGTGGCGTGGGATTTTATAGATGCATGTTGGAATGTTCAAATATTGTTATAATAGATACTGGTATCTTTGACCAAAGCCACAAAAACTCATGGAGAGTCACAGATATGTTATTAAGAACAAATGTTTAATTCATAAATATGTTTTACATGTACAAATTTAAAAAAACTCAAGAAAGAGGAGTTTACAGACAAGTGCACAAACTTTCTTGTGTATCCCATGCTAGTAGTCCTACATGTTTCGCCCTAATGAGGGCTTCTTCAGGGACGCACGGACATAGAAACAATCTACAAAAAATATCAAAAAGGAATTTCATAAATATATACAACAATGAATAAGAAATTGCATCTCATAACAAGACATGAAAAATTAATCATCACATGTTGCTACAAGTGTTAGTTGCAAAGAAGAAATCATTTTACGCTTCTAGTTTCTGAAACCAGAAATAGAGTACATCAAGCCATGCTCCACTCAAAATCAGAAGCCATAACCAATGATTCCATAGACATATGAAACAATATGGAACCCATGGGTGACCTATACTATCTCATCTAACCCAGATGATTCTCTATTGAGACCTTGGTAGGATATTGTAAGCCAGTAACATTCTGGATACAGTCCCTCTATATTATTACTATCTCTATTATGTAACGATCCCGGAGCCTTTCCTCTATCCTGTACTGTCTTTCCTATCCTATTGTTTTAATCACTTTCCACTTTTTATACTCCACATTCTGTCCTTTTTCTTTCTTTTATCTCTCACTTCTTCAAATATATAGCTCAAGCTATCTCATTATATAAAATGGTAAATGTGAATATGTAAATACGATATCTAATTTTGCTCCTATTGTTTTAATATTTAACATGAATAAGATCCTTCTCCCCCCTATTTCGGCCAGTTTTTGAACCGATTCATTGCTAAAATTACAATTGCTCCATAGCTATAGTTCATATCATAATTATATCCGGTTCCATTTATATCACAATATTCTATAATATTTTATATGAGTTCAAATGCAATAGACTAACATGATTGGTTTGACTCAAAAGTGATATGGTCCAGAAATATTTAGACAGAATAAAGGTGGATAAAGCACCTGGACCAGATGGCATCCACCCACGGATCCTAGGTGAGTTGAGCTCTGTCATTTCAAAGCCACTGTATCTAATATTTAGGGACTCATTAATGACAGGAATAGTACCACTGGATTGGCGTAGAGCCAATGTGGTGCCTATATTTAAAAAGGGAACAAAGTCTTTACCAAGTAACTATAGACCTGTTAGTCTAACTTCTATAGTTGGGAAGATACTGGAACGTTTAATAAAAGACCACATGGATGAGTTCTTGCAGGAAAAAAACTATTTAAGCAGCAGACAACATGGATTCATGAAAGACAGAAGTTGTCAGACAAACCTGATTTCCTTTTATGAAGAGGTAAGTAAAACCCTGGACAGAGGCGTGGCTGTGGACGTGATATATTTGGATTTTGCAAAAGCGTTCGATACAGTTCCGCACACACGGCTCATGTGTAAGGTAAGGTCTACAGGATTGGATATATCAGTTTGTAAATGGATAGAAAATTGGCTGAAAGCCAGAATTCAGAGAGTCGTGGTTAATGATTCTTACTCTGAATGGTCCAATGTTATCAGTGGTGTACCCCAAGGTTCAGTGCTGGGACCCTTACTTTTCAATATATTTATAAATGATATTGGGTCTGGGATCAAAAGTAACATTTCTGTCTTTGCAGATGACACCAAGCTATGCAGTGGAATAACGTCCTTGCAGGATGTCTCCAATTTACAAGCTGACCTCAATGCTCTGTCCAATTGGGCGACTGAGTGGCAGATGAGGTTTAATGTTGATAAATGTAAAGTTATGCACTTGGGGGCTAAGAATATGCATGCATCATACATACTAGGGGGAGTACAACTGGGGGGATCTGTAGTGGAGAAGGATCTGGGGGTTTTAGTTGATCATAAGCTCAATAATGGCATGCAATGCCAAGCTGCGGTTTCCAAAGCGAGCAAAGTCCTTTCTTGTATTAAGAGAGGTATGGACTCCAGAGACAGAGATATAATTTTGCCCCTGTACAAATCATTAGTAAGACCTCATCTGGAATATGCAGTTCAGTTTTGGGCACCAGTTCTCAAAAAGGATATCGGAGAACTGGAGAAAGTGCAGAGAAGAGCAACCAAACTGATAAGAGGCATGGAGGAGCTCAGCTATGAGGAAAGATTAGAAGAACTAAATCTATTCACTCTTGAGAAGAGGAGAATTAGGGGGGATATGATCAACATGTACAAATATATAAGAGGTCCATACAGTGTACTTGGTGTTGAGTTATTCACTTTACGGTCAACACTGAGGACAAGGGGGCACTCTTTACGTCTAGAGGAAAAGAGATTTCACCTCCAAATACAGAAAGGTTTTTTCACAGTAAGAGCTGTGAAAATGTGGAACAGACTCCCTCCAGAGGTGGTTCTGGCCAGCTCAGTAGATTGCTTTAAGAAAGGCCTGGATTCTTTCCTAAATGTACATAAAATAACTGAGTACTAAGATTTGTAGGTAAAGTTGATCCAGGGTAAATCCGATTGCCTCTCGGGGGATCAGGAAGGAATTTTTTCCCCTGCTGTAGCAAATTGGATCATGCTCTGCTGGGGTTTTTTGCCTTCCTCTGGATCAACTGTGGGTATGGAGTTGGGTGTATGGGATTGTATTGTGTTTTTTATTTTGTTTGTTTATTTTTTTGAGGTTGAACTGGATGGACTTGTGTCTTTTTTCAACCTGACTAACTATGTAACTATGTAACTATGTAACTATAACCTGCTTTAATGATTCCTTTAATATTCCTCATAGGATCTACAAATATTTATTGGATTTGTCTATGTTTCAAATACTCTCTTATTACATGATACCATTTTTATTTTTCTGTAATCTTTTATTGTCAATTGTATCTACTGTTTTCTCTTTACTTTAAACCCAATAAACTAATTTGACAAAAAAAAAAAAAAGAAGGAATCATTTTTAAAGAAAAAAACTCTGGTAATCAAAGTTTTTGAGCAATTATCTGCGTTTATAGACGTTTATTAGCGTTTATCAATATTAGAGCATTTTTACAGCTGAAAAACATCTCTCAGAACCCACTAGTTTTTTTTTTTTATTGCTGAAAAACGCCACTGCCCAAAACTGCTGATAACAGCCTATAGCCCCGTACACACGATCGGAATTTACGATGGAAAAAGTTAGACAGACTTTTTCCATTGAAAATTCTGACCATGTGTATGCCCCATCGGAGAAATTCCGATGAATTCCATCGGAGTTTAGATAGAGAACATGTTCTATTTCACTCCGTCAGAATTCCGATGTGATTTTGGTCGGACAAAGTGTGCATGGAAACATAGGATAACATGATGGAGAGTTTAATGACTGTAGTAAAAAATGTCTACTGCCAAAAACTGCTGTTGTAAAAACTGGAAAAAATGGCCAGTGTACAGGAGGCCTCAATGCTGTTACCTTACAAGGTGAGAGGCTTATGAGCATTTTTAAGGCCTCATGCACACTGGATGTTAAAATAACATTATAAAAACACCAGTAGCTTTGCAGTGAGTTTTTGAACTTTTTTCAACGTTTTTGCAATAGCGGTTTTTCCAGGTTGCCATTTGCATTGAATTTTACAAAAAAAAATTACAGAAAAGTAATCCCTATCTGCCATAAAATAGGACATAGGAAAGAAGATCATCTGAATGGATAATCTTGACAGAACACAAGTAACAAGTGAAAAATGCAATCACTTTCAAGTGTTAACTGTAGGGCAGTGGGTATTGACCAACATCTCCAGATACCCCATCTGGGAACAAACTGTGTCATGGGGGAAACAATCCGACCAACAGTTAGTTTCAGTCGTTATTAAAGAGTATGAAACAATCCAAAGACATACAGTTTTTGTTATCCTTACAAAGTTAACGGTAAGCTTTCCATAGATTGAGACAAATAATTCCTTCAATCAAGTGGTAGTATAAATACTGTATATACTCGACTATAAGCTGACCCAAATATAAGTCGAGGCACCTAATTTTACCACAAAAAATGGGAAACCATATTGACTCGAGTATAAGCCTAGGGTGTCCATCTGCATTCCTCACTGTGCCTCACTGTGTCCATGTGCCCATGCCTCACTGTGCCCATGACTAGACTGACGTTTAACATGGGAGTCTATGGAAGGGGTGCCCGGCTTTGAAAAATGCTCCCCAGCCGTAGGTTCCCCAGATAATAAACTTTGCACACTTGTAGAGGAGAAATGGGGCTACATGTGTGCCAAGTTCCGGGTCCAGGGGACTTACGACCGGCCGGTATCGGGTCCACAAGTTCACAAGGGAAATGACCGTTTAACATGGGAGTCTATGGAAGGGGTGCCTGGCTTTGAAAAATCGGTGCTCCCCGGCCGTAGGTCCTCCGGACAACAAACTTTGCACACTTGCAGAGGAAGAGTGGGGCTACATGTGTGCCAAGTTGAGTTCCAGGGGGCCGGTACCGGGTCCCCAAATCCAGGAAATCAGGCGCAAAAAGGTGACTCGAGTATAAGCTGAGGGGGGCATTTTCAGCACAAAAAAATTTGCTGAAAAACTCGAGTATATACGGTAACTACTAGGAACATTAGTAATAACCAAGTACAGGTCATATCAGGTAGGGCGTATCAATGAAAGATAGTTTAACAAATGATTTGTGTAGCAATTATATATGCTATATTACTTCTTTCTTTAATTTTTTTGTTTTGCTATTTTTTACCCTTTAACCACTTACAGACCGAAAGGATTTACCCCCTTAATGACCAGGCATTTTTTGCGATGCGGCACTGCGTCTCTTTAACTGACAATTGTGCAGTTGTTTGATCCTGCTCCCAAACAAAATGTATGTCTTTTTTTCCCACAAATAGAGCTTTCTTTTGGTGGTATTTGATCACCTCTGCAGTTTTTTTTGTGCTATAAATAAAAGACAGACAATTTTGAAAATAAAAATATTTTTTACTTTTTGCTATAATAAATATCCCCAAAAAATAAAGAACTTGCGAACACACCAAATGTTCGTGTGAACTTTAGAACCCCGTTAAAGTCTATGGGACTCGAACATTTGAAATCTAAAGTGTTAATTTTAAAGGCTAATATGCAAGTTATTGTCCTAAAAAGTGTTTGGGGACCTGGGTCCTGTCCCCCTTCAGGTCTGGTGTGGATTTTAAGGGGAACTCCACCCCAAATTTTTAAAAACGTACGAGGGTGCGTCAGAGGGGGCGGGGTCACGTGACGGGAGGCCACTTCCCCTATATAAGAAATGTCAAAGCTCCAGCGTGTCATTCTGCTGGGCTGTGTCCAGCGGAGAGAGGAGCTCGCCTGCTGCGCTCTGGACGGATGGATCTTCTCATCGCTGGACCGGACCGCTGATCACCCATCGCTGGAGAGATCACCCGTCGCTGGATAGAAGACAACGTTGGAGCAGGGAGCCGCATCGAGAGTGGATTACCACCGCTGGATTTTATTTTATTTTTTTTATTAATAAAGGAATTTTTTCTACGGTGTCTGTGTGTTTTTTTAAACTATTTACACTTCCTTCGTGAAATGGTAGAGGTACAGTGTACCCCATTACCAATTCACATAGGGGGGGCCAGGATCTGGGTGTCCCCTTTGTTAAAGGGGTCTTACAGATTCTGATAAGCCCCCCGCCCGCAGACCCCCACAACCACCGGGCAAGGGTTGTGGGGATGAGGCCCTTGTCCCCATCAACATGGGGACATCCTCCCCATGCTGAGGGCATGTGGCCTGGTGCGGTTCAGGAGAGGGGGGGCCGCACTCTGTCCCCCCCTCTTTTCTGCGGCCGGCCAGGTTAACGTGCTCGGATAAGGGTCTGGTGTGGATTTTTGGGGGAACTCCACGCCATTTTTTTTTTAATTTGGGGTGGAGTTCCCCTTAAAATCCACACCAGACCTGAGGGGTCTGGTATGGATATTTGGGGGGAACCCCACATCATTTTTTTTTTAAATTGACGGCGAGGTTCCCCTTAATATCCATATCAGACCTGAAGGGCCTGTTAATGGAATTTGGGGGGACCCCCACGCTTTTTTTTTATTTTGTATGAATGAATCATCTCTGAATAGCCAGAGCCGACAATTCATTAGAGCCACAAAGCCGGTTTTAAATGCTTTTTTTCTTTCAGAAATGACACTTTGTGCAGGGACAGTTCTATGTACAGGAAACATGCGCTTTTTCACATGCTGACTTTACACCCCCCCTAGGTACGAAATTTAAAGTAATATTACACTTTTATTGTTTCACTTTTAGCACTATTAAATTCACTGCTCCTGAAAAAACGGCCGTTTTTAAAACTTTTTTTTTGCATTGATACATGTTTCCTGGGACAGGACCCAGGTCCCCAAACACTTTTTAGGACAATAACTTGCATATTAGCCTTTAAAATTAACACTTTATATTTCTCCCATAGACTTTAACAGGGTGTTCCGCGGCTTTTCGAATTTGCCGCGAACACCCCTAATTGTTCGTTGTTCGCCGAACAGGCAAACAGGCAATGTTCGAGTCGAACATGAGTTCGACTCGAACTTGAAACTCATCCCTAGTGATGCCCTGTACACACGACCGATTTTCCCACGGCGGAATAAACTCTGACGGTTTTTCCGGTGGAGTTCCGGCAGAATTCCGCTCAAACTGTCTTGCATACACACGGTCATACCAAATTCCGACCGTCAAGAACGCAGTGACGTACAACACTACGACGAGCCGAGAAAAATTAAGTTCAATGCTTCCGAGCATGCGTCGACTTGATTATGAGCATGCATGGTTTTTAGTCTGTCGCAATTGCATTCAGACGAATGAAAACTCAGATTTTTTTTCATTGGAAAAATTGAGAACATGTTCTCTATCTAATTCCGTTGGAAAAAGTCAGATGGGGCATACACACGAACGGAATATTAGATGAAAAGCTTCCGTCTGACTTTTTCCGCTCGTGTGTACAAGGCATAAAAGGCCAGGAAGTGAGGATTTCTCAGAAGAAATAAGGACATTTAAAAGCAAAATTGAAGGTTGAGGTCAGTGAAGGAGGACAGAGCCAAAGTGCTGTGATGTCCGCCGGTCACCCACGAGCGCTCCTGAGAGACACAGAATGGGGATCTGTCAGTGTGAACAGACAGATCCCTGTTCTGTCAGGGGAGGATATACAGATTGTCTGTTCCTAGTGATTAGGAACAGCGATCTGTCTCCTCCCCCAGTCATTACACTTCCCCCGCAGTAAGAAACATGTCCCTAGGGAACACTTAAGATTTATGGCATTTTTATTATATATTTTTTTTACTAGTTTACTAGGGGGTTGATCAGC
This sequence comes from Rana temporaria, assembly GCF_905171775.1. Lineage (NCBI taxonomy): Eukaryota > Metazoa > Chordata > Amphibia > Anura > Ranidae > Rana > Rana temporaria. Next base: position 50,857,201 of record NC_053491.1, read on the forward strand.
GATTTTTATTGGGACTGCGACATTGTGACGGACAGATCGGACACTTTTGAATTTTTTTTGGGACCATTGATATTTATGCAGCGATCAGAGCTAAAAATAGCCACTGATTACTGTATAAATGTCACTGGCAGAGAAGGGGTTAACACTAGTGGGCAATCAAGTGGTTGTGTTCCTTAGGGAGGTGTTTCTAACTGTGGGGGGAGTGTAGTGACTGGGGGAGGAGACAGATTGCTGTTCCTAATCACTAGGAACAGACAATCTGTCTATGCTCCCCTGACAGCATTGGCTCTGGCGGCGCGCGCCCCCTAGTGGTCTTAAATCGGCCAACGTACCATGATGGTGATTCACCCAGGAGAGCCAACCTTCCAGTGACAGTGTGTCTGTTGACATTCCGTGCAGAAAAAAAGCAAAAAAACAATAATAATTTTAACCGAGGAATAGATACGTCTGCAAGAATTTGTTAGGAAGTCAGATCACAGCAGCAAAAAAAAAAGGATTTGGGGGTGTGGGGGGGGGGGGGGGGAGCACTAAGAGCTATATAAGGTACCTTTTGAGTCAATATTACATATTTAAATATTCTAAAATTGCTCCTGTTACAAAACAAAAACTTTTAAAGGCTGCTTATCTTTTCAGATCATTATTAAAACATTTTGAAAGTGCATTTTTTTCAAGCAAAAATAATTTATGTTTCACATGGTTCAAGATGTATCACCAAGAGGCTTGCAAGAAGAACAAGTTGACTGTTGAATATTCCATATACCAAATCATATTCCTGCTGCTTTCACAGCTGTTATGTTCCTTTGTTTTCGACACTCAGAGACAGATGTCCAGGTTTGCCCTAGTTCACTAAGCTTATTTAATCATTATGCAATCAATTTAACATCTCAATCAAGGATGACGATAGCCAGAAATATCACAATATTGCACAAAAAAAAAAAAATTTTACAGAAAAGAATTTAGAGAAAATGTTTGGAAACCTTGAGGAATGTTTTTGATTTACACATAAGGGTTCATACACGATAATCTAATCTAATCTCAGCTAAATCATAATCAGCTTTATTTACAGTCAATTTTTGGTTTACCTTACCTTGTGGTTGCCAAGTTGCCCCAGATCTGTAGTCCCGGCACCTGCAGGTGGCTAAAGAAAGACCACTGCTCCAGGTGAGTGGAATAAGCAATCAATATCCTCCTCAGAGACCGTGGGTGCTGGCAATGCACAAGGCAAAAATCCAAGAAAGAAGTATATGGACAGCCGCACATCAAAATCAACCTTGGAAGGAGCCTTTATTGGTGCAGAAGGATAAAAGCACTACAACGTGCAGCACAGCAAGCAGTGGGATATAAAAACCTGATGCGTGTCGCACAAAGGTCTAGTGCTTAGTCATAGCTAAACTAGCTATGACTAAGCACTAGACCTTTGTGCGAAACGCATCAGATTTTTATATCCCACTGCTTGCTGTGCTGTGCTTTGTAGTGCTTTTATCCTTCTTCACCAATAAAGGCTACCTTCCAAGGTTGATTTTGGTGTGCGGCTGTCCATATACTTCTTCCTTTGATTTTTACCTGCAGGTGGCTGTTGCATATTCTTTAAAGTGCCTTGAGTTCCTCCAAACCCAGTTAGCTCAATCACTTTCAACAAAAAGTTTCAAGCAGCAAACACAATGAAAAGGAAGACATGGAGGGTGACAAACCAGAACTGGGCCATGAAGATGTGGTCAATATAGGGATCCCAGAAATCTATGAAGATAGTACAAGAACTCACCTGATTGCCTGTTCCACAGACTTGAAGCCACAACGTAAGGCATACCATTATGTGGGTGTACTTTAACAAACAACATTTTATATTACCACATTTTCTTAAAATAAGGGTTTACACGATAAGGAAAATTGACAGAAAAAGTATGTATATTCAGTTGCCATTGCCAATCTTCATTTAATAATGCTTACAAATTAAGAACTTAGCAGCTAGCACAATACCATTAAACCTATGTTAATAAACATCACAAAACAATAGGGCAGCGCTAAGATAAATGAAATTTTATGTGCATTGCAATGCTCCTGATGACGTCATATTTGACGAAACTAGTAGGGCAGAGATGGAACACACAACACTACACATATGCGACCCAGCCACGGCCATATTGGGTTCTGGAATATGAGCTTTTTATGTGCTATGAAGTGCCTGGTTGTCACCTCTTCATTGTAAGTGCATTTAGCACATTAAATTAGTGTTTTAATCAGGATTACACTATGGAGAGCATGTCTTTTTCTTTTTCATGATACTATGTCCAACTGAGTATAGATGCACAGCGATCTATTACAACGCAGCAGTACCATCGCTTAACGTGTTTTTGAAGAAAGATGGATATCTTGGATTGATACACAAGCACTGGTTGACCACTTTTAATTGGGGGGTCATATGATTCTGGAAAGCCATCTCTGTTGCACACTGAGGTGCTGTGTGGTTTATCATTAAGAAGTTTGGTGGCGTTTGGTATCCACATATGTCATTTCCCTTATAATCGAAGAAACACTGAATTTGCAGTTTTTGGCTTCATTTGGACTTCTTTGTTTTATTTTTTAAATTTGTGGTAACCCCTAATAATTGCTTTTGTAGCTGCTGATCAGAAGTGTGCAGTGATTATGCAATATTTTGGATCATTCCTGTATGCAGAATGGTTTCCATTAATGTATATTTTTGGATTTCTTGCTCAGATCATATCACCGCTTTTCAGGGGGATTAAGGTCAGGTTCTGACTGTGTCATTCTAAAGTATAGATTTCTTCTGTCAGACTTTTTGTTATTTTTACACATATGTCATTCTTGGTAATTGTCAAGTTTCATGACACAATTTCTTTTGCATTTTAGAAAACAAACAGCTGCTATACAATTTTCTTACAAAACTTGGGGATACATTTATAAAGGTTAGGAGGACAAGATACATTCACATGCCTGGGTCAACCATATTTACCCCTCACAATTCACAAATTTCATACAGTCTTCTGTTGTCAGTTGCACATGGCACACACAAGTAAATATTCTTGGCCATATCTTTATTTGCAGTTCATTGAGGGTGCAGCAAATGCAGACTTGGACAATTGGGTAAATGTAGGTTTCCATAGGGAATTGAAAGGAAAAAAAATGTTTTAGTGTGTCTGCCATTGGGAGATATTACATGTTCTACTTATAAATGTTTTTTGTATTCAGCAAAAGAAAATCCAGATGTTGGCAAACTTTAGCTAATAGCTTCTAATGGAAAAAACATGTGGGGAAAATCTGAAGATCAATCAAAGGATTTTGCAGTGAAAGAGCACATTGAATGTTTAGAAAATTGGTAATTCCCCACAGTGTTTATTAATAAAAAGTTAAACCTTTTGCCCTATTTATCCATAGAATTTTTTTCTAGTAGTGCTGTAGGACATATTGATTTTAAAGTGGAAGTCCATGCAAAATCTAATATCCCTGCATCTATAGACACCAGACATCTAACACGAGTATACATACCTTTTTGGAAACCGATCTGACCCACTTCGACCGGATCCCATGCCGAGCTGTCAGCCGCAGTTTCTCTGTGTAGGTGGGTGCAGAGGAGATGGAGGACAACGGAAGCCCTATAGTAACTCTATGGGTGACGTCACTTCCTATTAATTTCACAGCCGCTGTCCTCTATGTCCTCTGCCGAGCTTCCGGCACTTTAGATCAGGTCGAAGCTTGTCAGATCGGCTTCCAAAAAGGTATGTATACTCATCTTTTCTTTACAGGGATAGAGAGGTTAGGGTTAAAGCTGTGGTGTCTATAGTTGCAGGGATTTTAGATTTTGCATGGACTTCCACTTAAAGCAGAACTGACAAAGTGCATCTACTACATCCTATAGTGATGTGGAGATTGGTGAGAGAAGCCAATGAGCATAGTAGGGAACCACAGAGATTTGGCCAGGGATTTTACTTAAAAAGAGCAGCACCTGGTGGTTGTTTTATTACTAACAAGACTGATTTAAAGAGTGTCATTTATGACAACATATACAGATGCATCTCAAAAAATTAGAATATCATCAAAAAGTTAATTTATTTCAGTAATTCAATTCAAGAAGTGAAACTCATATATTATATAGATTTGTTACACACAGCATGATATAGCTCAAGCATTTCTTTCTTTTAATTTTGATGAAAATGGCTTACAGCTAGTGAAAACCCCAAATTCTGTATCTCAGAAAACTAGAATATTACCTAAGACCAATAAAAAAAAGGATTTTTAATACAGAAAAGTTGGATTGCTGAAAAGTATGTCCATGTGCAGTATAGTAGGCACTCTTGGTCGGGGTTTCTTTTGCATGAATTACTGCATCAATGTGGCATGGCATGGAGGTGATCAGCCTGTGGCACTGCTGAGGTGTTATGTCATCTGCATTGTTGGGTCTGGTGTTTCTCATCTTCCTCTTGACAATACCCCACAGATTATGTATGTGGCTTAGGTCAGGCAAGTTTACTGACCAATCAAGCACAGTAATACCATGATCATTAAACCGGGTATTGGTACTTTTGGGCAGTCCTGCTGGAAAATTAAAATAAGCAGCATCTTCATAAAGCTGGTCAGAAGAGGGAAGCATGAAGCATGAAGTGCTATAGAATTTCCTGGTAGAGGGCTACGCTGACTTTGGAAAAAACACAGAGGACCAACACCAGCAGATGACATGGCTCCCCAAATCATCATTGGCTGTGGAAGCTTTACACTGGCCCTCATGCAACTTGGATTTTGTGCCTTTCCACTCCAGCCCATGTCTTGAAGCACTGATGCCAGCCGTAGTCCACTCCTTGTGAATCTCCCCCAAATTCTTGAATGGCCTTTGCGTCACAATCCTCTCAAAAATGTGGTTATCCTTGTTGCTTGTGCACCTTTTTCCACCACACTTTTTCCTTCCACTCAACCTTCCAATATTATGCTTGGATACAGCACTCTGTGAACAGCCAGCTTTTTTAGCAATGAACTTTTGCGTCTTGCCCTCCTTGTGGAGGGTGTCAATGACTGTCTTCTGGACAACTGTCAAGTCAGCAGTTTTCCCCATGATTGTAACCTACTGAACCAGACTGGGAGACCATTTAAAGGCTCAGGAAACCTTTACAAGTGTTTTGAGTTAATTAACTGATAAGAGTGGGACACCATGAGTCTACAATATTAAACTTTTTCACAATATTCAAATTTTCTGAGATACTGAATTTGGGGTTTTCACTAGCCTTTAAGCCATAATCCTCAAAATTAAAATAAAAAAATGCTTGAAACATATCACTCTGTTTGTAATGAATTTATTTAATATATGAGTTTCACTTTTTGAATTGAATTACTGTCATAAATTAACTTTTTGATGATATAACATTTTTTGGAAATGTACCTGTAAATGGTACGCATGGTATGTGCTGCAGTTGTGGAGGTACAAATACAGTAAGCGAGGGGCTTAAATTTGTATATATATATAAAGTATATCATCAACCATATCATCCAGCAATATGGATACCTCAATCATGATGATTGATGTCTGACAACACCATGCAACCTTTTTATTTTTTAGGTTGGGTTGGGTTGGGTTGGGTTTCAACATCTATAATAGACTCTCATCTAGGAAAAGGGTCTGATATTGCTGAAGGAAATTCCCAGGGAAAGCAAAGCTTTCCCTGATTGGACAAGGTGGAGAGAGTGATGTCACTGCCACGCCTCACCACCTTATACAATCAGAGAATGGTTTGCATTCATTCAATAAATGCAAAACATTCTCTCGATGGTGCCAATGCTGTGTGTCAGACCTCCTTTGTTAAGAATACAGCAGGATAGCCGCTCAGCGTGGAACCCAAATGGGAGGAAAGAAATTTTGGACAGCCGCACTCCAATAAAAGGTAAAAATGTGTTGCCTTTTATTCTGGTAAAAAATACTACAAAAGCAAGAAAAAAAAGCGTGGAACCCAGAGGCAAGTAATGTCATGCCAAATAAAGGGTGTGGTCAAGGCTCAGACACAATTCAAGGTTCAGAAAAGGGTAGCACACAGAGTACTGGACTCAGGAGTACATAACACACAAGAGTGTGTATTGTGCATTACTGAGGAGTGTGTAGCACACATTGTGCAGAAAAAATGTCATCCCCATCTACAGCACACCTTCTTCCTTCTCCCCTCCTGTCCAATGCTCACCTTCTACGCATCCACAGCTCAACTCCTCCTCCCCCTGCCTCTCCTTTCCACAGGTCGCCCTCTTTCTCCCCGTCCACAGCTCACCCTCTCCTCCCCATCCACAGCTCACCCTCTACTCCCCATCCACAGCTCACCCTCTCCCTTCCCATCCACAGCTCACCTTCTCTCCTCCTGTCTAAAGCTCACCTTCTACTACCCAATCCACAGCTCACCTTCCCCTCATCCACAGCTCACACTTTCCTCCCCATCCACAGCTCACCCTCTCCCGCTGTCCACAGCTCACCTTCCCTCCTATCCACAGCTCACCCACTCCTCCCCCTACAGCTCAACCCCTCTTCTCTCCCCTACATTCCACAGTTTACCTTACCTCCCCCCCCCCCCCCGTTGTTTACCCTCTCTCAACAAGTCAACTCTGCACCACCATCCAGATTATCTCTCTGCCCCTCCATATGTCACTTCTGCACCCCTATATACAGCTCCCCTTAATCCATAGCTCACAACCTCTGCAACCTCTAATCTTTCACCTCTGCACCCACCCCCCCCCCCTATCCGCAGCTCTGACCACTGCAGAACAATCTCCACAGCTGTCTCTCTGAACAGCCACCCCTCCATCCCTTTCCCTCCGCAGCTCTCTCATAGCTTTATGGTTTACAGTACACAGTTTATCTACACGCCAATAAAACGGTGCAGCCACCTTCATTCTATTCAGTAAAACTGGCTACTGTGTAATATCCTTTGTGCAACGCCACTTGCCAGATCAGTGTAGCACAGAGCCAAGGAGGACTTTCAGAGCACTTCAATTGACTCCATGCTAAACTGATCTGACAGACAGCAGGCGGGAGACAGAAGCTGCCTCTAGAAGCCCCAGATTAAAAAACGTCTTACAGTTGCAACATCTGGACCCGTTTGTGGGGAAGGTGCCCTGGGTGCTGGTGCTAGCACACAGCCAGCGGAGAAAGTAATATAGAAAATGTTCTCCACCTTGTTGAGTGACAGCCTGGAAAGAAGAGGGCTGCCAGAGGTGGCGGAACACTGTTCCGGCTGAAAAAAAGCCCTGCCGTATACATAGTTACATTGGTCCAAACTTTTCCAATGTAAAAATATTCTACGCCTGGAATTCAGCTCCTGTTTACTTCAGTGGGGTTTTCTGTTTCAGCAGTGGACTTTAGTAATGTTTCTCCGAACCCGTCTTGAATTGAACCCAGGTATGTTCGGCACATCGCTAGTTGTGTTTTGACCTATTTCAGTATTCTGAATACTTCTTGATTTTTGTAACAATGAGATGAGGAATGTAAAGCGGACATGCCCACAGAACATTGTGTATAAGATTTATATAGCATCCAAGTGTCTTTCAAGTGATGGCAGATATTTTTACTTACACACTTGCTCCATATTTGCTCCATGTTTACACTTGATATCCATTCCATTGGATTTAGGGAGGCATTTCTGACATGCAATCTATGCACTGCATTCAGGAAGAATTACATTAGTGCTTTCTGGTCTGTAAATGTTCCCGTTTATAGATGAGGCCTGTGAAATCTCTAAGAGGAAAGCAATTTACAGCACAGCTGATGAAGGCTTGCAGTGCTGACCACTGTCCCTCCCGGAAGTAGGACTATAAATCCATCACTACAGCCTCACCCAGCAAGAAGCCAGTGGGTGGAACAACTGCTCAGATTGTTGGAATATTCCTAATGAAAACTCAGCAACAACTCCTATACTTGTTTCATATTTATGGACAGTTGCCTTCTTAGAAAATATGACAGAAATGCACATAGAAACAACTGGGAAAACTGGCTCTGTCTGTAAAGAATGAACTGAAATAGTTTTAATTCTAACAGAATATATTTATTTTTACTAGTAGTAGTAGTAGTAGTATTATGAGAGCAGCACCAAAAGTAATGCAAAAGTGGGGATAACATTTTAACTTAATGATACTGGTAGAGTAACTCTTCCTCTGTAGTAGCTCTTCTTTTTTTCCATTGCAGTTAAATAATAATCGATTCCAAGCAGAAGGACAGCCCCATTATTGAGTTATTGACAAAAAAGGAGTGCAGGATGTCCGACATCCACGGAAGGTTGCAAACTGTTTATAAAGATGACACCATTGACAAGAGCAATGCACACAGGTGGATGAAGAAGTTTAACCGGTTCGCGACCGGCACACAAGGATATACGTAGACAGAATGGCACAACTGCGCACATGGGTGTTTTGCGAGCTGTGTGGTCATGCGTTTGCCAGCGGGGGCAGGCTCGCGACCCTGCCATGAGCTCCATGACTGCGCCCGCAGGACCCGTGGACCCGATCACCGCCATTGTCCCGTGATCAGGTTACAGAGCTGAAGAACGGGGAGATGTTAGTGTAAACACAACATCTCCCCCCGTTCTGCCTAGGTGACACTGTCACTGATCGCGTTCCCTGTCATCAGGAACAATGATCAGTGCCGTGTCACGGCAAGCCGCGACCCCTAACAGTTACAAGCACTCCCTAGGACACACTTAACCCCTTCAGCATCCCCTACAGGTTAACCCCTTCACTGCCTGTGTAATTTTTACAGTAAACAGTGCATTGTTATAGCACTGATTGCTGTAAAAATGACAATGGTCCCAAAATGGTGTCAAAAGTGTCCGATGTTTCCGCCATAATGTCGCAGTCACGATAAAAATCACTGATCGCTGCCATTACTAATAAAAAAAAATATTAATAAAAATGCCATATTGTAACAGACGCCCGATCGCGCCGTATTGCGGTCCACGCTGGAACACATACAGGGACCGTTCAATGACGTCATCGCCCGGCGCGGCATGCGTTCCAACCTGGAACGCGGAAGTGCGTCACGGATCACCGCTGGTTACTCCATGCAGCGTTCAGCTGCCTATAAAAGCTTCTAGCCCCATTCAAACGGGGTTCTATTATTGTCGGCCGTAGCCGGCTTGGCTACAAGACAACTACAGGTACTATCCTTCCTAAACTGGAAACCATCCCTCACCTGGATCTGCACTGTCAACATTACGAGAGTTGTTGCGGACACCGCAAGATATCCCCCACCAGGAGATGCTTCACAAAAGAATCCCATTTCTGATGCAATACTCTGGAAAACACTCATCCCTGCAAAACGGATAAGTACTATTTCTGGTCTAGAATTACCCGCTACACATATAGCCTTTCCAAGTACTTTATTTAAAATTGGCTTATCCTGCTGCTTGGGATTATTATGCTGTGTCTTCAGCTGACCGCTGTGCAATATCTTAAAGCGACATATACTCTCAATTCAATTACGCTAAAGTTGTCTCTCTTAAGTAAATTGCTATAAAGTGTTCTCATATGCTACATGCTTGACATAAGTTATTACATGTTTAGGGGCCCATGCTCTAAAATACTGAACATACTCGTTATACCCTTTCTTGAATAAGGTTGGAACGTATGTTGTAATACTGACTCCCTTAGTAATGCATTCCTTGTGTTAAGTGATATGATGTAGAGAATCCCCAAACTCCTGTTCTCTGATTGGAGTGATGCACTGATAATCACTATACATAGAGTGCCTGCATTGGAGTCTTTAATGCAGTTGCGCTTTTTGATCTTTATTGTAAATTTTCTACGCTAGCGGTTGGAGGCATGTTGTAATACCTCCACCTCTAGTAGCTCAATGCATTCCTATTTGTGAGAGAGATGATGTAGTGACCCCCCAAACTCCTGTTTTCTGCTTGGAGTGACGCCTGGGGCCTAGTACTGAAATCTCACATAGCATAGGGAGGTGCATTGAATTCTTTCCTTAACCGCAGTTGTGGTTCACTCCCGTTCACCGTAGTTTGTGACACATAAAACTATCCCCTATTTTGTAGACGCTATAACTTTTGCGCAAACCAATCACTAAATGCTTATTGCGTTTTTTTTTACCAAAAATATGTAGAAGAATACGTATGGACCTAAACTGAGGAAAAAAAATGTTTTTTTTATATATTGTTGGGGGATATTTATTATAGCAAAAAGTTAAAATATAGCATTTTTTTCAAAATTGTAGCTCTATTTTTGATTATAGTGCAAAAAAATAAAAACCGCAGAAGTGATCAAATACCACCAAAATTGTGTTTGGGAGCCACGTCGCACAACCGCGCAATTGTCAGTTAGAGCGACGTAGTGCCGAATCGCAAAAAGTGGCCAGGTCTTTGACCAGCAAAATGGTCCGGGGCTTAAGTGGTGACCCTCAACTGCAACCACTGACATGAATGATCAGTGAATAAAACTCAATGATGACACATTGTTTCTGCTTGGAAACCACTATTTGTCTGAAGAAGAGTTACCATAGAGTATGTAAGTTAAAAGTAGGGATGAGCCGAGCACCCCCCCCCCCCAATTCGGTTCGCAGCAAAATATGCGAACAGGAAAAAAATTTGTTCGAACATGCGAACACCGTTAAAGTCTATGGAACACGAACATGAAAAATCAAAAGTGCTCATTTTAAAGGCTAATATGCACGTTATTGTCATAAAAAGGGTTTGGGAATCCGGGTCCTGCCCCAGGGGACATGTATCAATGCAAAAAGTTTTAAAAATTGCCGTTTTTTGGAGAGCAGTGATTTTAATAATGCTTAAAGTGAAACAATAAAAGTGAAATATTCCTTTAAATTTCATACCTGGGAGGTGTCTATAGTATGCCTGTAAAGTAGCACATGTTTCCCGTGCTTAGGAAAGTCCCTGCACAAAATGACATTTCTAAAGGAAAAAAGTCATTTAAAACTACTCGCGGCTATATTTAATTGTCGGGTCCCAGCAATATAGATAAAAGTCATTAAAAAAAAAACAGCATGGGTTCCCCCTTAGTCCATTACCAGGCCCTTTGGGTCTGGTATGAATATTAAGGGGAACCCCGAACCAAAATTAAAAAAAATATGTGGAGGTCCCCCCCAAATTCCATATCAGGCCCTTCAGGGCTGGTATGGATATTAGGGGAGCCCTGCACCAATTAAAAAAAAAATGGCGTGGAGTTTCCCCCAAAAATCCATACAAGACCCTTATCCGAGCACGCAACCTGGCAGGCCGCAGGAAAAGAGGGGGGATGAGGGGTACCAGGCCACATGTCCTCAACATGGGGAGGATGTCCCCATGTTGATGGGGACAAGGGCCTCATTCAGGGCTCAAGTCCTGCGGGAACGCGTGGGAACGGAGTTCCTGCACTTTTTTCACAGCAGGAACTCAGTTCCCTTTGCAGGACTAGAGCAGCCAAGAGCAGCCGAGCCACCCGGGCCAATCCTTCACTAAACGGCAATGCCCACTGTCAGGGGCAGGCAAACCTTAGTAATCCTTTATGTTACTGGCCACTTCCTGTATATGGATTCATCGGGTAGTGTGCGGGTGTTCCGTCACTTCCTCGATGCCGCAATGTCTCTTGGGAGCTTTTGTCATTGTTCCCAGGAGACATTGCGGAGGTCTGCCGCGAGTTATCACGGGATTTAAAAATAACTTGCGGGTAACTTGCGAATACCCGCATACTACCCGATGAATCCATATACAGGAAACGGCCAGTAACATAAAGGTTTACTAAGGTACAGTGGATCGAAAAAAAAAAACATGCGGTTTAGTAATTATGCATATGAGCGTATGATTTTTTTTTTTTTTGGTGGGGGAGTGGATCTTGGGTGGGAGTTCCCACACTTTTTCCCCAGGACTTGACCCCTGGCCTCATTCCCCATAACCCTTGCCCGGTGGTTGTGGGGTCTGCGGTCGGGGGGCTTATCGCAATCTGGAAGCCCCCTTTAACAAAGTGGACCCCAAGATCCTGGCATCCCTCTATGTGAATTGGTAAACGCGCAAGCTGTTTGATAGTTCTTTTATAACCGAGGGCGGGGTCACCCGTGACGTGTGACCCCGCCCCCTCTAATGCATCACAGAAAACCCCTGTTGCATCAGAGGGGTGGGTCACCCGTCCACGTCACGGGTGGCGCCACCCTCGGTTATAAAAGAACTGTCAAACAACCACCGTGGGGATGAGGCTTTTGTCTCCATTAACATTGGGACATCCTCCCCATGTTGAGGGCATGTGGCCTGGTATGGTTCAGGAGGGGGGGGCTCTCTTGTTTCCCCCCCCTCTTTTCCTGCAGCCTTCCAGGTTGCATGCTCAGATAAGGGTCTGGTATGGATTTTTGGGGGGAACCCCACACAATTTTTGTTTTAATTATGGCGCGGGGTTCCCCTTAAAATCCACACCATACCTGAAGGGTCTTACCATACATCATGTGCTACAGAATGTAACATACCTACTTAGGCCTCAATCAGACATCAGGTTCTTCTCGCCCTAGGGCTCTGGTTCTTTCACAGGTCTGACAATGACCGGGCACCCTAGCTACTGGTTATCGTAGCCAGTCATCCCTGGCTATTCTCAGTTCCTCCGAACCCTAAAGTCTTTAAAAAAATTGCCACTTCATCATGTGTTCCCCAAACGCATCGAAAGGCACCATTATACCTGTAGCGCCCCCTTACTTTCAGTATGGGCACTACGCTAAAGTTAGTGGGGAATGGGAGAGTTACTTTGCTCCCATTCAAAATTTGCTAAAATTGGGACTTCTGTCACTCCAGAAACGTCCACTGGGTCAGTCTGTGCTCCAGGGATGCAATACCATCCCTGGCCAGCAGTTGGCACCAGAGGGGTTCTGGCAGAGCAAATTTCCCCAGCAGCCAATCAGAGAAGTTTCTCCCTCGCAAGGCATGCTGGGGAGGGGTATATCTGTGACAGGTGTCATGTGCTAACCGAGTTTCGCGGGGTCCGAGTTCCAGGTGCTGCATCCACCTTCAGGGTGCGCGCATCCATGGACCCCGCCAGCGCGGCCCTCCAGGCCAGAATTTCAGTCTACACAAACCCTCATCCGGAGGTAAAAAGGGACTCCAGTGACTTACTGGGTCCCCAGTTCTATTGAGAGGATCCCAGGCTGGGTGCCGTTCGATTGGGGGGTCGGCTTGAGGGGAACCCGGAGGCAGGTTGTCCAACAGGGCTTGAACGAACCAATCGGGGATCTGGTGACCGGAATGTTGACAGGTACGTTTTGCTGTCATCTGGTGACCTATGCTAAAACCTACTGGGAGGATTTGCTCCATTTATCCATCTAGCACACCTAAAGTAATTGGCCTGTGGCAGGGGCCCTAGAGCCAGGTCTGTGAGAGAGATCTGTTCCTCCCAGCAAATCCTAAGTGACGCTTCGGCTGCCAGGCTTGTGAGAGGGTCTGTCCGGGGGCACTTTACCCACTCCAACTAGAGTGGCGAGGAATAATAATTTGGTACTGCTCAATTAATACCTGGGCCTGACACTGCAAGGTTCTCCCTTTTCTTCATCAACCTGCTCTTCCCATTTAATGTTGATGTTGGCCGTATTTGGCCTGGAATAAAGCATTGGAAAACCATTTATTCACTGTCTGGACCTTCGCTCACTGCTTTGTTCTCCAACTGCACCCATACGCCACACTAAGGTAACTCAATATGCTGATCCCAATAACAAATCAGCGGCTCCTGCGGGGGTAGCGCTACATACCTTTTCGCATTTCTCTCTGTCTCTTGCGATTTTCTCTCATCTGTTCTTGCATACTCCGACTTTATTAACACATACCCCTTTTTTTTATATAGCTGGAGCCATGTCAAAGGCTGACAGCAATGATCTCATCTCTGCTCCTCCTAATCCTTCCGGGGGTTCAGAGCACGGCAGTGCTCAATCTCTGTCTCTATCAGACCAGGGCACACCACAGGTCTGTGTTTCGTTGTGTGTCTTGTGGCGTCTTTATGTGGTTCGCTGCTTGACGCGGTTCAAAATAAGAAGGCCAGTATGATGGACTGAATTTATAGGAGGAGTCCAGGGGGTTATATATTCAGCCCACTCCCCTGCTGCCCTGGCAGTTCCGGTCCACGATACCATCCCACCCATTCCCGTTTCAGGCCACTTTTCTTGCACATCTTTCTACAATTATTCATTACTTATCTTTGTGTATGCCCCCCTTTTTGGCGTATTGACCAGCTGACCAGGGCACACCACAGGTCTGTGTTTCGTTGTGAGTCTTGTGGCATCGTTGTGTGGTTTGCTGTTTGTCTCGGTCCAAGGGACCTGATCATAAATATATATATATATATATATATATATATATATATATATATATATATATATATATATATATATATATATATATATATATTAAATGGATACCCAACTTTTTTGATTGCTGGGATAATAGTGTGTAAAGTCCATATGAGATGTATCTAACAAGCTGACCTACTTGCACTGTTTGATTAGGCAACTACTTTAAATCTTTGTGTGCATTGGCATCTTAAATGTAGTCTACATGAGATGTGTCTATCAAGATGACCTACATGCACTGTTTGAGTAAGAACTGCTGAAAATGAAAATGCTATTCTACTTCCTGTTCTGTGTTAATGTACTGTATCTAATGCCGCGTACACACAATCATTTTTCGCCATGAAAAAAAACGTTGTTCTTCAGCATGTCCAAAAAACAACGTTTTTCCAACTTCATCATTAAAAACGACATTGCCCACACACCATCATTTAAAAAAAATTATGAACAAAGCGCGGTGACGTACAACTCTTCATGCCGAAAAATGATCGTGTGTTGGACCATAGTCAGATCCCTTTGGAAATGACTGCATACATATTTACATGTTTTTTAAGATAGAACATGCTGCATTGTGAACCTATGCATCATGAATATCAACTAAAATGATCTTCAAACCACAAATAGGATGAACTTGCTGATTTAATATCCGACTGTTTTGTGTTCTATGCCAGTTGCTGTGCCCCTTTCTTTCCATTACATGTAGCAGCCCAGCCAACAGTCCCTTTTTAAGATGCTGTATCGTGTTGTTCCTCTCCTTTATAAAGTCAATGCACATACAGCCTTCTCCAAAATGTGGATGGTTTAATCAATAGCAGAAACATTTACTATATTGTGTTTGAAATAAAATAAAAAATTGTTTTCCTAACAGCATTTTACATTAAAGCTCTTTATTTTTGTGTTAACGGTTAGTTTGGTTTGTTTAATTTGGAACAAAAAATGTGTGGAATCACATTAAATGAATGCATACTATAGATGAGGCTTTGTAAATGAGCAATTAAAGATAAAACAGTGTATGTTACCATCCTTCATCCACCTCCTTCTTCATAACAGTCATATTGCTCAGTAAAGAAAGCACAGCAGTCTTTGTAGATGTCAAAATTTCTCATTAAAATTTGAACTTTGGGCACACTTTCCCTCTGAAGACTTTTATTTTCCTCTACAGGCTGTTCTACATGACATTTTTTCCTAAAACTAACCCTACCCTAATTATCTTCTTGTCATTCGGAGATGGAAGATTCCTCTGACAGTGATATGCTTGGTGGATCAGTCATTGTAATGAAAACCCGTATGATGTGTACAGACTGACTTACCTATTGTTCACTGACCATATTGATGTTATTCAGTTCAAAAATGCAGACAAGCTGAAATCCACATTCTCCCGTGGCATTTTACAGGATCCAATTTTAACAGTTGTGACATCTTATCCAGAATAATATGCCATTGACCGGTGAACCCATAATTTTATTCATTAATTTAAACAGTAGGGATGAGCCAAACACCCCCTGGTTTGGTTCGCAGCCGAACATGCGAACAGGCAAAAAATTTGTTCGAACACGCAAACACCGTTAAAGTCAATAAGACACGAACATGAAAAATCAAAAGCGCAAATTTTAAAGGCTTATATGCAAGTTATTGTCATAAACAGTGTTTGGGGACCTGGTTCCTGCCCCAGGGGACATGTATAAATGCAAATAAAGTTTTAAAAACTGCAGTTTTTTCGGGAGTAGTGATTTTAATAATGCTTAACGTGAAACAATAAAAGTGAAATATTCCTTTAACCACTTAAGACCCGGACCATTATGCAGGTTAAGTACCTGGCCAGTTTTTGCGATTCGGCACTGCGTCGCTTTAACTGACAATTGCGTGATCGTGCGATGTGGCTCCCAAACAAAATTGGCGTCCTTTTTTCCCCACAAATAGAGATTTATTTTGGTGGTATTGGATTACCTCTGCGGTTTTTATTTATTGTGCTATAAACAAAAATAGAGCGCCAATTTTGAAAAAAATTCTATATTTTTTACATTTTGCTATAATAAATATCCCCAAAAAAGATATAAAAAAACATTATTTTTTCTCAGTTTAGGCCGATACGTATTCTTCTACCTATTTTTGGTAAAAAAAATCACAATAAGCGTTTATCGATTGGTTTGCGCAAAATGTATAGCGTTTACAAATTAGGAGATAGTTTTATGGCATTTTTATTAATATATTTTTTTTACTACTAATGGCGGCGATCAGCAATTTTTTTCATGACTGCGACATTATGGCAGACACATCGGACAATTTTGACACATTTTTGTGACCATTGTCATTTTCACAGCGAAAAGTGCTATAAAAATGCACTGATTACTGTGAAAATGACAATTGAAGTTTAGGAGTTAACCACTAGGGTGCGCTGTAGGGGTTAAATGTGACCTCATGTGTGTGTCTAACTGTAGGGGGCGGGGCTGTTCGTGTGGCGTCAGTGATCGTCATTCCCTATATCAGGAAACAGACAATCACTGACATTGCCACAGTGAAGAACAGGAAAGGTTTACACACACCTCTCCCCGTTCTTTAGCTCCTGTGACTGATCGCGGGACACCGGCGGCGATCGAGTCCGCGGGTCCCGCAGGCCTGGTCACGGGGCTTCGGACCGGGTCGCGTGCGCGCAACCTATGGCTGGGCTCTTAAAGGCGACGTATATATATATATATATATACGTGCCTGTGAACAGCCGTGCCATTCTGCCGACATATATCGGCATTAGGCGATCCTTAAGTGGTTACATTTCGTACCTGGGGGATGTCTATAGTATGCCTGTAAAATAGTGCATGTGTTTCCCGTGCTTAGAAAAGTCCCTGCACAAAATGTCATTTCTAAAGGAAAATAAAGTAATTTAAAACTACTTGCGGCTATAATGAATTGTCGGGTCCCGGCAATACAGATAAAAGTAATTGAAAAAAACAACATGGGCCCCCCCCCCTCCAGTCCGTTACCAGGCCCTTTAGGTCTGGTATGAATATTAAGGGGAACTCCCAACCAAAAAAAAATAAGAAAATGTGTGGCGGTCCCCCCAAATTCCATTACCAGGCCCTTCAGGCCTGGTATGGATATTAAGGGGAACCCTGCGCCAATTTTTTTTTTTTAAATGGCGTGGGTTTCACCCCAAAAATCCAAACCAGACCCTTCAGGTTTGGTATGGATTTTAAGGGGAACCCTGCACCAAAATAAAAAAAAACGGCGTTGGGTCCCCCCAAAGATCTATACCAGACCCTTATCCGAGCACACAACCTGGCAGGCCGCAGGAAAAGAGGGGGGATGAGAGAGCGCCCCCCCCCTCCTGAACCGTACCAGGCCACATGCCCTCAACATCGGGAGGATGTCTCCATGTTGATGGGGACAAGGGCCTTATCTCCACAACTTTTGCTGGTGGTTGTGGGGGTCTGTGGGCGGGGGGCTTATCGGAAATCTGGAAGCCCCCTTTAAGAAAGGGGGCCTCCAGATCCCGCCTCCCTATGTGAATTGGTAGGCTGTATCATTCGTATCAGCGCGTCGGACTCATAAAAGGATTACGGGGCTGGATTTTTTTTATTATTATTTAAGGACTTGTCCCAAGCTGTGTGTGTGTGTTTTTTCTTTTCCTTTTTTTCTCACTTTTTTTGTGAAATGGTAGGGGTACAATGTACCCCCTAAAAATTCACATGGGGGGCTGGGATCTGGGGCCCCCCTTTGTTAAAGGGGGCTTCCAGATTCCGATAAGCCCCCCGCCCACAGACCAGGCAAGGGTTGTGGGGATGAGGCCCTTGTCCCCATGTTGATGGGGACATCCTCCCTATGTTGAGGGCATGTGGCCTGGTATGGATCAGGAGGGGGCAGCTCTCTCGTCCCCCCCTCTTTTTCTGCGGCCTGCCAGGTTGCGTGCTCAGATAAGGGTCTTTTTTTTTTGGTGCGGGGTTCCCTTTAATATCCATACCAGACCTGAGGGGCCTGATATGGAATTTGGGGGGGACCCCCATTTTTTTATTTTTTTTGTTTCGGGGTTCCCCTTAATATTCATACCAGACCCAAAGGGCCTGGTAATGGACTAAGGGGGGACCCATGCCGTTTTTTTTCAATGACTTTTATCTGTATTGTTGGGGACCCAAGCAGCAATGCAGAGAGAGACTGTTATAAACACGGGAAACATCTGCTACTTTACAGGCATACTATAGACACCCCCAGGTACGAAATTTAAAGGAATATTTCACTTTTATTGTTTCACTTTAAGCATTATTAAAATCACTGCCCCCGAAAAAAAACACAATTTTTAGAACTTTTTTTTGCATTGATACATGTCCCCTGGGGCAGGACCCGGGTCCCCAAACACTTTTTAGGACAATAACTTGTAAATTAACCTTTAAAATTAGCACTTTTGATTTCTCCCATAGACTTTTAAAGGTTGTTCTGTGGCTTTTCGAATTTGCCGCAAACACCCCAAATTGTTTGGCGAACGGGGGTGAACAGCCAATGTTCGCGTCAAACTCATGTTCGACCCAAACATAAAGCTCATCCCTATTAAAGAGGATTTTGTTGAAAATTTTTGTTAGAAAGTACTGTGTATTTTGGTATATTAAATGTCAGACCAAGGATCTTTAGCACCCATGGTGAAAATGCCAAAGTGTAACCTCACATCACAATTCCTAGAATAAATCTTCCTATGCATTGTCTACCCTACCACTAGTCACTGATATATAATGTAGATTAAATATGTAGCGCCTGTGTACTTTCAGTACAGGTGCTATGTCAAATTTAGAGGGGATGGTTCCATTCTGTGTTCCAAAGATACCGTTCCATCTTTGGATAGCAGGTGGCGCCAGAGGGGTTCAGGGAAGGGCGCCTTCTGCCAGCAGCCAATCAGAGGAGTTTCTCCCTCGCGGGGCATGCTGGGGGAGGGCACTTGTAGGGCGGACGCCATTTTGTGGGGTCTTCGTTTGTTCCTGGTTCCGGGTGCGGCACCCACCTTTAGGGTGTGCGCACATCATGGGGCCCGGCGAGATGGCCTACCAGACCGGGGGGGGAAAGGGCTACGCGAAGTTCCTGACCCTAGGCCCTCATGGCCCGGAGCAACTAAAACTGCAAAGGGGCCCCAGTGACTTACTAGGTCCCTACACTTCATGAGGAAGATCCCAAGCGAGTTGTGCTGTTCGATAGGGAGTCAGTCTGAGGTGAGCAGGGAGGCAGGCAACCCAACAGGGCCTAGACAATCCATTGGGGATCACGGTGACCGTACACTGACAGTTTGCTCGATGGCAACCTGTTAGTCGGTGACCATATGGAAGAGCTACCTGAGGGAGATTCAGCCAAATTGTATTTACTGAGAGGATTCGCTCTACTATCTTCGTTCCTGAGCAAAGGGCCTGTGGCAGAGGTTCCACTCCTAATTGCAAATTTCACTAGAGCCAAGTCAGTGGCAGAGATTGTTCCTTCTCAGAGGTTCTAAGTGATACTCTGGCTGCCAGGTGTGAGAGGCCTGTCCAGGTACACTTTACCCACTCCGGCTGGAGTGACGACGTGAGTTAAAGTCCCATTGGAGGCAGGACTGCTTCCGTTTATCTATAGGCCTGAATCTGCAAATTCTCCTTTCACCAACCTATCTCTATCTACCTAAAGTTGACTGTTTGCCATGTTGGGCAAGTAAATAAAGCACAGAAAACGACACCCTGCTGTTTGGACATTCCGTTAATCCATCATCATCCCTAGACACATCACAGAGGTAACATAATCATGCCGTCCCAATCTAACCAGCGGCTCCTGAGGGGGTAACGCTACATATATAATGTAGATTACCCCATCAGGGTTTACTTCCTCTTTAACTTTAAAGGGTTAGTAAATGAAAAAAAAAATTCATTTAAAATAACAAACATGTTATACTTACCTCCACTGTGCAGTTAGTTTTGCACAGAGTGTCCCCCTTCCACGTCTTATGGGGTCCCTCGGCGGCTGTCTGTGGTCCTCCCCGAAAATACTGACCACAGTCATGCGAGAGCTCACATGGTGGTGAGTAATTTCGGGCGCGCTCCCTTGATACAGCGAGCGGCCATAGCCGCTCACTAAATCACTCAGCCCCGCCCCTCGGCGCGCCGTGTCACTGGATGTAATTGACAGCAGCGCCAGCCAATGGCTGCGCTGCTTTCAATCCATCCGCTCTAGCCAATCAGCGGCCAGGCTGAGCGGCGAAGAGGATCTCTGGACTTTCGACGGGTCAGGTAAGTAAAACGGGGGCTCGGGGGGTGGTATACACTGAAGTTTTTTCACCTTAATGCATAGATTGCTCCTTTAATTAGTTGTGAACAGTAAAAGAAAATAAGCTCTGAGTTTACTCTAGGCATTGAAATCCAGAGATCATTGGAAAAGAGCAATCGCATTGTGCATTAGCAACTTCACAAGGAATTGATTCCACAGTATGTGAGCATAACAGGAACAAAGGCTAGATTTTAGTACTTAAATTTATTTTATTTTTTTGATAATGGACCATTCAAGGAGGGACTGCATTATTCCTCCAAAATACTTTTGAGAAAATACAGTAAAAACCTAAGCGGTATTAAAACCAAAAGGAAACATTATTTATATTGGTGATTCTTAGTTGTGATGGCTTGCGTTAGTTTTCTTTTTAAGCCTTTTTCTTTTATTTTTACCTGGTGATCCTGCCAGTAAGTTTGTTATTTTTCAACAGAACAAACTGCCCTGCAGAGGTAGCTGTGCCGCCCAATCGGCGTATAGATTTGTTATATATAATATGTTTCTCTTAACCATTTACTATGGATGTTATGTTTGTTTACATGCTGCCATCTAGTAACCTTTTGTGGTAATGCACAGTTTATAAATTTTCTTTGTCTGATCTATTATACACATCCTTTCTGTGTATGCTCCACCCCTTCTTCCTGACTTTCTTCTTCCTGTCTTTGGAGACTGCTTACAGGCCACATGTAACAAGGGCACATGTATTCTGCATAGTAAGCTACAGACAGTATCATCTTTTGACCGCACAATACTAAAACCTGTTTATCTGCTGTAACCTGTCATCTGATGTATTCTGATGTGTGGGATTAAAGCAACTTCTGTGAATAGAATCGGTATTGGTGAGTTCAAGCTATCTGATAAGGATTGTCCTCAGTGATTATATCTGCTTATACAGGCCAGGCATAGAGGTCTCACAAGGGACAAGTCGCTTCACAACAATCGGAGTCAGAATAGTAGCAGTTAGAGGGTTAAGACAAACCATTCACCACTGACAGGGATGTTACAATGATTAGATTTTATCTATTTATATAAAAAAATCTTTATCCCAAAAGGAACAAAAATGTACGGGCCAGATTCACATAGACACCGTCGTATCTCTGATTTACTTCGGTCGTATCTATGCGACTGATTCATAGAATCAGTTACGCTTAGATATGCCTAAGATCCGACAGGTGTAACTGTGTTACACTGTTGGATCTTAGGCTGCAATTCCAGGCCGGCCGCTAGGTGGCGTTTCGGTTTATTTACGCAACGATTATGCAAATGAGGAGATACGCCGATTCCGAAACGAACGACCGCCCGGCGCTTTTTTTTTACGTAGTTTGCGTTCGGCTTTTTCCGGCGTATAGTTACCCCTGCTTCTATGAGGCACAGCCAATGTTAAGTATGGGCGTCATTCCCGCATCGAATTTTGAAATTTTACGTTGTTTGCATACATCGATTCACAAAAGCGCTGGACGCAAGTTACGCTCACGCCAAAACCAATGACGTCCTAGCGACGTCATTGGGAGCAATGCACGCCGGGAAAATTTGCGGAAAGCGCATGCGCAGTTAAATCGGCGTGGGGACGTGCCTGATTTAAATACTACACTCCCCCTAGCCGCGGAATTTGAATTCCGCAGGAGGATTTAAGATACGCCACCGCAAGTTTTGAGGTAAGTGCTTTGTGAATTAGCATTTGCTTTAAAAAATTGCGGTGGCGGATCTTAAATCACATAGGTTACGCAGATCTAAAGATCCGCTAACCTATGTGAATCTGGCCCTACGTGTTTATAAAGTGTTAGCTGGAGTGTGGTTTCAATTTATTAGTGTATCTAAATCTGCTAGTACATCTAACACCCCCCCCCCCCCCAGACTGACAATGCTGCTGTTCAAAGGTGTCTCTGTTGCTTCTCCATTCATAGTGGGGGCATTCTAATACAGAAGGTGTGTTACTGGCCAGATCACAGGGAAAAACAAAACAAAAACGAAAGCAGCCACCACATCTAATGATTGGTAAGCTGCAATATATTAAAAAAAATTGTATTGGGTTTAATACCAGTATAAAGTGTTAATAAACCCCAAAAACAATTATACTTCAGCTTACCAGCTATTAGTTGAGGTGGCTGCATTTGTCTTAATTTTTGTTATTTTTCACCTGGTGATCTGGCCAGCAAGTCTGTTATTTTTCAACTTCCTTAACCGTTTTCGGACCGACCCACGTACATTTACTGGGGCAGGGCGGCCCGGGTGTGCAAAATCACATACCTGTATGTGGTTTCGGGCACACGGTTTAGGGGGCGTGCACCTCCCAGGGAACACGTTTAACCCTTTGATCGCCCCTCGTGTTAACCCTTTCCCTGCCAGTGCCCTTTATACAGTAATCAGTGCATTTTTATAGCACTGGTCACTGCATTGGTGTCACTGGACACCAAAAAGTGCCACTTAGCCCTTGTTTACATTGGTACAATTTGACATGTCAAATCTGTGGCATTTGCCTAATCGGTGCAACGCCACATCTGTGGCGTAGTTTTTGTACTACTTTTTGCTATTTGGGGCTGCCATTTACATTGACATCTGTGCAGAAACCTGCACAGATGTCTCTGAAATCGCAGCTGAAATCAGGACTGACAAGTGGCGGCTGAACTCGCACAGCTTTATTCCAGCAGCCCAGGGCCAGATTTGTCCGCCGTATTGTCGCAGTGCCGCTAAAAATTGCAGATCGCCGCCATTACTAGTAAAAAAAACTAAACATTTTTTATTACAATTCCCTAAATCTATCCCATAGTTAAGTGGTCTTGCATAGCAAGATCACTTATTGTTTGTAGATGCTACAACATTTGCGCAAACCAATCAATATGCGCCTATTGTGATTTTTGTTTTACCAAAAATATGTAGCAGAATACATATTGGCCTAAACTGATGAAGAAATTCGTTTTTTATATATTTTTTTAGAAATATATTATAGCAGAAAGTAAAAAATATATTTTTTTTTTTTCAAAGTTGCCAGGCTTTTTTTGTTTATAGCGCAAAAAAAAAAATATGCAGAGGTGATTAAATATCACCAAAGGAAAGCTCTAAATTGTTTATTTGGGTACAACGTCGCACGACCACGTAATTGTCAGTTAAAGCGACGCAGTGCCATATCGCAAAAAAATGGCCTGGTCAGGAAGTGGGTAAAACCTTCCGGTGCTGAAGTGATTAAACAGACCAAGCTGTCCAGCAAAATTGACAATGAGAGGATCGAGACAAACCATTTACCACTGACAGGGGTTCTTACAACAGTTAACTTTTATTCATTTATGTTAAAGCAAAACCTTTATCCCAAAATGAAAATACTGTTTGCTATAAAGGCTTGAAAAATGTTAGCTGGAGTTTGGCTTTAATTTGTTAGTAAAGTCCTACAAGAAAAACAGAAATGGAAGGCATGCACACCTAGTGCATTACCAGAGGTAATTTAATAATACATTTTTTTTTTGTATAAAATGCAACTGACAAAATGCCATAAACACAGTGCATGGACATGCACAGGACACGGGGTACAGCTAATGCGTTTCAGGGGCGCGCCCCCTTCCTCATAGCCCAGCTCTGAGGAAGGGGGTGCTCCCCCGAAACACGTTAGTGTACCCCGTGTTCTGTGCATGTCCATGCACTGTGTTTATTGACAAAGCTGCTGTTCAAGGATGTTCCTGTTGCTCCTCCATCAGCCACCAAATTTAAAGCGGACCTTTACGCTCCCTATTCCTCTTTGTTTAACCCCCACTTACCTGGTTTCAGGTTCTGCACATTTAGGAGACGTACCCACTCAGCGGATCCAGCGTTTTTCTGCTGCAATCTGCTTCTTTTCTGTCCCCCGAGTCCCGCCATCTTCTTCTGTGATCTCATCAGTAAGCTGACGGCTCTTTCGGGTTAAGCCAACGGCTTCGCCAATGACGTACCACCTGGCCCCAGCCTCTCTTTCTTTCCCAATGAAGAATTATGCTTCCTGGGATATGAGACGTACATATCACAGGAGACTGTGCGGGCAAAGTGCACGTCATTTGCCTAGACCAGTGGTCTTCAAACTGTGGCCCATGTGCCGAATGTGGTCCTTTGTATGCCTTTACCTGGCCCTCAGGGCATCATTTCTCCCACTGACACCAGCAATGGAGCACTATTCCTCCCAATGACACCAACGATGGTCACTATTCCTCCCATTGACACCAACGTTGGTCACTAATCCTCCCAATGACACCAACTATGGTCACTATTCCTCCCAATGACACCAACTATGGTCACTATTCCTCCCATTGACACCAACAATGGTCATTATTCCTCCCATTGACACTAACGATGGTCACTTTTCCTCCCATTGACACCAACGATGGTCACTTTTCCTCCCATGGACACTAACGATGGTCACTTTTCCTCCCATTGACACCAACGATGGTCACTTTTCCTCCCATTGACACCAACGATGGTCACTTTTCCTCCCATGGACACTAACGATGGGTTACTATTCCTCCAAATGACACTAGCAATAGAGCACTATTCATCCCAATGACACAAACAATGGGGCACTATTCCTCCCAATGACAAACGATGGGGCACTATTTCCATTCCTACTGATCAAAGGTGCTATGTCTTTTTTTTTTTTTTACTCACACTGATCACTAAGTCAGAGGCATTTATTACCACCACTGATGCTGGGGAATATTTTACTCCCGGAGGGCCAAAATTAAGGCCCCTCTAATGTCTGGACAACAATAAACTGGCCCTTCAATTGGAAAGTTTGGAGACCCCTGGCCTAGACGAACGATGTGTGGGGGGGTTGACTGGGGGCAGGTGTTTTAAAAAAAGGACAAAGAAAAATTCCAGATATTTACAGAGGAGGAGAGAAGGGGTGGATGGGAGGCAACATGCCCTAAAGGGTGAAGTTAAGGTTTAAGGATTGCTCAGCTGCAATATAGTACATTTGGAGTTTTGGGTTTAATACCACTTTAAACATATATTTACTATAATGTATGCAATGTTTTGGTATACATAATTAAATGCAGTTAGCATGTACTAAACCAAAACCCCCTCATATGTCAATGCAATTACTTTGTTCTTTAATTACAACCTGAAACCTGTGTCTTTACTTAGGGCAAAGAACAATGTGAAAAGTGCACTAATCTATACTTACCAATATGGAATAGTTTCTTTTTTTTTTAATCGTTTCTTAATTGTTATTTTTGATCTAAACTGATTAAAGATTACTTTTTACTGGTTGATATTAAAGGGGTTGTAAATGATTTTTTTCCCCCCTAAATAGCTTCCTTTACCTTAGTGCAGTCCTCCTTCACCTACCTAATCCTTCGATTTTGATTTTAAATGTCCTTATTTCTCCTGAGAAATCCTCACTTCCTGTTCTTCTGTCTGTAACTCCACACAGAAATGCGTGGCTTTCTCCCTGGTGTGGAGAAAGCCTATTGAGGGGGCGAGCAGGAGTGTCAGGAAGCCCACTAACTCACAGCTCCTTTCTCTATCTGCAAAGTAGAGAGTGTCCTGACTTGCCTGCTCGCCCCCTCCCCCCTTAAGAGGCTTTCTCCACACCAGGGAGAAAGCCTTGCATTACTGTGTGGAGTTACAGTTAGAAGAACAGGAAATTAGGATTTCTCAGAAGAAATAAGGACATTTAAAAGCAAAATGGAAGGATGAGGTAAGTGAAGGAGGACTGCGCTAAGGTAAAGGAAGCTATTTAGGGGAAAAAAATGTTTCCTTTACAACCCCTTTAATAACTACACAGTGATCTGAGATAGAGCATTTAGGAAAGAAATCTGGCATATTCTAACATTTTACCTAGAATGTCTTATGTATAACACTTTAAAATATCCAATAAGTTTATGGCTGCCATGGATATATGTTTATACATTTCAAACACTGCAGCATTTATGAAGTGCACGGTCTATGGAAAATGAGTGCACAGACCATAACATTTTAATGAGGACTGTGCTAACCCATGCATCCAGGAGTACAGGTGTCTCCACACTGCCTTTGTTCTGCAGGTAATTATCAGATGGCAGAAATACCATAGGATTACCTAAACTGTACAGGGACAAAACAGACAGCTTGTTGTCAACTAGTGCTAGATTTCCCTTCATTAATGCACAGTTCTCCCAGTGGCTTTTCTCAGTTTCTAGGCATTTTGTTTCCAAAAACTAAAAACAATATCTTTGTTCTCTGAATTCTGTGCAATACTTACCTTAAATCTGCCGCGTACAGACCATCAGACATTCTGACAACAAAACTGTGGATTTTTTTCCGACGAATGTTGGCTTAAACTCGTCTTGCAAACACACGGTCACACAAATGTTGTTGGAAATTCTAAACATCAAGAACGTGGTCACGTATGACGGTACTATTAAAGTCAAGTTCAATACCAGTCGTGTTAGTAGAAGTTTGGTGAGAGACGATTCGTAATCTCCTTAATGAACGCTAGTTTTACCAGACCGAGTGCTTCCGTCTCGTACTTGATTCAGAGCATGCGTGGAATTTTTTTGCATCGGAGTTGTCTACACACGAGAACAAATTTTGTTGTCGGAAAATTTGAGAACCAGCTCTCAAATTTTTGTTGTCGGAAATTCCGACAGAAGATGTCCGATGGGGCCTACACACGGTCGGAATTTCCGACCAAAGGCTCACATCGAACATTTGTTGTCGGAAATTCAAATTGTGTGTACGCGGTATTAGGCCTATAACACCCAATAATATTGGTGGATGTTCTGAAAAAAGATGTACAGCTTCAAGTGCTAAGTACTCCTTGTCCTCCACAGAGATATTGGGTTCCGGAACTGCAACAAAGAGAAGACCGCACACCAATAATGTCACTTCTGGAAAAAAAATATTCAGCCACAGGCAGCTAGCAGCAAGTCCCCAACCAGGAACCAACCCTTGAAGATGCATTTCACAATGTGCTCAATCACAGCTGTCTGTGGCTGAATAAAAGTTTCATCTAAAACGGAAGTTATTGGTAGGCGGCCTATGCTTCGATGCAATCCAATGTTATTGTTTAATGTTGTTTTTTAAAGGTTCAACGTTGCCAAAATACAGAGCCTCCAAAGAGCGCCCAGGTCATGTGCTATCTGAGTGGAGAGCTCCTTGATAGACCTCTTAATCAGTGTGAAACCCAATGTAGATCTAGAGGAAGTCCATCCATGCTTTGCATCATAATATATACCATATGGTCAAGGGGAAACATGAAAGGGTACTACACCATGTCATGCTTACCAAAAGGTACTTTAGGTAACATTGCAGTAGGCCATGGCACTTGAATCTCTAATCTACTTGTTGGTCCATTGATGCAATCGATGGTCTCGCTAATCAATGGTAACCAATGGTAAGGCAAGCAAGGTTAAAGCATAATCCCAGAAAAAAAAAAAAATTTTGGCTATGGTAAGTGATTGCAACATCATTGAGATCTCTCACATCCTATTCCATGACACACAACTAGATGCAAGTGAAAACCTTACCAAAAAGAGGGGATATCCCACCTTTGACATTTTTCTTCAGAACAAGTGTCTCCACTTGGGGGTATCCTTTACTCCAGTTTCAGTGACAATAAGATATTTTGCATTCCCTCTTACCTATTTTCTTGAAGAAAATTGTGACTAGGACAATAAGTAAGCTAAAGCCCGGTACACACGACCGAACATGTCCGATGAAACTGGTCCGCGGACCAGTTTCATCGGACATGTTCGGTCGTGTGTACGGCCTAGCGGACAGGTTTCCAGCGGACAAAAGTTTCTTAGCATGCTAAGGAACTTGTCCTCTGGAAACCTGTCCGTTGGACATGTCCGCTGGTTAGTACGTCTAACCAGTGGACCGAAATCCCGCGCATGCGTCGAATTGATTCGACGCATGCGTGGAAGCATTGAACTTCCGTGTTTGAGAACGTCGGTGTCTTCTACGTCACTGCGTTCTCTGTCCGCGGGGATTTTGGTCTGATGGTGTGTACACACATCAGACCAAAAGCTCCCAGGAGACATGTCCGATGAAAACGATCCGCGGACCGTTTTCATCGGACATGTCTCCTCGTGTGTACAAGGCCTAAGGCCCCGTACACACGATAGAATCCATCCGCAGATAAATCCCAGCAAATGGGTTTCAGCGGATAGATCCTATGGTGTGTACACGCCAGCGGATCTGTTTCCGCGGATATATCTCCCCTGGGATGGATTCCAGCAGATCGAATATTTGCTGACATGCAGAACAAATCCATCTGCTGGAGTCCATCCCAACGGATGGATCCGCTGGTCTGTACAGACTCACCGGATCCATCCGTCCGAAGGGATTCCCCGCATGCGTCGTAATGATTCGACGCATGCGTGGAATTCCTTATATGACAGCGCCGCGCACGTCGCCGCGTCATAATCGCGGCGACGGCGCGACACGTCATCGCCAGAGGATTTCGGCGCGGATTTCAATGCGATGGTGTGTACACTCCATCGCATGAAAATCCGCCGAAATCCTCGAGAGGATTTATCCGCGGAAACGGTCCGCTGGACCGTATTCGCGGATAAATTCTATCGTGTGTATGGGGCCTAAGACTTCTTCAACAGGACAGACAGCAAAAACTAGAACAAAAAAGTTGTTCTCACCATTTCCCCACTCTATTTAACACAAGCAAAGAAGGTTTTGCCATGATTTATACTTTACATTTTGCAAAAAAAATAATTCTCTATTTTGGCACGCAATTTTTGACTAGATCTTACATGTAGCCCTCTTATTAAATTAGATAGGTCTACATGGCTACAACATATTTTGCACCACATAAAATACCAATAAAATACATTTACGTTGTTGGTTGTAACATGACAAAATTTGGAAAATGTCAAGGGGCTTGAATACTTTTTCAAGGCACTGTATATTAACACATCCACCACTAAGAAAAGAATGCAAATTTAAATTTAGTAGATTGTTTAAAAAAAACAACAACATAAAATTGAACATCTGTAATAGCTTGGCCACCCTGTGAGTCAGTAGTTCATAACACTTCCTGTTAAATATTACAACTTACAAATATTTGCTCCATTAGGTAATGCTGTTTCTGTTATTGCTTTAATCAATTTCCCCACTCTTCCTTGCACGATGCTCGCAGTTTAGAAACATTCTTCAGTTGTCCTGCATGCACTGCAAGCCTGACATCTCCCTATAGATTTTCAATAATTGCAAATAATCAGATCAAATTAAATCCATAAGAATTACAGCTACCATTAACGTATTCTGTCAGGTATTGAACTGCAATGACATTTGATGACTTAGAAATCCAATTCTTAAATATTGTAAGCCTGGCGTTCAGTTGCATTGATGGCTTGGCCACGCGTAACCTAACTCAGTCCATTTTTACAAATGTGTTCTGTGTTTATCTAATGATAGTTGGCTTATGGATTTGGGCAATGTATTGCTAGGAATTCTGTATTTTATGGTATTTGTGAGGGAACTGATTAAAACGGAACCAGGAATCATCACTTAACACAATTGTCTGCCAGTTGATTGTCTAGTTTAGTTCATATATATATTTTTTTATTTTTATTATTATTACTTTGTTTTATAAAAATATAAGAAAATATCATGTGCTGAGGGACCTCTGGAGTAGGATAATGGAAATATATCAGAAGGTGTTCGGGTCTGAGAGACAACCAAATAATAAGAATGTAATATTATCTACAGGGTGGGCCATTTATATGGATACACCTTAATAAAATGGGAATGGTTGGTGATATTAACTTCCTGTTTTTGGCACATTAGTATATGTGAGGGGGGGAAACTTTTCAAGATGGGTGGTGACCAATGGCGGCCATTTTGAAGTCGGCCATTTTAAATCCAACTTTAGTTTTTTCAATAGGAAGAGGGTCATGTGACACATCAAACTTATTTGGAATTTCACAAGAAAAACAATGGTGTGCTTGGTTTTAACGTAACTTTATTCTTTCATGAGTTATTTACAAGTTTCTGACCACTTATAAAATGTGTTCAATGTGCTCTCCAGCAGAGGCGGCTCTAGGCTTTGTGAGGCCTTAGGCAAATCTTAGACATGAGGCCCCACTCACTCCCATAATGGTTCAGGTAAGTAGGGAGGGCTCAGGTAAGTAAACCGGGCGGGCTGGGGGTCCCTTTAAGTTATAACAAAAGTCAAAAACCATACAGTGATGAAAATAAGTATTTGAACACCCTGCTATTTTGCAAGTTCTCCCACTTGGAAATCATGGAGGGGTCTGAAATTGTTATCGTAGGTGCATGTCCACTGTGAGAGACATAATCAAAAAAAAAATCCAGAAATCACAATGTATGATTTTTTTAACTATTTATTTGTATGATACAGCTGCAAATAAGTATTTGAACACCTGAGAAAATCAATGTTAATATTTGGTACAGTAGCCTTTGTTTGCAATTACAGAGGTCAAACGTTTCTTGTAGTTTTTCACCAGGTTTGCACACACTGGAGGAGGGATTTTGGCCCACACAGATCTTCTCTAGATCAGTCAGGTTTCTGGGCTGTCGCTGAGAAACACAGAGTTTGAGCTCCCTCCAAGAGATTCTCTATTGGGTTTAGGTCTGGAGACTGGCTAGGCCACGCCAGAACCTTGATATGTTTCTTACAGAGCCACTCCTTGGTTATCCTGGCTGTGTGCTTCGGGTCATTGTCATGTTGGAAGACCCAGCCTCGACCCATCTTCAAAACTCTAACTGAGGGAAGGAGGTTGTTGCCCAAAATCTCGCAATACATGGCCCCGGTCATCCTCTCCTTAATACAGTGCAGTCGCCCTGTCCCATGTGCAGAAAAACACCCCCAAAGCATGATGCTACCACCCCCCTGCTTCACAGTAGGGATGGTGTTCTTGGGATGGTACTCATCATTCTTCTTCCTCCAAACACGGTTAGTGGAATTATGACCAAAAAGTTCTATTTTGGTCTCATCTGACCACATGACTTTCTCCCATGACTCCTCTGGATCATCCAAATGGTCATTGGCAAACTTAAGACGGGCCCTGACATGTGCTGGTTTAAGCAGGGGAACCTTCCGTGCCATGCATGATTTCAAACCATGACGTCTTAGTGTATTACCAACAGTAACCTTGGAAACGGTGGTCCCAGCTCTTTTCAGGTCATTGACCAGCTCCTCCCGTGTAGTCCTGGGCTGATTTCTCACCTTTCTTAGGATCATTGAGACCCCACGAGGTGAGAATTTGCATGGAGCCCCAGTCCGAGGGAGATTGACAGTCATGTTTAGCTTCTTCCATTTTCTAATGATTGCTCCAACAGTGGACCTTTTTTCACCAAGCTGCTTGGCAATTTCCCCGTAGCCCTTTCCAGCCTTGTGGAGGTGTACAATTTTGTCTCTAGTGTCTTTGGACAGCTCTTTGGTCTTGGCCATGTTAGTAGTTGGATTGTTACTGATTGTATGGGGTGGACAGGTGTCTTTATGCAGCTAATGACCTCAAACAGGTGCATCTAATTTAGGATAATAAATGGAGTGGAGGTGGACATTTTAAAGGCAGACTAACAGGTCTTTGAGGGTCAGAATTCTAGCTGATAGACAGGTGTTCAAATACTTATTTGCAGCTGTATCATACAAATAAATAGTTAAAAAATCATAAATTGTGATTTCTGGATTTTTTTTTTTTGATTATGTCTCTCACAGTGGACATGCACCTACGATGACAATTTCAGACCCCTCCATGATTTCCAAGTGGGAGAACTTGCAAAATAGCAGGGTGTTCAAATACTTATTTTCCTCACTGTATTTCTCCATTTACATGAAGCTCAGGTTAATATAACCCAGCACAGAGTATCTCCTTACATCAGAGTCTGCAGGATTACCCCTTACAGTGCAAGGGGAACTTTGATGTAAAAAGGAATGCTGCAGACTTTGGTGTAAAGGGAAACTCTGATGTAAGGGGGGGGGCTTGCCAGAGATCACCTTATTTCAGAGTGCACATCATTGTAAAGAGTTCCCCTTTACATCAGGTTCTGTGGAGTTCCAACTTGCATTTAAAATGGGAACTCTAAGGTTGTGGGGGGCACTCTGGTCACTACAGATCACCTTCAGCAGAGTAAATGCACCAATGTAAGGGGGTATCAGTGCCCCCTTAACTTACTGTATTCACCCCTTACATCACTGACCCCCCCTCAGACTGGCCTTGCAGCACTGCTTCTAACCTTTTCTCAGGTGCACCGTGCAGGGCTCAGTCAGATGGTCCTCTCTGGGCTCCAGCTGGGTGTTTCTGGTTTCAACCTATATTATCCTCTCCACAGTGCACACACATCTGACTCCTCCCGTGACCCCCATCCTAGCAGCACTCCTGCTCTTGACTCCTCAGTAGCCTCACCCCTCAAAGATTGCAGACATGATACAGGCGATGGTCAGAGACTGTGGACATGATACAAGAGATTTGAGGTGCACACCCTAATGCAATAGGCTGCGCACACCTATGACCACATGATAACAGCAGCCAGATTAATAATAGCCCGTAAATGGCGGAAAACAAAAAGTCCCACAATGAATGAATGAACATGGAGTTAGGAAGTAACAAGGAAGTCCTGGGAAAATAACAAGGGAAAAGATCGAAGGGGATAGACCTTATTTTATAAATTAAGACCCCAAGTTAGGAAAACAGGATAATATGTATAAATAATTAATTATATGAATGTTTATGTAATATGTATTATGTAAAGTGTTTATAAATTTAATAAAAAGAGATTGAAAACAAAAATATAAGAAAATATAGTGAAGTGTCTTATAGATTTATTTGTGCACACATAAGTGCATTCAGTCATCAGCAGATGTTTTAAACATCTGAATTCTAACATGCATTTTTTATAAGGGATTTTGTGAGATTGTACAATCCTTTAGCTGTGTTGCAGTATGTCAACATATTATATTACACCTACTTTGATATTTATGTGAAGCTGCATAAAATATTTCAAGAAGCACACTAAAGGTTTACCACTGAAGCAAACATCAAATAACACCCAAGGGGAATAATTGACTAGGGGTCAGACAGGCTTTGTTATGTGTTTTCTTCTAAGAGCCAATCAGGTCAAGTGAAATTCTCAGGCCTCGTACACGCGACAGAGTTTCTCGGCAGAATTCAGCGAGAAACTCGGTCAGAGCCGGATTCTGCCGAGAAACTCTGTCGTGTGTACACTTTCGGCCCGATGGAGCCGCTGAGGAACTCGTCGAGAAAATAGAGAACATGTTCTCTATTTTCTCGTTGTTCTATGGGAGAACTCGGCCCGCCGAGCTCCTCGGCGACTTCAGGGCTGAACTCGCCGAGGAACTCGACGTGTTTGGCACGTCGAGTTCCTCGGCCGTGTGTACGAGGCCTCAGGCCTCGTACACACGACAGAGTTTCTCGGCAGAATTCAGCGAGAAACTCGGTCAGAGCCGGATTCTGCCGAGAAACTCTGTCGTGTGTACACTTTCGGCCCGATGGAGCCGCTGAGGAACTCGTCGAGAAAATAGAGAACATGTTCTCTATTTTCTCGTTGTTCTATGGGAGAACTCGGCCCGCCGAGCTCCTCGGCGGCTTCAGGGCTGAACTCGCCGAGGAACTCGACGTGTTTGGCACGTCGAGTTCCTCGGCCATGTGTACGAGGCCTCAGGCCTCGTACACACGACAGAGTTTCTCGGCAGAATTCAGCGAGAAACTCGGTCAGAGCCGGATTCTGCCGAGAAACTCTGTCGTGTGTACACTTTCGGCCCGATGGAGCCGCTGAGGAACTCGTCGAGAAAATAGAGAACATGTTCTCTATTTTCTCGTTGTTCTATGGGAGAACTCGGCCCGCCGAGCTCCTCGGCGGCTTCAGGGCTGAACTCGCCGAGGAACTCGACGTGTTTGGCACGTCGAGTTCCTCGGCCGTGTGTACGAGGCCTCAGGCCTCGTACACACGACAGAGTTTCTCGGCAGAATTCAGCGAGAAACTCGGTCAGAGCCGGATTCTGCCGAGAAACTCTGTCGTGTGTACACTTTCGGCCCGATGGAGCCGCCGAGGAACTCGTCGAGAAAATAGAGAACATGTTCTCTATTTTCTCGTTGTTCTATGGGAGAACTCGGCCCGCCGAGCTCCTCGGCGGCTTTAGGGCTGAACTCGCCGAGGAACTCGATGTGTTTGGCACGTCGAGTTCCTCGGCCGTGTGTACGAGGCCTCAGAGCCAATCAGGTCAAGTGAAATTCTCAAAGCTGAACTGTGATCAGTCTTTAAAATTGTGTGTGGCTCTCCATGGATAGAAGGGTTAAAGTAGATAAAAAAAGCAAAACTTTTTTTTTAATTTTGGATTATAGGGCTATAACCACATGTCAATTTTTTTTCGATCTGTGTTCCATTGGGCAGACATCCCTTGATTTACTGCCCTATAGACAAAACAATAAGTGAGAGTAAATTCCTCCAAATTGAGCGAATCCCTGTTTTTCGCCAGGGTTACTAGAACAACCCAAAAATTGGTATATTCTTTCACTTTCACCTTTGACAACAGTAAACAGGACAAATAGAGAGGGTAACCCTCCTTTGGAGGGGGGCACAGACAACAATAAAAACCTGACAGGTGTTATAATCCCCCTTCACTCTATCCAAATCTTAAAAAAAATTCATTCATCCCTAATAACGTCAAGCTAGACAAAACGCGTTATGCCGGATGATCCATTATGACGTCATTTTCACCTTCCGGTGCGTGGAACACATGCGGGAAGTAGGGATAACCAAGTGCCATCTTGGAATAAGTGGTAAACACCATATTTAATTCTGGCAACTGTTTTTATGTGATGTGAGTGCACACTTTGGCATATATATGTTAATTAGTTTTAAATAAAGAATACTGCACTATGGTATTTTCTTCTGCTGCATATTGTTTTAACTACTGAATCTCCAGAAAATGTTACCCTCTTCATGACCAGGCAATTTCTTGCTATTTAGCACTGCACTACTTTAATCACTTGCCGACCAGGGCATATGGGCGAACAGGTACATCCCCTTTAAGACGCGGTATTGTGGGCGCATGTGCCGCCGGCGGTGTGCGCGCCAGCCGCAAGCACCGTGAGTGTGACCGCGAGTCCCGCGAACTCGATGTCCACCGGGAGTCCCGCGATCGTCTCACAGAGAGGAAGAACGGGGAAATGCTGATGTAAACAAGCATTCTGCCTAGTGACAGGACACTGATGACAGCTCCCTGTGATCGGGAGCGGTGATCCATGTCATGTCACATGTAGCCTATCCCCCCCTACCATTAGAACACATCCCTAGGACACACTTAGCCCCTTCAGCGCCCCTTACTGGTTAACCCCTTCACTGCCAGTGTAATTTACACAGTAATCAATGCATTTTTATAGCACTGATCGCTGTATAAACGACAATGGTCCCAAAAGTGTCCGATGTATCCGCCATAATGTCGCAGTCATGATAAAAATCACTGATCGCCGCCATTACTAGTAAAAAAAAATATTAATAAAAGTACCATAAAACTATCCCCTATTTTGTAGACGCTATTACTTTTGCGCAAACCAATCAATAAACGCTTATTGTGATTTTTTTTTACCAAAAATATGTAGAAGAATACGTATCGGCCTAAACTGAGGAAAAAAATATTTAATATATATTTTTGGGGGATATTTATTATAGCAAAAAGTAAAAATTATTGAATTTTTTTCAAAATTGTAGCTCTATTTTTGTTTATAGTGCAAAAAATAAAAACCGCAGCGGTGAACAAATACCACCAAAAGAAAGCTCTATTTGTGGGAAAAAAAGAACGTACATTTTGTTTGGGAGCCACGTTGCACGTCCACGCAATTGTCAGTTAAAGCGATGCAGTTCCGAATCACAAAAAGTGCTCTGGTCCTTGGGCAAATACATGGGCTGGGCTGAAGTGGTTAACTGGCATTTGTGTGGCCATTGAACACTGTAAACAAATACATTTTTTTTATTTTTTTCACACAGATAGTGCTTTCTTCTGGTTGTATTTGACCACCACTGGGTTTTTATTTTTTTACTGTAATATACAAACGAAAAACTGCCAAAAATTTTGGAAAAAAAAAAACATTAATTTAAAATTTCTGCTATAAAACATATCCAAAAACATCGTTTTTTAAAAAACAAAACAAAGTTTTTCATAAATTTAGGCTAAAATGTATGCTGCTACATGTCTTTGGTAAAAAAATAAAAAAAATCCCAGTAAATATATATTAATTGGTTTGCGTGAAAGTTATAGGCCCGGATTCACAAAGGAGTTACGGCGGCGTATCTCCAGATACACCGTTGTAACTCTGAGTGCGGCCCGTCGCAACTCGGCGCCTGATTCATAGAATCAGATACGCCTCACAGTTGCCTAGATACGAGCAGCGTAAGTCTCCTATGCTGTCGTATCTTAGGGTGCATATTTACGCTGGCAGCTAGGTGGCGCTTCCGTATATTTCCGCATCAAATATGCTAATTAGCTAGATACGCCGATTCACGAACGTACGTGCGGCCAGCGTATCAAGATACGTCGTTTACGTAAGACATACGTCGATGTAAAGTTACCCCCCATAAAGCAGGGGTAAGTCATGTTAGGTATGGACGTCGGAAACTTACGAACCGCGTCGTATTTTACGTTGTTTGCGTAAGTCGTCCGTAAATGGGGCTGTGCGTAGGTTACGTTCACGTCGACTAAGCATTGTGCGGGCGTAATTTACTTTGAAAATTCGACGTGATACTGAGCATGCGCCGTTCCTAAAAAGCGCCATTTACGTGGGGTCACAACACATTTACATACAACACGGCCCCTAACAGACTAGTTTGAATTAGGCGGGCTTACGCCGTGTCAGATACACTACGCCGCCGTAACTTAGAGCGCAAGTTGTTTCTGAATACAGGACATGGCGCTCTAAGTTACGGCGGGCGTAGTGTATCTGAGATACGCTACGCCCGCCTAAAGATAGGCGTTTGTATGTGAATCTGGGCCATAGGGGTTGATTTACGAAAGGCAGATCCACTTTTCACTACAAGTGCACTTGGAAGTGCAGTCGCTTTAGATCTGAGGGGAAGATCTGAAATGAGGGGAAGCTCTGCTGATTTTATCATCCAATCTAAAATGGTGTTTTTTATTTTTCTTGAATGTCCCCCTCAGATCTACAGCGACTGCACTCCCAAGTGCACTTGTAGTGAAAAGTGGATCTGCCTTTAGTAAATAACCCCCATAGTGTCTACAAATTATGATATATATACTAGATTTTTGATTTATTTTTTATACTAATAATGGCGGTGATCAGTGACTTTTAGTGGGACTGTGCTAGCGCAGCAGGAAATCTGACACTAATTGACACTTAGGCCGCGTACACACGATCGGTTAAACCGATGAGAACGGTCTGATGGACCGGTTTCATCGGTCCAAACCGAATGTGTGTGTGCCCCATCGGTTATTTATCTATAGGTTAAAAAAAAAGCAATCTTGTTTTAAATTTAACCTATGGATTCCTAACCGATAGAAAAAAAAACAATCGTTAGTAGGCACGTCCATCGGTTAAAAATCCACGCATGCTCAGAATCAAGTCGACGCATGCTTGGAAGCATTGAACTTTGTTTTTTTTAGCACGTTGTTGTGTTTTACGTCACTGCGTTCTGACACGATCGTTTTTTTAACCGATGGTGTGTAGGCACGACTGACCATCAGTCAGCTTCATCGGTTAACCGATGAAAACGGTCCATCTGACCGTTTTCATCGGATGGACCGATCGTGTGTACAGGGCTTTAGTCAAAACTGGCTAACTAACACTGACATTACCAGTGACATTAATACAGTGATTAGTGCCAATACTGTACACTGTCACTGTACTAGTGACACTGGCTGGGAAGTGGTTAACATCTTGTGTAATGTGTGTTGCTTTTTACTAAAGATCGCTTTGTTTCTTCTGCCTGCTCTGCCAGCAGAAAAAAACACAGAGATCCTTCACCTCTGTACAGAGCCACAACACAGGGCTCTGGGCTGTGATTAGACACAGCTAATCAGCAGGTCCCAACCATGAATCATTGGCTGGGACCTGCTGACTATTTCCCCCTGTGGTCAATCACAGAAGAGCTGGCAGGCGGGGGGTGCACTCGTACACCCTGAAACCTGGAAGAAAGTCGCAACATACAGGTGCGCTACGGAGCCTGTATGAGCCCCCCATCTGCAGTATATGTGCTGGCAAACGATTAAAGGATAAGTTCACCTTTTGTAACATGTTACGCCATTATTTAGGGTGTAACATGTTACATATTTACCAGCCCCCACACTCCCCCAATCCCCAACTGTCTTCCCTCGCTTGCTGCCACAATCTAAAAAAAAAAAATCGATCAGCCTACAACCACTTCATCCATTCACAGTGTTCTGTAAATAGGAAAACTACAAGTCCTACACGTGTTGAGTACAGTACTGTGGTAGTTCATTGATTCTTCCTGTCAGTGTAAAACTGCTTGCTCGTATGATGTACAGGCAGACAGCACTAAACTGACAGTCTGCAGGAGACCTGCATGCCATTAGCAATCTGCTGGTTGCTGGTGCAATGCTTTCCAGGCTCTTAAAACAAAAAATTGTAAATGCACATTTTTTTACCTGCAACAAAATGTACATTGATTGTCTTCCATGAGCTCCAACTGCCGGTAAAAATAATTACCTGTACGGTTTAGGAGATATCCCCTGTCCCCTGCATGTGCCGATGTCATCGGCACATGCGCACTGGGGCAAACTGAAGCAATGGCACATATGTGCCGTTGCTTCAGTGACTGTGCCGTTACCGGCGGCTCTCGCGCGCATGCGCAGGAGTGACATCATTGCGTCTCCGACCAATCACAGGGCCGGAGCTGCGATACCCAGAAGAAACCCCTGGGAGAGATGTCAGAGTGGGGGACAAGGACCGCTGCGGGGGCTTCGATGTAAGGTAAGTAATTCATAATGAGCTAGTATGCTATGCACATTAGCTCATTATGCCTTTATCTTGCAGGGCTTTTTTTACAAAGGGTTTACAACCACTTTAAAGGGGACAAGTTGCTGGTATTTATATTACTTTACCTCTCATCAGGAATAACGGTATTATAGGCCGGCCTAGGGTTCCCCTTTAGCAGTAGTAATACTCACAGCAACCAATAGCCTTCTTGAGAAATCCATTTACTGATTGTCTGTTATTGTGTACATTGGTATTATTTACTTATTGTTGAAAATTGTCATTTGACTGCTTTAAGAACTATTTCAACCGAGTCTTAGCCGTTTATCCAGGACTTGGCTGACCAATAGCCGTTTAAGCCTCTTCTCTTGATTGCGTAAACCTGAGAGAGCTAAAACAGTTTGAACTGTGTCTGTGTGTCATCCATTGCGCTATTCCACTAACCCTGTTGCTACGTGTGCCAGTAGGGGCTGAGGCAATTCCTGGGGTTGAAGAGGAGAGTAATGGACTGAACAAACTCAAGCGGCTCCTATGGGGGTAGCACTACATGTGAAATTACTGTTGATAAAAGATGGAGGAGTCATGGTCACTTCACGGTTCTAAATAACAGGGGCTTCTACACTCATTACTACAGATGTTGCCCTGTTGTCTGCCTTGGGCTGATTAATGGTAGAAATAGCAACTGAATTAAAATACAAAGACTTGGACTTCCCAGGAAATATGTACATTTCACAACATAATTGTTAATCAGAAATATAAATATAATTTTACTGGAGTGGCGCAGATTTAATCTCAAAATTATTTATCAGGATTTTGCATTTTATGAAGGCTTACAGGAAAAGGTTTCCATCAAAAGCTAACAGATAACTACTGCATCTGCCCATTTTCTACACTTTGCATATCTCTAATAATCACATCCTCTGATTTTCTGCTATAAGTGACATTGGAAAGTGGAAAGCTTTATAAGAGTATTTTTTATATGTGATGAGCAGTTGGTCTGCATAAGGATTTTTTAGATGGTGCTACAGAAAAAAAAAAGAAAAAACTGAAATCTTCTGGTAGATATATGGAAGGGGGAGGCTTTTCTTGGGGTCACGAGCTATGGTCAAAATTTAGGATGTAAAGAACTGTGAGCTAAGTCAATACACCTGTAGGCAGAAAAAAGCCCTGAGGCTTAGCTGCATTTACAGAAGTATCCTATTTATCTGAATCACAGCATGATAGGTGAAATGTTGTGCATACCATGGTGCGATTCTTCTAGCAATGTAGATTCTGAACAGTGTTTTCTTTACAAGAAAAAGGAAGCCAATTATGTCCAGACTATAGACATTTAATGATTTACAGATTCCTATCATCGTTATAAAACCTTTAAAATTATTTTTCTAGCTGCAGGCACCATGGGGTAATCCCTCATCAATGTTCTTAGACAAAATAATTTTCTCTTTTGTTTTCTACAGTATAACTAGAGCATTTAGCCCCCCCCCCCCACCACCTGCGAGCAGTGAGTTGGCAGCCCTTAATCTATGATCATGTAAACACAGAAAGAGGGAAATCGATTTGAGTTTGAGCTGCCTTTTGTTTGAAGCACACACTGAAAGAAAAATACAAAGAAAGAAAATACAAACTTAGTGCAAGATCAGTGTAAACCTAAACCACCTCAAATACAGGTGATACTCGAACAATTTGAATATCATGCAAAAGCTCATTTATTTCACTAATGCAACCTAAAAGGTGAAACCAACTATATAATATAGTTGGTTGGTTACATGCAAAGCAAGATACTTCAAACCGTGATTTGTCATAATTGTGATAATTATGGCTTACAGCTCATGAAAATCTCAAATCCACAATCTCAGAAAATTTTAATATTACATGCAGTCAATAAAGCAAGGATTGTACGTAGAACAATATCGGACCTTGGAAAAGTATAAACATGCATATGTACTCAGTACTTGGTTTGGGCCCCTTTTGCAGCAATTACTGCCTCAATGCGGAGTGGCATGGAAGCCATCAGCCTGTGGCACTGCTGAGGTGTTATGGAAGACCAGGAAGCTTCAATAGTGGCCTTCAGCTCTTCTGCATTCTTCGGTCTCATGACTCTTATCTTTCTCTTGGCAATGCCCCATAGATTCTCTATGGGGTTCAGGTCAGGCGAATTTGCTGGCCAATCAAGCACAGTAATCCCATGGTCATTGAACCAGGTTTTGGTGCTTTTGGCAGTGTGGGCAGGTGCCAAGTCCTGCTGGAAAATTAAGTCAGCATCCTCATAGATCTCGTCTGTGAAAGGAAACATGAAGAGCTCCAAAATCTCCTGGTAGACGGCTGCGTTGACTCTGGACTTATTGAAGCACAGTGGACCAACACCAGCAGATGACATAGCTCCCCAAATCAACACAGACTGTGGAAACTTCACACTGGACTTCAAGCATCTTGCAGTGTGTACCTCTCCATTCTTCCTCCATACTCTGGGTCCTTGGTTTCCAAATGAGATGCAAAATTTGCTCTCATCAGAAAAGAGAACTTTGGACCACTGAGCAACAGACCAGGTCTGATTTTCTTTAGCCCAGGTAAGACGCTTTTGACGTTGTTTGTTGTTCAGGAGTGGCTTGACAAGAGGAATATGACACTCACGTTCGACTCGAACATCATATGTTCGATTGTTCATCGAATTACGAACGTTATGGGCCGTTTGCGCCAAATTCGCAGTGCATTGCTGGCTGATGATTGGCCAAGCATGCACTATGACCCGCATGCTTGGCCAATTACAGTTTCCAAAAAACGGAGAGCCATAATTGGCCAAAGCCAGGGTGGCTTTGGCCAATTATGGCTCAGGGAGTTTAGTACACGCCCCACACTATATAAGGCCGCCTGGAAGTCGGCCTTGTGTAGTGTGTTGCGGTGGTTTACAGAGAGAGACAGAGAGAGAGAGAGAGAGTGTCATTTTTTTAAGTAAGAGAGAGAAGGCAGACAGGCAGGCTAGTCAGTTAGAGGTACAGTGTATAGAGGATATATATATGCATCCCAGGTGTTGTATATATATGTATACACTGTATTGAGATTAGCTAGATCCGCTCTTCCTAATATACTGACAGGCAGGCAGGTGATTGTGCTAGCTGCAGTATTTTCACTTGGTGTACTGTCTGTGTCCTCTGCACAATGTGCACCTAATGCTATGTCAATAGATTTGCTGGTGTTCTCATATTAATACCTACAGGCAGGGATCTTCTCATATTAATACCACAGGCAGGGGATCATTCTGCAAGTATTTTCACGTGGTGTACTGTGTCCTCTGCACAGTGTGCACCTAAAGCTACGTCAATAGATTTGCTGGTGTTCTGATATTAATTCCTACAGGCAGGGATCTGCTCATATTAATACCACAGGCAGGGAATCATTCTGCAAGTATTTTCACGGGGTGTACTGTGTCCTCTGCACAGTGTGCACCTAAAGCTATGTCAATAGATTTGCTGGTGTTCTGATATTAATTCCTACAGGCAGGGATCTGCTCATATTAATACCACAGGCAGGGGATCATTCTGCAAGTATTTTCACGTGGTGTACTATGTCCTCTGCACAGTGTGCACCTAAAGATATGTCAATAGATTTGATGGTGTTCTGATATTAATTCCTACAGGCAAGGATCTGCTCATATTAATACCACAGGCAGGGGATCTGCACGTATTTTCACATAGTGTACTGTGTCCTCTGCACAGTGTGCACCTAAAGCTACATGAATACAATTTCTGTTGTTCTCATATTAATACCACAGGCAGTGGCTGATCAGCAAATATTTTCACTGCGCCCATTCCTGTGCCCACCAAGAGTAACTGTGAGGGCTTACAGTGTTGTGGCACCAGCACCACCAACAAAGGCCCAATTCTTCTGCCCCTGTTCAACAGGGGCATGTAATTACAATTCTTGATCTAAAATTTAACAGCAGGACCCATTCCTGCGCCCACCAAGAGTAACTGTGAGGACTTACAGTGTTGTGGCACCAGCGCCAGCACCAAAGGCCCAATATTTCAACCACTGTTCAACAATGGCATGTAATTTGTGATGGACGA
Organism: Rana temporaria; assembly: GCF_905171775.1. Classification (NCBI taxonomy): domain Eukaryota; kingdom Metazoa; phylum Chordata; class Amphibia; order Anura; family Ranidae; genus Rana; species Rana temporaria. The sequence continues at coordinate 50,900,706 of NC_053491.1, forward strand.
ACATCTGACGGGACAGTTCGCGAACGCTAACCGTGAACGATCACAAATGTCGATCCAGAGTATCATGAGCCTGCGGTGCCGGATACTCACCGTCTCCACTGACGTTGTATCACATCACACGAATGCTATGCGCATGCGCGAGCGGCGGATCTGGACAGGAATCTACATCACCCACGTCACTACCTCGCTCCCGAGGTAGTGACTGGAAGATGGAAGTCACAACGCTTCACCTAATTCACTAAGCTAAGGGAAAATTACTTAGCAAAGTGCAATTTCCCTTATGTAGTGAACTGCATATTTGCATTTAGTAAATCAACCCCACCAAATCAAAGAAAAGTGAACAACTAGCACTTTCAGAGGCAAAGGATACCAAAGGCAGCCCCTGTATTTTGTCAGTAAAGACGTTCTTTGAATGCCGGAGTTGCCTTGTATACCAAGTTCAGCATCATTGTCATTACATTATAAACCTTTTTTTTTTTTAAGTGGTAATGTTTAACTTTGATTTAATAACCCGTGTTAATCCATTTTATTTAACACATACTAAAGTAGGTGAGAAAATTCCTCCAATAGCAAAGGTTACTCAAGTGACTTAGGTACTTCTACAACTTTGAGGAGTGCTACTCTCTACATCATCTGAGGATTCAATGCTGACAGCATATTCTGCCAAACTTGTCAAATGTAAGGCTTACCAAGGGAGTGCTGTGGTTTTCACTTTCTCTGTGCATATAATAAGAAAACACGTCTAAAGTGTGTTCATAAAAGGGAAAAAAACTCCTTACATAAATATACTGTACATGCAAGGATAATCTGAACACAGCATTATGCTTTTGGCATTTTATTGCTACTGTTTAAATGATGATCTCCCCCTTTTCCCATTAATGAAATATGATAGGCAAAGTAAACAGTAAATAGAATTTTGATTTTACAATTTTAGGATAAAAACCTTCCCTATAAACAGTGGAATTTACCCCCTTCCTGACCAGAGCACTTTTTGCGATTTGGCACTGCGTCGTTTTAACTGACAATTGCGCGGTCGTTGCACCCAAACAAAATGTCATTTCTTTCCCCACAAATAGAGCTTTCTTTTGGTGATATATGATCACCTCAGAGGTTTTTATTTTTTGCGCTAAAAACAAAAAGAATCTGAAAAAAAACTATATTTTTTACTTTTTGCTATACTAAATATCCCCCAAAAATATATAAAAAAAATGTATTTCTCAGTTTAGGCCGATACGTATTCTTCTACATATTTTTGGTAAAAAAAAATCGCAAAAAGTGTATATTAATTGGTTTGCGCAAAAGTTATAGCGTCTACAAAATAGGGGATAGATTTATGGCATTTTTTTATTATTTTTTTTATTAGTAATCTCCGATTTTTATCATGACTGCAAAATTATGGTGGACAAATCGGACATTTTTGACACTATTTTGGGACCATTGTCGATTATACAGCGATCAGTGCTTTAAAAATGCACTGATTACTGTGTAAATGACACTGGCAGGGAAGGGGTTAACCACTAGGGGTGAGGGAGGGGTTAAGTGTGTCCTAGGGAGTGATTCTAACTATGGAGGGGTTGGGCTACAAGTGACATGACATTCTGACAATCTCTCTGTGTCCCCTTTCTCTCTCTCTCTCTGTCCCCTTTCTCTCTCTCACTGTCCCTTCTCTCTCTCAGTGCCCCCTCTCTCTCTCTCTGTCCCCTCCCTCTCTCTGTGTGTATCCTCCCTCTCTCTGTGTGTATCCTCCCTCTCTCTGTGTGTCCCCTCCCTCTCTATATGTGTATCCTCCCTCTCTCTGTGAGTCCCCTCCCTCTCTCTCTGTCCCCCTCCTTCTCTCTCTGTGTCCCCTCCCTCTCTCTCAGCATCTCTTACACCCCTCTCTCTCTCTCACACACACCCGTCTCTCTCTCTCTCTCTCTCTCTCTCTCTCTCTCTCCCTCACAACCCCCCTCTCTCTCTCACAACCCCAACTCTCTCTGGAAGCACATTTAAAGTTCTATCTTATTTAAGCTGGCCATACATGGTTATTTTTTTCTCCTTCAGCTAGTGTCTAGCCCCCTGATCTACATATCAGGGTACCCTACTATGGATTCCAAATGGGTGGGTTTGGACGCCTAGCGCCAGGAGAAGCAGAGAGGAGATTCACGGTTGAAGTTGCTCTAGGAGAGGACACCGGAGCTGCTTTCTCCGAGCCCACAATGCTTAAGGTCAACTAGACCGGGGAAACCGCACTAGAAGATGGCCTCACTCTGAATCAGCCCTGCTCCTCGGCTGCCCAGCGCACTCCATAAGGACCCGACCATGGCTTTCACTGCCTGCACCCAGCTTTCACAACGCCCCCAGACTTTGCTATATGTTCCGCAGCATTGAAAAACCTGGCTGCCTCACGCTGGAGGATCTCAGAGCCCGCCACACACCACGTGATTGGGTAAGGACCTAACAGCAGACAGTGGGTAGGGGGGTTTGCTGGGGGTGTTAGTGCCGTGCCGCTGGTCGCCGGGGCGGTTGTTTGCCACTCCCCCAAAAAGAAAACACCAGCTGTCACTGCTGTAGGGGAACTCCTCCATTGTCAGAATATACCACCCAGCCCTGCAGCTGATCAAGCAGCTTTTATGCCACAGGATGGTTGAACAGAAGTCAATCGGTATCAATCGATCAACTTCTGTTTATCTGCAGTGGCCACACATTAATTGAAATTCTACCACTTCCTGCTGAATTGGCCAAATTTCAATCCATCCATGGCCACCTTTATTTTCCTCTCCTTATAGGGTAGGTTTTTATATGCTACTGTAAGTAGACATGTGCACAGCAAAAATTTTCGTTTATTTCTGTTTCGTTTCTGTTCGTTTATCGTGATTCGTAACGAGTCGTAATTTCGTAAGACGTTAGTTATCGTATTCGTACTCTTTAGTATTTTCGTAACACTCTTTTTTCCGTTTTCTGTTTTTTTCTGTTAGTTTATTTTTCGTTGAATCGAGATTCGTATTTTCGTTATATTTTGTATTCTGCCGCGTTCGTATTTTTAAAATGATTTTATTCGTTCCTTCGTTTTTACGTTAGTTTAATTTTCGTTGTTTTGTTATTCGTATTTATATTATATTTTCCATCATGCCGCATTCGTATTTTCGTAAAGAAATATATTTTCGTTGCTTTATGATCATTCGTATTTTCATGTCTAATTTCCTTTGATTGTAAAAACGTACTTTTGTAGATTTTATTGCATTCGTAATTCTGTTAGAATACATTTTACGTTTATTCGACACACTACTCGTCGTAATTTTGTAATTCGGATTTTACTGTGATTGACTTGACTGTCTTAGTTAGCACACACACCCTGTCTAGAATGAAGTCTGACGTAGAAGAAAACTAAAATATGTCAGATATTACAAATACAAATCTAGAAAGTAGATGCACTGCAGTCTAACACAGAAAAAGACACAATGAGCCAGGAGGTAATGAGAAAGAAGCTCATTGGGGGAAGGAACAAACCTCTTCAGAGGAAAGGGACAGCGCTCAGTGGCTATTGGTCAGAAATATTTCAGTACTAACGAAAGCTAATTTACATTATTTTGTATTTTCGTTGTTTTCATTTCAGTTTTCCGAAGATCCGTAATTTATTTTTCGTTAGTTTTGATTTTCGTTTTTTAGTCTTTGTTCGGCATTTCGTTTTCTTTTCGGTCTTCGAATATTAGTAAGTTTGCATTTTCGTTCATTTTGTTTTTCGTAATTATTTTTTTTTTTTGGGTTCGGTATTTTCGTTGTTTCTATGTTTTCGTTTCTTTCTTCTTTCGTATCTTCGTTGTTTTCCATATTCGTTATTTTGAAAATATCGTTATTCGTTATTAATTGCGCTAAACCATTCGTTCATTCGTATGTTAACGAATCAACTAAAATAACGAAAAATGACGGAAAACGTATTCGTAACTTAAAAAATTGCACATGCCTAACTGTAAGTTTCTGGGATGGTCCCTCAGAGGGTTTATTGTTATTAGGTTCTTGTGTCTATGGGTTTCGACTACATATGGTTTTTCAAATATTTTACTACTTTCCGATTTCCTACAACTAAAACATTTCAATATTCTGAAAAATGTAAGCGCAGTGAGCACTCATTGGAGTTGATTTACTAAAACCAGAGTGTATAAGTAAAAAAAAGTAGCACTACAAAACATAAGTATATATGAATTATCAAAAATTACAATTATAACGTGCAAAAAGTGCAATATAAAACACCAAATAAGATGAAATGCAAGCAACCAACTTTTCGAGTTATAAAATGAAAAACATATATATGTCTACAAAGGTGCAAAAATACAAATTAAAGTGCATATGTAAATTCATGTGTCAAAATTCACGTTTTCATATATCAGAAAAATATATATATATATACAGTATATAAAAATATATAGTCCATTAATAAACAGAAAAGTTCCAACATGAAACCTCCACAATGTGTGATCTTCCGGGGAGTATCACTGATGTATAGACATGTGCACACTAAAATATTTTGTTTCAGAATTTCGTTTTCGTCCAAAAATAAATGTATTTAGTTACACCCGAAATTCGTTTTTATTTATTTTGTTAATCCGAAAATCCGAATTAATTAACCCCTTCCATACAGGGCATTTTCACCCCCTTCCTGCCCAGACCAATTTTTAGTTTTCAGCGCTGTTGCACTTTGAATGACAATTGTGTGGTCATGCAACACTGTACCCAAACTAAGGGGTAGATTCACAGACAAGATACGACGGCGTAACTTCAGATACGCCGTTGTATCTCCAGATACGCCGTCGTATCTCTGAGTCCGGCCGGTCGTATTTATGCGCCTGATTCATAGAATCAGTTATGCATTGATTTCTATTAGATCCGACCGGCGTAAGTCTCTTACGCCGTCGGATCGTAACTGAATTTTTCCGCTGACCGCTAGGGGCGTGTATGCTGATTTACGCGTCAAAATATGTAAATCAGCAAGATACGCAAATTCACGAACATACGCCCGGCTGACGCAGTACATTTACGCCGTTTACGTTAGGCTTTTCCCGGCGTATAGTTACCCCTGCTATATGGTGGCGTAAGTGCAGCGTACCAATGTTAAGTATGGCCGTCGTTCCCGCGTCAAATTTTGAATTTTTTACGTCGTTTGCGTAATTCGTCCGTGAATGGGGCTGGACGTCATTTACGTTCACGTCGAAACCAATGACGTCCTTACGGCGTACTTTGGAGCAATGCACACTGGAAAAATTCCACAGGCGGCGCATGCGCAGTTCAGGAAAAACGTCAATCACGCCTTATTTACATAACACACGCCCACCTCTTCACTATTTGAATTAGGCGGGCTTACGCCGGCCTATTTACGCTACGCCGCCGCAACTTTCTTTTAAGAATACGGCACTTGCCTGTAAAAGTTGCGGAGGCGTAACGTAAATAGGATACGTTACGCCCGCACAAAGAAACGCCAATCTACGTGAATCTACCCCTAAATCTTTATGTTTTTTGCTCTATAAACAAAAGAAGAGCGACAATTTTTTTTAAAAACACAATATTTTTTACATTTTTATTTAATAAATATCACAATTTAAAAAAAAAACTTATTTTTTTCCTCAGTTTAGGCCGATACGTATTCTTCTACATATTTTTGGTAAAAAAAAATCGCAATAATGGTATATTGATTGGTTTGCGCAAAAGTTATACCGTCTACAAAATGATAGATGATAGATTTATGGCATTTTTATTTTATTAATTTTTTACTAGTATTGGCGGCGATTTGCGATTTTTTACTGTGACCGTGATATTGCGGCGAACACATCGGACACTTTTGACACGTTTTTGGGACCATTCACATTTATACAGCGATTACTGCTATAAATATTCATTAATTACTGTGTAAATGTGACTGGCAGGGAAGGGATTAACCACTAGGGGGCGCTGAAGGGGTTAATATGTTCCCTAAGGTGTGTTCTAACTGTGGGGGGGAGGGGACTCTCAAGGGAAGGAGACCGATGTGTGTTCCTCTGTACTGGGAACACACATTGGTCTCCTCACCGCTGACAGGAGGTGGATCTGTGTGTTTACTCCTGCCGTGTTTACTCCTGCCGTGATTACTGGCAATCGCGGGTGCCCGGTGGCAATCGCGGCCACCGGGCACCCGCGCCGGGTCACGAGCGATGCTGCCGGCGTGCGCCCTAGATCGCCGGGAACACAGGACGTCATATGACGTCCACCCGAAACGGCGAGGGGTTCCTGCCGCCGTCATTTACCTATGGCGCGGTATGGAAACGGTTAAGATCGAATCTGTCAATTGAAGACTTATGGTGTCTGTTGAATGTTCAAAGAAGATTCGATGAAGCAGCTAAACTGTACAACATTTCCGGTCGAATGCTCCGCCCACAAGCTATAGTAGAATTCACATGTTGTATGACTAGTAATAATTATATTTATTAATTATTATTACTAGTCAACCAACATTAGAATTCTTCTGTAGCCTATGGGCGGAGCATTTGACCATAAATGTCTGCTTGCGGCGATCGTATATTTTTAGCTGCTTCGTTGAATCTTCATGTTTCTATGTCGAATCTTTTCTTTCTATGTCAAATCTGTTCTCTCTCTGTCTCTCTGTTGAATAATCTTATAGACTAATAGAGTTACGTTAGGCACATTCAACCACAGGTTCGATAGACACAAATCACTATTGTCACCGTAATGTCGAATCTTCTATCTATATCGAACTGTTGTCGCAACGAAATGAAAATAAAGCATTTTTTATGTCGGATCTTTAGGATTCTGCGCGTTTGTTATCATTTGTTAAAATGAGCGCGAAAATCCCCTAAATTCGGACGAATGCACATGTCTACTAGTGTTGCTCACGAATATTCGTATTGCGAATATTCGGCTCGAATATGGCATATTCGAGTATTCGTGAATATTTCGAATTTCGCGGTCAATATTCGCTATTCCAAATATTCGATTCAATTTTATTTTTAGAACAGATCACATCCTAGAGATCTCCATCGACGTCTAAAAGCATTGCTGGTATGATTAGAGAGCTTGGGCCGAGTAGCTGAAGCCATCATTTTATATTGCCGAAAATTCGCATTGCGATTATTCGGCAATAGGAATATTGCGCGATTATTTTCTCCGCCCTTCTTTTGCATCAGAGCCAGCAGTTGTCGAAATTCCGCAATCAATATCGCATTCGCATTTTGCAAAATTTCGATACAATATCACGAATATTCTGAGCCAATCAGAGTGCTCCTAGCGCTGTTGTCGAAATTCCGCCATCAATATCGCATTCGCATTTTGCGAAATTTCGATACAATATCACGAATATTCTGAGCCAATCAGAGTGCAAAATATCACGAATATTCTGAGCCAATCACAGTGCTCCTTCCGCTGTTGTCGAAATTTCGCCATCAATATCGCATTCGCATTTTGCGAAATTTCGATACAATATCACAAATATTCTGAGCCAATCAGAGTGCAAAATATCACGAATTTTCCGAGCCAATCAGAGTGCTCCTTCCGCTGTTGTCGAAATTTCGCAATTATTTTCGCATTCGCAATAGCGAAATTTCGCAAAAATTTCATTTCGATAAAATATCACGAATATTCGAATTTAGCGAATATTTCTCGAATATTCGGCTATATGTTCGTGATATTTCGCGAAATCGAATATGGCGTATTCTGCTCAACACTAATGTCTACTGATGTAAAGAAAGAAGAATCCACCATCAAGTAGTAGTAGTTACCATACGCCTCTTACCAGAGCAGTTGGGCCATAAATTACAATGGCCAGGAACACATAAATATAGATCTCAAGCTTGGCCTCCACTAAAGGGAACGATCCTATATTAGCAGTCAGTGATGTATGATACCATAAAATAGAAAACACATATCTCCATCGTTAAGCCCATTTAAAATGGTGTCTTTGATTATAAGATATTGGAGCTCCAGTTATTAAGCATTCCAAAAGATACTCCAATACAACAGGATATGAGCGACACGTTTTGTGTAAACCAAACGCCGGCAACAGGGGCAGCGCTGCATGAGGACGCTGTAGTTGGCTATCCCCATGACGTTTCGTCAGAAGTGACGTCTTCGGGAGGATCGGCCTTACGTCAGGCATCCTTCCATCCTTCCATCACCCTTTATTCATACCCCTTGAGATTTTCCACATTTTGTCATGTTACAACCAGAAATATAAATATATTTTATTGGGATTTTTTGTAACAGACCAACACACAATGGCACTGTTGTGAAGGAAAATGATAAGTGGTTTTATTTTATTTTTTTTACAAATAAATATGTGAAAAATGTGGCGTGCATTTGTATTCAGCCCCTGAGTCAATAATTTGTAGAACCACCTTTTGCTGCAATAACAGCTGCAAGTCTTTTTTGGGGATGTCTCTACCAGCTTTGTACATCTAGAGAGTGACATTTTTGCCCATTATTCTTTGAAAAATAGCTCAAGCTCTGTCAGATTGGATGGAGAGCGTCTGCGAACAGTAATTTTCGAGTCTTGCCACAGATTCTCTTTTGGATTTAGGTCTGAACTTTGACTGGGCCATTCTAACACATGAATATGCTTTTATCTAAACCATTCCATTGTAGCTCTGGCTGTATGTATAGGGTAATTGTCCTGCTGGAAGGTGAACCTCTGCCCCAGTCTCAAGTCTTTTACAGACTCTAAGGCCGCGTACACACGATCGGTCAAAATGGATGAAGGACCGTTTCATCCGTCCAAACCGATCTTGTGTGGGCCTCATTGGTCAGTTATCCTTCGGTCAAAAAAAAGAGAACTTGCTTTAAAATTGAACCGATGGACGCCTAACCCATAGGTCAAAACCGATCGTTAGTATGCAAAAGCATTGGTCAAAAAGTCGCACATGTTCAGAATCAAGTCGACACATGCTTGGAAGCATTGAACTTCGTTTTTTTCAGCACGTCTTGTGTTTTACGTCACCGCGTTCTGACACAATCGTTTTTTTAACCGATGGTGTGTAGGCACATCAGACCATCAGTCAGCTTCATCGGTTAACCGATGAAAGGTCCTTCAGTCCGTTTTCATCGGTTTTGACCGATCGTGTGTACACGGTTTAACAGATTTGTTTCTAGGATTGCCCTGTATTTGGCTCCATCCATCTTCCCATCAACTCTCAGCAGCTTCCATGTCCCTGCTGAAGAAAGCATCCCCACAACATGATGCTGCCACCACCATGTTTCACAGTGGGGATGGTGTGTTCAGGGTGATGTGCAGTGTTCCCTTTTTACCATACATGGCGTTTTGCTTTTAGGCCAACACGTTCAATTTTGGTCTCTTCTGACCAGTGCACCTTCTTCCACATGTTTGCTGTGTCCCTCAAATGGCTTCTCGCAAACTGCAAACAAGACTTCTTATGGCTTTCTTTTAACAATGGCTTTCCTCTTGCCACTCTTCCATAAAGGTCAGATTTGTAGAGTGCACGACTAATAGTTGTCCTGTGGACAGATTCTCCCACCTGAGTTGTGGATCTCTGCAGCTCCTCCAGAGTTACCATGGGCCTCTTGGCTGCTTTTCTGATTAATGCTCTCCTAGTCTCCTTGTCTGGCCTGTCGGTTTAGGTGGACGGCCATGTCTTGGTAGATTTGCAGTTGTGCCATACTCTTTTCATATTCGGATGATGGATTAAACAGTAATCTGTGAGATGTTCAAATCTTGGGATATTTTTTTATAACCTAACCCTGCTTTAAACTTCTCCACAATTTTATCCCTGACCTGTCTGGTGTGTTTCTTGGCCTTTGCGATGCTGTTTGTTTACTAAGCTTCTCTAACAAACCTCTGAGGGCTTCACAGAACAGCTGTATTTATACTGAGATACAATTACACACAGGTGGGCTCTATTTACTAATTAGGTGACTTCTGAATGTAATTGGTTCCACTAGATTTTAGTTAGAGGAATTAGAGTACAAGGCAGTGAGTACAAATGCACGCCACACTTTTCAGATATTTATTTGTAAAAAAAAAATTAAAACCATTTATCATTTTCCTTCCACTTCACAATTATGTGCCGCTTTGTGTTGGTCTTTCAGATAAAATCCCAATAAAATACATTTACATTTTTGGTTGTAACATGACAAAATGTGGAAAATTGCAAGGGATATGAATATTTTTTTTAAGGCACTGTGTACACGCACACCTTATGCCTAGTACACACAACTGGGATTCCCGATGGGAAAAGGTCCGTCGGAAATCCTGAGGGGAAAACCGAGAACCTGCTCTCTACTTTTTCCCGCACAGAAAACTCAGATGAGAGCTTTCCCCACAGGAAAACGTCCATAAATGGTAGCTTTCTGCTGTACACGGCAGGGTTTTCTGACGGGAAAACTTCTGTCGGGAATACAGGCTGTAAAAAAGAGAGCTGGTTCTCTTTTTTTTGTCAATACATTTTTATTGAGTTAAAGGTAAAGTTGCAGAGAGTACATAAGTGACAGGTGATACAACAGCCCCAGAGGTTCTCTTTTTTTTGTCCCACGGGTTTGCCAGTTTTCCCGTCTGAAAAACTGCGAGGGAGCATACACACGGCCAGGATTCCCAGCCAAAAGCTCTCCTCTTCCCGTCGGAAAACCCGGACGTGTGTACGGGGCAAGAGAGTGCAAAATCTGGTGCAGCTCTGCATATAAACCAATCAGCTTTTAAGTTTTTATGTCAAAGTCTAATTGAACAAGCTGAAGTTAGAAGCTGATTGACTACCATGCACATATGCACACGATTGTGCACTCTCCAGTTTTAGCAAATCAACCCCTAAGTTCTTTGGATTGAGGCTAGTACACACTATATAAGGATATGCTTTGTTCATTTTTCATTTGAGAGGTTTACAACCACTTTAAGCTTTAGTGGACTAAACAAGAAATTAACTGTTTAAACAATCCCTAGAAACATTGGCCCTGATTCTTGTAACACTTGCGCCGACGTATCTACAGATACGTTGCGTAAGTGTCAATGTGTGCCGTCGTATCTATGCGCTGTGCCCATAGACCTAGATACGCCTGAAAATAGGCTTCCTACAACCGACGTAAGTTTCCTACGCCGTCGTATCGTGGGCGCATATTTACGCTGGCCGCAAGGGGTGCTCCCATTGATTTACGATTCGAATATGCAAATGAATGAGATACGCCGATTCAAGAACGTACTTTTGCCCGGCGCATTAATATACGCGGTTTACGTAAGGCTTACGTCCGGCGTAAAGTTAAGCCTCATAAAGCAGGTGTAAGTCATGTTAAGGTATGGACCAGGGAACAGCCGTCCTATTTTACATTGTTTACGTAGTAGTACCTGAATAGGGCTGGGTGTAGGTTACGTTCACGTCGTAGGCATTGAGCCGTCGTATCTTAGAGAGTATATTCGACGTGATTCTGAGCATGCGCACTGGGATACGTCCACAGGATGGCGCATGCGCCGTTCGTTCGGCCCATCATTTGCATGGAGTCACGCTTCATTTAAATGGATCACGCCCACTTCCACCTTCTTTGAATTAGGCCGGCTTATGCCTACAATTTTACGTTACGCCGGCGCAACATTGGGAGCAAGTGCTTTGTGAATACTGTGCTTGCTTCTCTGTGTTACGTCGGCGTAGTGCATATGAGATGCGCTACACCGGCAGAAATATGCGCCGCTGACTGTGAATCCGGCCCATTTTTTTTCAGTTAAAAATAGCTAACATATTATACTACCTGCTCTGTGTGGTGGTTTTGCACAGAGCAGCCCAGATCCTCCTTTTTTCAGGTCCCTCTTCCGCTGTTTTGGCCCCTCCCTCCTGTTGAATGCCCCACAGCCACCAGTTTGCTATGGGGCAGCTCTGTGTGTCCATTCAGACATGGAGCCGTGGCCCGACCCTGCACCCTTCTCTCCTCATTGGCTAACTGACTTTTATTGTCTCAGCCAATGATGTGGCTAGTCCTGGGCAGCTGAGACACTGCTACAACATCGCTGGAACTAGGTAAGTATTAGGGGCTGAGGGGGACTTCTGCACACAGAAGGCTTTTTATCTTAATGCATACAATGCATTAAGATAAAAAAGCTTCTGCCTTTACAACCACTTTAAAGGGTAAGCATTATGCTATAGAATATATTATTCCTCGTCTATTCCAGAGAAAGAAAATTTGAAAATATTGGTTCCATCTGTATGTTTGAATTTGGGATTAGTCTTCCCTTTTATGATAGTGGCTGCACCTCCTTCCTTTGAGCTGAAAGCACCGCAGAACCACAGCAAATAAACGACTGAATACGTCAGTATAAATTATATGCTTAGAGCTGAGACTGAGGATTTTTTCATTCTTAACCCTTGTCATTTTAGTTACTAAAGAAAACAGAAGGATTTACTGGATCAGTGAAGAATGTGTCAGCAGAAATATCTTTTCTTCTACAAGTAGGTATGAGGCTATCATCTAACACATTTTAAGCATAAATTCCTCTTGAACTTTCAAGGAAAATGCTCTTTATAAATTCTCTGGCTCAGATTCACACAGGACTTACGACGGCGCAGCGCCATGTACGCCGTCGTAAGTCCTAATCTGGGCCGTCGTATCTATGCGACTGATTCTTAGAATCAGTTACGCATAGATATCCATTAGATCCGACAGGTGTAAGTCTCTTACTCTGTCGAATCTAAACTGCAATTTATTTTTTGCCCGCTAGGTGGCGCTTCCGTCGATTTCCCCGTTGAGTATGCAAATTAGCTAGATACGCAAATTCCCGAATGTACGCGCGGCTGACGCAGTAAAGTTACGACGTTTACGTTAGGCTTTTCCCGGCGTAAAGTTGCCCCTGCTATATGAGGCGCAGCCAATGTTAAGTATGGCCGTCGTTCCCGCGTCGAAATTTTAAAAAGTTACGTCGTTTGCGTAAGTCATCCGTGAATGGGGCTGGACGTCATTTACGTTCACGTTGAAACCAATGACGTCCTTGCAACGTCATTTAGAGCAATGCACACTGGGATATTTTAGGGACGGTGCATGTGCAGTTCGTTCGGCGCGGGGACGCGCTTCATTTAAATGATACACGCCCCTTACCCGCCGAATTTGAATTCCACCGGGTGATTTACGTTACGCCGCCGCAACTTTACAGGCAAGTGCTTTGTGAATAAAGCACTTGCCTGAGAAACTTGCGGCGGCGTAACGTAAGTCAGATACGTTACGCCGCCGCACAGATATGCCCGCTGTACCTGAATCTGGCCCTCTGTGCAGAAAAATCTGCAATGGGTCTATGTATAAAAAAATTCTCTTTGAATGTCTCATCATCCCCATAAAAGTCATAAAATATTATCCATTTTTAACCACTTGCCTTCAGGGCACTTTTACCCCCTTCCTGCTCAGGCCAATTTTCAGCTTTCAGTACTTTCGCATTTTGAATGACAATTGCGCAGTCATATAAAAATGGTATTATTTTATTTCACACAAATAGAGCTTTCTTTTAGTGGTATTTAATCATCACTGGGTTTTTATTTTTTGAGAAACAAAATAAAAAAGACCAAAAATGTAAAAGAAAAAAAAAAACAATTTTTCATAGTTTGTAATAAATTTTGCAAACATTTTTCTTCTTCAATGATGAGACGGCAGGGATAGGATGCACTGATGAGGAGGCACTGATAGGTTGCATTGATGGGCACTGGTAGGCAGCACTGATGAGTACTAAAAGACAGCATTGATAGGTGACACCCATGAGGTGGCACTGATGGGTACTGATTGGCAGCACTGGTGGGAACTGTTGGGACTGTACTGATATTCAGGACACTGATAATCAGTGCCCTGATTATCAGTGTAGATGTCCCTTTAACACAAGCTGGTTATCGTCTCTCTTCTCCTCTCCTCTTGCTGTCAACGTGAAGAAAGAAATGCAGATAATGGGCTTGTGTTTACATCGTGATCAGCTGTCATTGGACACAGCTGATCACGTGGTAAAGGGATGCTTTGATTGGCCCTTTACCCCAATCTGTGATCAGCTGTTCCTGAAAGACGCAGCGATCATAGAGCACACTGTACGCATGCTGTAGGGGGCACGCGGGCAGCGGAATCACCAGAGGAGGTCCACGGATGCTCTCTAGGCAAAATAATCCCACGCTGTAACCAAGAGCAAACAAATGGATGTTCAGTCGAGTGAACCTCCAACTGTAGTGGAAGGTAAAACAGCGGGGAACAGGAGATCTCATTATGAAAGAGTGAAGCAACCGGATCAGATGTGTCGGTGGACAGCAGTTTTTTTTTGCGTGGCTCGGCAGGAGTTGTTCTTCATGATTGATGTGGATCTGCATACCTGCATAGCGCGATTGACGTTGGATGTCAAAAACTTGTGTAAGTTTTGGTTTACTATTTACTTTTTTATGAATAAGAACCTCTTACTCATTCACATAGGGGAAGGGGGTGGTATCGGGGGGCTCTCTTAATTTTAAAGGGGGCTTCCAGATTCTGATATGCCCTCTGTCCACAGACCTTCACAAGCATGGTTGTAAGTAAGATGCCCCTGTGCTCATCAACATGTGGACAAAGTGCTTTGTCATGGAGGTTCCAACCTGGAAAAGTATGCTGTACGTCTATGTTCAGGGAATGTGGCCTGGTATAGTTTAGAGTGGAAATGCCTTCTTTGGCTCAGTTCAGCTTGAGACAGAGAAAGAACATTCTCAGTTTTAATGGTCTGAAGCGGCCGCTACTGAGCTCAACTGGAAAGCGCACTGATCAAGCATGCAGACTGAATAGCTAAGAATGACCACTAGGTTGTGCACAATTTAAATTTTCAGCCCATCCTACAAATGGCAGGACAGCGGGAGAGCCAGGTGCCGGTGGTTTTTGTGAAGAGGTCCCTGAACATCTGTGTCTGTATTAGAAGAACATGCACAATTTAATACAGGAGGATTACTGGATTGTACTATTCACAGGATATTGAATTAAATATGGGGATTTGCTAAAGGTGAATTTATTATTTAAAGCGGTAGTTCCCCCTCCAAAAAAATTTTACCCTTAGATTGATGCTCATTTTGTCTAGGGGAATCGGCTAGTTGTTTTAAAATCAACGCTGTACTTACCGTTGTAGAGAGCGATCTTCTCCGCCGCTTCCGGGTATGGGTCTTCGGGAGTGGGCATTCCTTCTTGATTGACAGGCTTCCGTCGCATCCATCGCGTCACGAGTAGCCGAAAGAAGCCAAACGTCGGCGCGGCTCTATACAGCGCCTGCGCACCAACGTTCGGCTACTTTCGGAAAATCGTGATGCGATGGATGCGACCGTCGGAAGCCTGTCGAAAGACTGTCAATCAAGAAAGAACGCCCATACCCGAAGACCCATACCCGGAAGCGGCGGAGAAGATCGCTCTCTACAACGGTAAGTACAGCGTCGATTTTAAAACAACTAGCCGATTCCCCTAGACAAAATGAGCATCAGACTAAGGGTAAAAAATTTTTGGAGGGGGAACTACCGCTTTAAGCACTGTTAGTAACACGTTTTTAGTGGCTCAGGGGCTAATGACTGACTTGATGTAATCTAAAGATTATGGGGCAGATTTACAAAAGAATTACGCTGGCGTATCTATTGATACGCCGGCGTAATTTTAAATTTCCCACGTTGTATCTTTGTTTTGTATCCACAAAACAAGATACGACGGCATCTCGGGACGATCCGACAGGCGTACGTCTTAGTACGCCGTCGGATCTAAGATGCAATTTTTCGGCGGCCGCCAGGTGGCGTTTCCGTCGAATTCCGCTTCGAGTATGCAAATTATCTAGTTACGGCGATCCACGAACGTCCGTCCGGCGCATTTTTTTACGTCGTTTGCGTTCGGCTTTTTCCGGCGTTTAGTTAAAGCTACTGTTATGAGGCGTACGCAATGTTAAGTATGGCTGTCATTTTGAAGTAGTTTGCGAATAGGGATTTGCGTAGAATGACGTCACCGTCGGAAGCATTGGCTTGTTCCAGGTTAATTTCTAGCATGCGCACTGGGATACCCCCACGGACGGCGCATGCGCAGTTTAAAAAAAAGGTTGTTTACGTCGGGTCACAACGTATTTACATAAAACACGCCCCCATCACAGAGATTTGAATGCCGCACCGTTACGCCGCCAAAGATACACTACGCCGCCGTAACTTACGGCGCGAATTCTTTGAGGATTAAAAAAAAAAGGTAAGTTATGGCGGCGTAGTGTATCTTAGATACCCTACGCCCGGCGTAATAATGCGCCGTTGTGCGTGGATCTACCCCATTATATGTATCAATAGACATGTTCTCATTTAAACATAAAGCAGGATTAACTTGAGTGCCTCTATCTCCTATAGAAAAGTAGCTTATGAGGTCCATAGGGTCATTCGTGAGGACATACATATTACACTGGACTAACTATAATTTCTGCTTATAGCTACTGAAACCTTTTGCTTGTGCCATCAGGAGCAGTATCTACCACACATGAGTAATCCCTGTACAGAATGGGTGAGGAGGAAATCCAACAAATTCAAAAAAATTAAATATGCTAATTACAGAATAGTACACAATGGTTTGACCAGCTGCATTAAAATTTCATGCAATCTAATAATTTTTTAATTATCAATATAAAAGGAGAGGAAAACCCACTAGGTTGGACTTTGAAGGCAAGTTGGACCACAATCTTTATATAAAATCCATATTTTATTTATAGACAAAGATATAAAAAACACAAGATATACATAGAATGATACCAGTTAAAAAAACATGTATTTGTATAGACAAGGAGTCAGGCCACTAAGGACCTAGTACATGAAAAACATCATTGTTGTTACATGATTTCAGAAAAGTGAGTCCCTGTGCGTCAGCGCATTTTGTGGTTTGCTTCTTCAGGAGACACAAGAGGGAATGAACAGGGAATAGGTCTCGCTGTACAAATAGAAAAAGTAATTTTTTCCATACATAAGAATCATTTCATTGCATATAGGTTTTTTCACAGACCATGACAAATTGCATTCTAGATGCATTGAGCACAATATACACCATAATAAAATATAGATTTTTTTTATAAAGATTGTGGTCCAACTTGCCTTTAAAGTCTGACCTAGTAGTTTTCCCCCCTTTTGTTTTGAAATATATTTTGGATGTGGCAGGGGAGTGATTCTAGCAATTGTATTATTATTTATAGGGTTGTCCCGATACCACTTTTTTAGGACCGAGTACAAGTACCGATACTTTTTTCCATGTAGTCGCCGATACCGAATACCGATACTTTTTTTAAATGTCATGTGACAGTTTTCAAACCACAATACAGACTAAGGATATTTTATTTAGAATTATGAAGAACTCTAACTCAAGACATTATAAAAGAATAAAAATGAGTAAAAATGAATAAAAATGTTTTATTTGCTTGTCACGCAGTAGTAAAAAACTCAAAGAATTTTCATAGAACATGTTGATAAATACAAAAAAAGTATTCTATTTAGGTATCGGGAGCATTTGCGCGAGTACGAGTACTCCCGCAAATACTCGGTATCGGTCCCGATACCGATACTAGTATCGGTATCTGGACAACCCTAATTATTTATTTATTAATGGAAAGGTTCTCACGACAGCATAGAGACGTGATGGGTGGGAAACGGACATAAATTGAGTGCCATTTTTTCCTATATATATTGCAGAATACATGATGTTATATATGAATACCCCAAGTAATGTATGCTTGGTTTGACCAGCTGTACTCAAAACTATACTGTAAGTACAGTTCAAATGCAAATTGAAATAGTAAAAAGAATTTTGTTATTTTATGTTTCTTTCAGCTACTAAAATATCTATAAACGTCTTCCGAGGAAGCCAGCATGTGTGACAAAGCATTTGTTGGCAGACTTGCTTGGCTCCACAGCACATCATCTCGTCCTGTACCAAGAATAGATATTTTCTCAGTAAGAGTCATGTTTTCTGCAGCTGGGTAGGACTACTATCAGTTGGATTCCTGCTACAATCTTATTACACACCTGTATCACTAAACTTAATAGACTTCATAGCAGCTGCCTTGGTCTGGATTTACCTTAAAGGGTCACTAAAGGAAAAAAAATGTTTTGCTGAAATGACTGTTTATTGGGTATAGAGACATAAAAGTTAACTGATTCCTTTTAAAAATGATTAAATGGACTTTGGAAGATAGACACCAAGACTCAAAAGGAAGATACCTCTTCCTGAAAGGGATGATAGGAGGAATTAAAGTAACCCTAGCTACGGTCTATCTACCTAATGTGCACCAAGACACCTTCATGAGGAAAATCTTGAAAGAGCTGATGGAATTTTCAGAAGGGAGGTTAATCTTGGGGGAGAGATTTTAATATCCCCCTGAACCCAAAAATAGACACCTCGAAGGGAACCTCATCTGCCACAGAGGGGGGTCAGACGGGGGGTCTTGCGCAGTCTTTACGAAGCTCAATTGGTAGATGCATGGAGGACGATGAACGGAGAGGAAAGGGATTACACTTTCTACTCCAACCCACACCAGGTGTATTCTAGAATAGATCTGTTCATGATCCCCCACTATCTGATCTCCTCGGTGGTAGAGGTATCTATTGGAAGTATAACATGGTCGGACCATGCTCCGGTCAGTTTACGCATCATATTGCTTAATACAGGGCCCACCCAGGAGAGAAGGTGGCGACTAAATGAAAGCCTTCTGCAGAACAAGGAAGTGAGGGAAGACGTCGCCCGGGAAATTACAGAATATTTCCAAATAAATGATACCCCCGGGAGCAATCCAGGGATGGTATGGGAAGCGCATAAGGCGGTGATTAGAGGGGTCTTGATTAGACATGGAACAAATTTAAAAAGGAAGCGAGAACAACAGGTTAAAAATATACTAGCAGAAATTCAGGAACTGGAACTCCAACATAAAAAATTACACTCCCCCCAGATAGGCAAAGAACTGAGCCACCTGAGAAGACAGATTACAGATATCTTACGTTATAAAGCCAAAGCAAGCATACAAAGAGGAAGGAAAATAAATTATGAATTCGGAGATAAGTGCAGTAAATTGATAGCTGGGAAACTGAAGGAGAAGAGCCAACAGACTTATGTCCCACAAATCAAGGGGAAGGAGGGTCAATTAAAACGGAAACCAAAAGACATAGTGGAAGAGTTTAGTAGATATTACTCCTCTCTATATAATCTGAAACAGCTATCAGTAGAGCCATCAAAAATAGAAGAATATCTCTCAGTAACTGAATTAGCCAGGCTGTCACCAATTGCCCGAGACAGTTTAGAAACCCCGATTTCGACAGAAGAATTAGAGGCCGCACTAAAAACTATGGCAGACGGGAAAGCCCCGGGCCCAGATGGCTACACAATAAGATACTATAAAGAATTCGGAACATTATTGGGAGGGCAGTTAACAAAACTCTTTAATGAAGTGGGCCAGACGGCTACTTTCTGTCACGGTCTGGAGTCAGGCTCAGAGGCCAGTAGCTATAGCAGCTGAGCAGGTATACAGGCAGTAGAGTAGTCCAGGAACAGGCCGAGGGTCAAACACAGGTGGTTGCAGATTGGGATCAGGCAATAGAGAAGTCCAGGAACAGGCCGAGGGTCAAACACAGGTGGTTGCAGATTGGGATCAGGCAATAGAGAAGTCCAGGAACAGGCCGAGGGTCAAACACAGGTGGTTGCAGATTGGGATCAGGCAATAGAGAAGTCCAGGAACAGGCCGAGGGTCAAACACAGGTGGTTGCAGATTGGGATCAGGCAATAGAGAAGTCCAGGAACAGGCCGAGGGTCAAACACAGGTGGTTGCAGATACAATGGCAGCAGAGCAGACAAATCGCAAGGCACTGGCTGGGAAGGCACAATAACCTGGCAAAGAGGAAGTGCAGAGACAAGGCTTTTATAGGAAGTCTGTGGGAGGAGCAAGGGGTTCAAGGTTCAAGACAATCAAGACACAAGGCAGGAATGTTCAATGGATCAGATGGGTTTGTCCAGCAGATCAGACAGGGAGCTGTCCAGCATCCCATATAGCTCAGTGAGAAGGTTCACTGCCAGACACAGCTGAGGTCCCAGGTTCGAATCCAGGTCCTGACAGTACTCCCCTCCTCTCAGGATGTCCTCCGGACGTCCTAGGACTTGGCTTGTGAGGAAACCTCTGGTGGAATACTTTTGTTAATCTAGGGAGTGAACCTTATTATTGCTTCAGAAGTTCCTGCCCGGGAGATTCTCCTCGCTTGCAAGGCTTTTTCAAACATCTCCAGCTCCTGCTTACGGATAAGGGTGCCATTCGAGGCATACATACAGTCAGGTGGTAGAACTTCTTTGGCAGGACAGGAATTAGTGATGAAACCAGACTTTACGGAAGTGGTGACGGTATCAGGAACAGGCGTTTTCTTAAGAAGTAGCGAAGATGTTTCTGGAGCAGGAGGTGGTTCTTTGGCAGGACAGGGTGATGTTACTGTATTTACCACTGTGGAGTGTGGGTTGACTACTGGAACTGATCTGTTGTCAGGAAGATGCATAGTTGCCTTTAGGCCAGATGGTAGGGGTTTCACAGGGGTATTGGTTGCAGGTTCAAGAGGGGCACTGGTATCGTTGACCACCGTAGTCTGGGAACCCACTTGTGCCATCGAACACGGACAGGCCTTAAAGCAACCTTGGCAGTTCACAGGCCGAACAGCAGGGATAGCATCATGAGTCCCAATAGTACACACTTGAAGAACCTTTGGTCGAGGTGGGCGAGTTGGGCAGAGGGAGATAAGGTGACCTCTTTCTCCACAATAGAAACAAAGGCCATAGCCTCTCCTCCGCTCTCTTTCACCTTTAGACAGCTTGGTCTGGATGACCCCGATCTCCATTGGTTCCACATCTTCCAGGATAGGTGTGTGTATATCCACAGGAATGCCAAGGCTTTGTGGTGTTAGGGCTTCATGGCTTGGCACATACTGGGATGGCTCAGAGTCGTATGTGTACCGGGTATTCCTGTCCCTGGGTTCCCGTAGGCCACATGAGCTAGGAGCAGACTTGGGAACCCTGGTTTTCTTGGCAACAGTACAGTGAGAGTCCAGAGCTAACATAAATGCTTCCCAGCTGTCCAAGACTGGACTCCTTTCCTGTAGTACCTGATGAGCCCATGCTTTGATTGGTCCAGTGAGCAGGTTGATAGTAGCGCGAACCTTTATATAATCGGTGGCATAGGTCCTAGGCTTAAGAGCAAACAACAGCTCGCAATCCACCTTGAAGCACAAGAATGATGCACGGCTACCATCAAACTTCTCTGGCATCACCACAAATGGCTCAGGGCATGCTGGTTCCAGGGCTTGGCCTACTGTACCTTTCAGTAACAGCACTTCTTGCTGGAGCTCCAAAAGTTGCTGCCTGAGAGGAGCCACAGCCTTTGCTATAGCGGCCTCCATGTTTTAGGCCAGGTTATTCTGTCACGGTCTGGAGTCAGGCTCAGAGGCCAGTAGCTATAGCAGCTGAGCAGGTATACAGGCAGTAGAGTAGTCCAGGAACAGGCCGAGGGTCAAACACAGGTGGTTGCAGATTGGGATCAGGCAATAGAGAAGTCCAGGAACAGGCCGAGGGTCAAACACAGGTGGTTGCAGATTGGGATCAGGCAATAGAGAAGTCCAGGAACAGGCCGAGGGTCAAACACAGGTGGTTGCAGATTGGGATCAGGCAATAGAGAAGTCCAGGAACAGGCCGAGGGTCAAACACAGGTGGTTGCAGATTGGGATCAGGCAATAGAGAAGTCCAGGAACAGGCCGAGGGTCAAACACAGGTGGTTGCAGATACAATGGCAGCAGAGCAGACAAATCGCAAGGCACTGGCTGGGAAGGCACAATAACCTGGCAAAGAGGAAGTGCAGAGACAAGGCTTTTATAGGAAGTCTGTGGGAGGAGCAAGGGGTTCAAGGTTCAAGACAATCAAGACACAAGGCAGGAATGTTCAATGGATCAGATGGGTTTGTCCAGCAGATCAGACAGGGAGCTGTCCAGCATCCCATATAGCTCAGTGAGAAGGTTCACTGCCAGACACAGCTGAGGTCCCAGGTTCGAATCCAGGTCCTGACACTTTCCCGCCGGACTCATTACTGGCCCATATTATAGTTATCCATAAAGAGGGGAAGGACCCAGCGGAGTGTAGTAGCTATAGGCCGATTTCGCTACTAAATTCCGATTTAAAACTTTTTACGAAAGTATTAGCAAGACGAATTCAGGTATGGCTACCCGAGCTAGTTGATAGGGATCAAGTAGGGTTTGTTCCCACAAGGGAGGCAAGAGATGGCACAATAAGGGTCCTCAACTTGGTGCATGGGGCGGTTGACGGAGATATCCCTTGCGTGTTCCTAAATACCGACGCCGAGAAGGCTTTCGATAGAGTGAGTTGGAAGTTCCTGTTTTCAGTGCTGAGACATGTTGGGATGGGGGAAAATATGTTAAGCTGGATTGGGAGCGTATACACAGACATACGTGCGGCAGTGAGAGTAAACGGGATATTTTCCAAAAATTTTCAAATTACAAATGGAACGCGCCAGGGATGTCCCCTGTCGCCGCTACTATTTGTGCTATCTCTGGAGCCCTTATTGAGCAAAATACGCCAAAACCCAGATATACAGGGTATCCAGATAGGGGAGGGGAGCCATAAAGTAACAGCTTTTGCAGACGATATGCTGTTCACAGTATCAAACCCACATGTCTCTCTCCCCAATCTAGTCAAAGAAATAATCAAATTTGGAGAGTTCTCTAACTTAAAAATAAACCAAGCAAAATCGGAAGCAATGAGCGTGTCGATGACACCTCAGAAACGGGAGATTACACAACAAAATTTTGGCTTTAAATGGAGGACCGCACTTAAATACTTGGGTACCCTGATCCCAGCAAACTTAAAAGAAGTTTTTAAAATACATTTTCCACCGCTTTATAACTCAATAAGAACATCACTTGAGAAGTGGCAACACGGATTTCACTCTTGGTTCGGTAGAAACAACATAATTAAAATGAATATCCTGCCAAAAATTACATATTTGTTTCAAACTCTGCCAACGAATATACCACAGGCCTTTCTCCGACAAATGGAGTCTCTTTTGATGAGATTTATTTGGGCGGGGAAAAAGGCAAGGATAAAAAAAGAGGTGATGAGGATACCCAGGTGCTTTGGTGGGATGGCAGTTCCAGATATTGCCAAATATTACCAGGCGGCACACCTGACGAGATTAATAGACTGGTGTAGAAACGGACACTATAAAAGGTGGGTAGAAGTTGAACAGCAGTCTTGCCCAATGGAACTAAGTAGGGCCCCTTGGTGTTATAAAACACTACCAAGTAAGATGAAGAAACACCCTACAATTGGTCCAACGCTGTTAATTGCAGCTAAAATATGCAAAAATCCAAAATTTTCTACAAAATGCTCCCCCCTATTTCCCATATTGGGGAACCCAGGATTTTCACCAGGCACAGGAGGAATAGTTTTCAACAAATTAAAAGAAAGGGGCAAGGTGCAGGTATCACACTTTCTACAATTAAACACAGCCGGGGTAGTATGGCCATCAATAGAGGATTTGACGAGGAGAGGGGGGAACTATGAGCTAAGTGCTTGGCAAGCACTTCAATTAAGCTACTTCTTAAGATCCTTGGGACAACCATCTAATTTTCAGCGACAATTAACTAAGTTTGAACAATATTGTGATGAGGAGGAACCAATACAAAGAGTAAGTTCAAAGATGTATAGAATATTGAACTCCCCTCAAGAAGACTTTGAGTTGCCGGGATTGAGAAAATGGGAGAGAGATCTGGGGAGAAATTTTTCACAGACCCAGCGTAAACACATAATACATTTAGCATTACAATCCTCAATATCTACACGTATACAGGAATCCAACTACAAACTACTGACCCAATGGTACTATACACCAGAAAAGCTGCACAGATTTAGTAAGGAAAACTCTGAGCATTGTTGGAGATGTGGGCTGGAGCAGGGAACTTTACTACACATTTTCTGGTCATGTGTAAAAGTAAGAGATTACTGGAAAGAAGTCCAGAGAATCGTTCAAAAATTTACGGAACACCAGATTCCGGATGATCCGGCCTTTTTCCTGCTCCATTGCTCACAAATCCCAATGCGAGAATATAAAAAATCGGTGATATGTCACCTGATAAATACGGCCAAACAAGGGATAACATTACAGTGGAGAGATAGCACACCACCATCTATTGCGAGATGGCTTAACAGAGTGAGAGAGACCGGAGCTATAGAAGACTTAATACTTTCAGCCAGGAATAAAAAGGAACAATACGTAGAAACATGGACAGGGTGGAATCAGTACATGAAAACGGAAGAAGGGAAGAGGATGTTAGAGGAATAGAGAAAGAGCAGAATCTGTCAGGATGGGAGTAGATGGAGAGGAGTTGAAGAAGAGAAACAAGAGAGGATATATCCATCTCCGGCGAGGAGGGGGGGGGGGAGAAGAGGGGAGGGGCTTTTTTTTTTTTTTGGGAGGTTTGCTTTGTTTATTAGACTAAAGGGGTGTTAGGTAGGGAATAATGAAGGCTAAGGGAACAGAGTAAATAATAAGTAATACAGTGGCCTGGAGGAGATGGGAAAACAGGCTTCGGATAGGAAGTCGGCTAATAGAAAATAGGGGAGGGGAACCGGGATGGTATAAATCCGAGTTCTCCCTCTCTTCTTTATTTTTCCCGGCCTGATGGTCTCCTTCAAACTGTATGATTGATAGTAATATGTTAATGTATATAAGATATATGTTATGTGAAATTTTCTGTAACCTTGATTATTTAAAATAAAGAAAATAATTAAATATGAAAAAAAAAAAAAAGAAAAAAAGGAAAAAAAAATAAATAAATAAAAATTGAATTTAATCTATCATATAATGTGCCTCTAGTTTCACTTTCGGTTTTAAAGGTACATACATGAAGTTCCGGGTGAGAGGTGAGTTGGGAAGACTCACAGAACAAAAACAAACAAATCCAGGGCAGTGTTTTGTTTTTAAAATGAATCTGATTGGTTCTGAGGAGTTTTAGACACACAGTAATGACAGCTTAGACCACCGTGAAAATCTCCCAGTATGATGGTTATAAGGAAACAGGCAACCAGGAAGTGTGGAGATCACAGCAGAATTACAGCTACTTCAAAGCAAAAACGAACAATGAGGACATGAAACCAGTACTGCAGTAAGGTAAAGGAAGCTATTTAGCTAAAAAAAAATTCCTTTAGTGACCCTTTAAGATTTGGATGTCTGCTACAATCTTTGGGTGTGTATATCTTCACTGATTGGATTGCATAGCAGCAGGTGCGTTGCGGCTTCACTCCCTGTTTCCTACTTCGCATGCGCGAGTCTCGCGGTGCTTTTGTGAATGGGCGGCTGCTTTCTGGGATACACACAGTTCCCAGAAGGCAGCACGCCCCATTCCCCAGAAGACAACGCAAGGAGGACGAGGAAGAAGACCTGCCGCGGACTAGGAAGAGACAGATTAGGAACATCCACACAGCAACCGGCATTTCTGGTAAGTAAAACATTTATTTAATTTTTTTTGCAGGTTTTTGGTGTAATTTTTTTTTAAGGTGGAACTCCACTTTAAATAGAAGTCTCATTAAAAGGAGGACCCGCTCACTGCCGAATGGAATTTAAACATTTGTATTTTGCATTTGCAAATGACAGTGGCAAGGTCAGTATTTTGTCTTGCCTTTTAGCCTTCAAAATGGTATGAAATTATTTCAAGGCTCTCCCACTATAGGCTTTAATGGGGATTTAAATTCTGGATTGGTACAAGGCACATCATATAAACCAAACCTAGACACATTCACTCATCCCTAGAATAAACCACAATAACTGTTTAAAAGAAGTAATATAGCTAATGTTTCAACTCAATGTTATGTTACTAAAGCTAACATTTCTGTAATAAGTATTACAAAGTATTCTGCAATACATTTTCCCACTTGAATTGC
Source organism: Rana temporaria (assembly GCF_905171775.1). Taxonomy (NCBI): domain Eukaryota; kingdom Metazoa; phylum Chordata; class Amphibia; order Anura; family Ranidae; genus Rana; species Rana temporaria. Next base: position 50,926,599 of record NC_053491.1, read on the forward strand.
TTATACTGTACCTGTTGCCGAGAATGTGTTTCCAGCATGACAGCATCGCGCTGATTCTCGGCGACAGGGTGCCGACATCTCGCACTCGCTGGAATAGACAAAGCACATTCCAGCGAGCGCGTCATAGAAGCGACGGGGATCCGACTCGGATTCCCGCCAAATCTAGCTGCGGCGTTTGGTATGCATCCTGAGAAGGAACTCCACGCCAAATTTTAAATAAAAAGCCGGCATGGGTTCCCCCCCCAGGAGCATACCAGGCCCTTAGGTCTGGTATGGTTGTAAGGAGACCCCCCCTACGCCGAAAAACCGACGTGGGGGGTCCATCCACAATCCATACCAGACCCGTATCCAAAGTACGCTGCCCGGCCGGTCAGGAACGGGGGTGGGGACGAGCGAGCGCCCTCCCCCTCCTGAGCCGTACCAGGCTGCATGCCCTCAACATGGGGGGGTTGGGTGCTTTGGGGCAGAGGGGGCGCACTGCGCCCCCCCCCACCCCAGAGCACCCTGTCCCCATGTTGATAAGGACAGGGCCTCTTCCCGACAACCCTGGCCGTTGGTTGTCGGGGTCTGCGGGCGGGGGGCTTATCGGAATCTGGGAGCCCCTTAAATAAGGGGGCCCCCAGATACCGGCCCCCCACCCTAAGTGAATGAATATGGGGTACATTGTACCTCTACCCATTCACCTGGAAGCAAAGTGTAAAAGTAAATAAACACATGACACAGTTTTTTTTAAATAATTTATTAGTCTGCTCCGGGGGCCCCCTGTCTTCTTTAGCTCTTTTAGCAGGGGGGGCTTCTTCTTCACCGCCGTCTGGTTCTCTTCCGCTCTCCAGGGGGGTCTCTTCCACTCTCCGGGGGGGTCTTCTCCGCTCTCCGGGGGGTCTTCTCCACTCTCCGGGGGTCTTCTTCTATCTTCTCCGCTCTCCGCTGTTGACTCGGCGCTCCCCAGTTCTTCTCCTGCTCGCTCTCCGTTGCCTTCTCCTTCAGGTCTGGCCGCCGCTATCTTCGTGTGTTAGCTCAATTACTAGCGGTGGCCAGCACGCTCTTCTGTGACGTCTTCTTCTCTTCTTCTCTTCTTCTGCCTTCCTCCGATGTTGACATGACGCCTCTTCTCGCTGCAATGACGGGTGCGTGGTTTGCATCCAATTTAAATAGGCCTCTCTTATGATGTCACAGTCCCATCATGCTCCGGTACCTACCCACATGGTACCTACCCACGTGGGTAGGTACCGGAGCATGATGGGACTGTGACATCATAAGAGAGGCCTATATAAATCGGATGCAAACCGTGCACCCGTCATTGCAGCGAGAAGAGGCGTCGTGTCAACATCGGAAGAAGGCAGAAGAAGAGAAGAAGACGTCACAGAAGAGCGTGCTGGCCGCTAGTAATTGAGCTAACACACGAAGATAGCGGTGGCCAGCCCTGAAGGAGAAGGCACCGGAGAGCGAGCAGGAGAAGAACCGGGGAGCGCCGAGTCAACAGCGGAGAGCGGAGAAGATAGAAGAAGACCCCCGGAGAGAGTGGAGAAGACCCCCCGGAGAGCGGAGAAGACCCCCCGGAGAGCGGAAGAGAACCAGACGGCGGTGAAGAAGAAGCCCCCCCTGCTAAAAGAGCTAAAGAAGACAGGGGGGCCCCCAGAGCAGACTAATAAAGTATTTTAAAAACCCTGTGTCGTGTGTTTATTTACTTTTACACTTTGCCTCCAGGTGAATGGGTAGGGGTACGATGTACCCCATATTCATTCATTTTGGGTGGGGGGCCGGTATCTGGGGGCCCTCTTATTTAAGGGGGCTCCCAGATTCCGATAAGCCCCCCGCCCGCAGACCCCGACAACCAACGGCCAGGGTTGTCGGGAAGAGGCCCTGTCATTATCAACATGGGGACAGGGTGCTCTGGGATGGGGGGGCCGCAGTGCGCCCCCTGCCCCAGAGCACCCAACCCCCCCATGTTGAGGGCATGCTGCCTGGTACGGCTCAGAAGGGGGGGGGCGCTCGCTCGTCCCCACCCCCGTTCCTGACCGGCCGGGCAGCGTGCTTTGGATACGGGTCTGGTATGGATTGTGGGGGGACCCCCACGTCGGTTTTTCGGCATAGGGGGGGTCTCCTTACAACCCATACCAGACCTAAGGGCCTGGTATGCTCCTTGGGGGGGGGAACCCATGCCGGCTTTTTATTTAAGATTTGGCGTGGAGTTCCTTCTCAGGATGCATACCAAACGCCGCAGCTAGAATTGGCGGGAATCCAAGTCGGATCCCCGTCGCTTCTATGACGGCTTTGTCTCCATCGCGGCAAGCCAGCTCGGCGCTGGCTCCTGCGATAGGGCTCGTAGGTGGTCAATCTCGCTGAGAAAGGGAGCGAGATTGACACAATATCGCGGTCACCCACTGTACATTCATTTTTGGTAACCTGTTGTATAACAATGGACTCTATGCATGTCATGGTATAGTAATGGCTCATCCATTTTATCGTCTGTGAAAAACTGCCATTTAAAAAAAAAAGTATAGCATTATTGGAATACTTTTATTAGGTGCAATTAAAGATGTTTTTTTTTCAGTGAAAATTGTGCAAACTTTTAGTTCTAATTTTAATAACACAAATACATCCTGAATTGAAGTTCAAGTGGGTTCACAGACTTTTTTGTGCAACTGTATAATGATTGGGTGGAAAAGATTGGAGCGCCACATTGAAACAAAGGTTTTATTCCAAACATATAATGAACTTAATAGCCAATGCGTTTTGGGGGCCTCGTCTTGCCCTCTTAAGAGAATAGCTGTTGAAAAACTCAAGCTGATAAAATCTGCATCTGTACATGCACCAGCTGCTATAGGGGACCAAGACTTTTTAATATACAATTGTCCATGTTTATCAGCTTAAGACCTTCAACAGTCCCGATAAAGAGAATGAAGCCAGGCCTCCGAATTACATTGAGAATAAGAGGGGAAATATTGCACTAGTCCAAAAACTAAACCAAAAGGTGCAAAAAAAAAGTGAAAATGCAAAACAAATAAGAGCAGCTGCACAGAATGTGACCAAAATCCAAATACAACTATAATTAAAAATGCAGCACTGAAAATAAGAGACCAAATCACACAAAGTGAGATGTGCCTCAATATGCAAAAAGTGAGAAATAAATGAATAAGTCCACATAAAGTCCATTCGAAAGACCATGGAATGTGATAATCAAATCAGACATGTAACAATAGGGCCGTGTACACACGATCAGTCCATCCGATGAGAACGGTCCGAAGGTCTGATGTGCCTACACACCATCGGTTAATGAACCGATCGTGTCAGAACGCGGTGACGTAAAACACAACGACGTGCTGAAAAAACGAAGTTCAATGCTTCCAAGCATGCGTCGACTTGATTCCTAGCATGTACTGGTTTTTAACGGATGCTTTTGCATACTAACGATCAGTTTCGACTTATCGGTTAGGCGTCCATCGGTTCAATTTTAAAGCAAGTTCTCATTTTTTTGACTGAAGGATAACTGACCGATGGGGCCCACACACGATTGGTTTGGACCGATGAAAACGGATCTTCAGTCCGTTTTCATCGGTTTTGACCGATCGTGAGTACGCGGCCTAAGGGTCATCTCATAAGCCTTCTTGCAAAGGAGTAAGGGAGAATACTCTTACCGGAACCGGTGCATCTACTTGTTAGGCAGATCGTTAGAGCGTGTGAAATCCCGATGGCAATTCGCATCAACTGGTATGAAGACTCTGGATAAACCACACAAATCGCAGATGGCAACTCGTTTAAAGGAAATCCTGGCCTTGAAGGTACTCTGGGTACACTGGATATCCCTGTGGTCCTCAGATGATGAAGAAGTGACCTCCAATCTAGGAATCCTTTTCAGGACTGAAGGGTGGCATGATGGAAAAAAACTCCAAACAGCAACTCAATCAACCATAACATGGACAAAGGGGAAAAAAGAGGAGGTGCTCCAATAGTGCAGGTAAATGTGGGTTTATTTATATTTAGATATACTTTAATTAAGCACAACCATTTCTTGCATAGAAGGACCATTCCATTATGTGTAATATTTTAAGAATTATTCTAAAACCAGTAATTATCACAGGATCACAAGATAATGTACCCAGCTATAAGAATAACTAAATGTAGAGGCCATTGGTGTACTTTTTAAAATTGTTCTGAGTACTAAAACACCCCTTAAAGCATGAAACGATAACTGGGCTTGACCCACGTGCAATACTTGAATTGAGAATTCATAGAAATGACAGCATGCAAGTATTGTTTTTATATACAATCACAAATATGTAGGCTCCATGCACACTGAAGCTGATAAAAGCTATACAAAAGAACGCCAGTAGCTTTGCAGGGAGCCTTTCAAAAATTGTTAGCGTTTTTGCAATAGCTTTAACCACTTGCCAACCTCCTCATGTAGATATACGTCAGCAGAATGGCACGGACAGGCACATCAACGTACCTGTACGTGCTCTTCTTGACATGGGTGGGGGGTCCGATCGGGACCCCCCCCCGCTACATGCGGCGGTCGGTAAGCCTCGGGGAGCGATCCGGGAAGACGGCGCGGCTATTTGTTTATAGTCGCCCCGTCGCGATCGCTCCCCGGAGCTGAAGAACGGGGAGAGCCGTGTGTAAACACGGCTTTCCCGTGCTTCACTATGGCGGCGCATCGATCGAGTGATCCCTTTTATAGGGGAGACTCGATCGATGATGTCAGTCCTACAGCCACACCCCCCTACAGTAGTAAACACACACTAAGTGAACACTAAATGTTACAGCGCCCCCTGTGTTTAACTCCCAAACTGCAACTGTCATTTTCACAATAAAGAATGCAATTTAAATGCATTTGTTGCTGTGAAAATGACAATGGTCCCAAAAATGTGTCAAAATTGTCCGAAGTGTCCGCCATAATGTCGCAGTCACGAAAAAAATCGCTGATCGCCGCCATTAGTAGTAAAAAAATAAAAAAAAATAAAAATGCAATAAAACTATCCCCTATTTTGTAAACGCTATAAATTTTGCGCAAACCAACCGATAAACGATTATTGCGATTTATTTTACCAAAAATAGGTAGAAGAATACGCATCGGCCTAAACTGAGGGAAAAAAATGTTTATATATGTTTTTGGGGGATATTTACAGTATTATAGCAAAAAGTAAAAAATATTGCATTTTTTTCAAAATTGTCGCTCTATTTTTGTTTATAGCGCAAAAAATAAAAACCGCAGAGGTCATCAAATACCACCAAAAGAAAGCTCTATTTGTGGGGAAAAAAGGACGCCAATTTTGTTTGGGAGCCACGTCGCACGACCGCGCAATTGTCTGTTAAAGCGACGCAGTCCCGAACTGTAAAAACCCCTTGGGTCTTTAGGCAGCATATTGGTCCGGGGCTTAAGTGGTTAATCAGCTTTTTTCAGTGTACCTTTTTTTTTGTTCAATGGATTAAAAAACGGAAAAAAACGCTGGCACCAGCGTTTTGAGCGTTTTTCAAAGTTTTTCTGCGTTTTGCGTTTTTGAGCGTTTTTTTTTTCTCGCCAAAAAAACGGCACTTTGAACGCAAATTTCGGGCGTTCAGAAAAAAGCCAATAAACTCCAAAGCTCATTAACACTAAAAAACGCCCAGGTGTGCATGGGCACATAGGCTAACATAGAGTTCAGTTTATGAGCTTTAAACAAAAAAAGCCAAAACTCCAATAAACTGCATTTTATCAGCTTCAGTGTGCATGGAGCCTCAGGCCCCATACACACCATAGAATCTATCCGCAGATAAATCCCATCAAATGGGTTTCTGCGGATAGATCCTATGGTGTGTACACTCCGTCGGATATCTATCCGCAGATAAATCTCCCCTGGAATGGATTTCCAGCAGATAAATATTTGTCGACATGCACAGAATATCTATCTGCTGGAATCCATTCCAACGGATGGATCCGCTCGTCTGTACAGACTTACCGGATCCATCCGTCCAAAGGGATTCCCCGCACGCGCCGTAATGAATAGACGCATGCGTGGAATTCCTTATATGACAGCGTCGCGCCCGTCGCCGCGTCATAATAGCGGCGACGGCGCGACACGTCATCGGCAGAGGATTTCAGCGCGGATTTCAATGCGATGGTGTGTACACGCCATCGCATTGAAATCCTCTGAAATCTTAGAGAGGATTTATCCGCGGATACGGTCCGCTGAACCGTATCTGCGGATAAATTCTATCGTGTGTATGGGGCCTTAGGCTCCATGGACACTGAAGCTGATAAAAGCTATAAAAAAACGCCAGTAGCTTTGCAGGGAGCCTTTCAACATTTTTTAGCGTTTTTGCAATAGCTTTAATCAGCGTTTTTCAGTGTAGCTTTTTTTTTTTTTTACTTTTTTTTTTCCAATGGATTAAAAAACGCAAAAAAAAACGCTGGCACCAGCGTTTTGAGCGTTTTTGAGCGTTTTTCTGTGTTTTTCAGCGATTTGCGTTTTTGAGCGTTTTTTTCTCTCCAAAAAACTGCACTTTGAACGCAAATTTCGGGCATTCAGAAAAAAAGCAAATAAACTCCAAAGCTCATTAACACTAAAAAATGCCCAGGTGTGCATAGGCACATAGGCTAACATAGAGTTCAGTTTATGGGCTTTAAAAAAAAAGCCAAAACGCCAATAAACTGCAGTTTATCAGCTTCAGTGTGCATGGAGCCTTAAAAAAGCTACACTGAAAAACGCTGATTAAAGCTATTGCAAAAACACTAAAAAAACGTTGAAAGGCTCCCTGCAAAGCTACTGGCGTTTTTTTTATAGCTTTTATCACCTTCAGTGTGCATGGAGCCTTATAGAACAATAAAAATGTTTCTTCTTGAAGTTAGACTTCAATACAAATTGTCTCAAGCCCTTCTCCAATAAATGATTCTCTCTTTTTTTAGCTGACAATCCTCTGCTATCTCCAGCAGTGATATCTGAAGCCAAGGTTTCAATCTTCTCTATCCATGAAGTATGTACTCTTTTAATCATTCTGAAGTATATAGGAGCATACTTGTCTCATCCTTTTCTAATGAAATGTCCAGGTTTCACAGCAATATCGATCCCCGAGTGTGGAAATGCCAATCTGCTTCATTTTTAAATGGCGTTTACTTCAGTAATAGCGTTTTTTACAAGGGGGTTTGATTACTATTATTTTAGTCCAATAGCCACTTCTGCAAGATACGAGAACAAATTGCTGTCTGTTCACGATTATTAAAGAATTGTACACTAAAACTAATTTAGACATCTTTAAATGTATGTTAAAATATTTCTGATTACTGATATCTCCACTAAGTGATTTAATTCTGGTTGATTTCCTGGATGTTTTAGTTTTTTTCTAAGAACCAGAGAAAAAACATTTGTGTTAAATAAAAAAAGTGGCAGATAAATGTTAAAAAATCTTATCAATACAGAAAAAGATGACTGTGCTGGCACCTTATAAGTAGTGTTGCTCACGAATATTCGCATTGCGAATATTCGACTCGAATATAGCATATTCGAGAAATCGCGCTATATTTCGAATTTCGCGGTGAATATTCGCAATTCCGAATATTCGCATTTTTTCAATTTGATTTTTAAAACAGATCACATCCTATCGACGTCTAAAAGCATTGCTGGTATGATTAGAGACCCTGGGCCGAGTAGCTAAGCTGAGGCGATCCTATTATGTTGCCAAATTGAAAAAAAAAAAATTGCGATTTTTCGCTATTGCGAATGCGAAAATGATTGCGAATTTTCGATAACTGTGGTAGGAGAACTCTGATTGTCTCTGATGCAAAAGGGGGGGGCTTTGTGTATGTGTATGTTATGAATATTTGTATGTTTGATATTATTATTTTTTGTAAGAAGGAAAAAATTGCGCATACCTTAAAAAAGGGGAGAATACAGCAGCAACTCAAAAATGTTATACAACATAAATTAATACAAGACAGAAAATGGAGTCGCTCTACAAGAATAAAAAATATGTCTAGTGACAAGACATGTGGGCAAATTATAAAATAAGCAAGCGCAAATAACTTGTGAAATACACAGTGAAACAAATATATAAAGAAATATAGTCCCAATAATAGAAAAATAATCTTTCATAAAAATGTCTTTGATATGTGAAGTGAAAAAAAGTCCAAAGCATGCAGCATGAACGTGTTCAATCTTTAAGGTGTTTGATTGACAAACGGCTGTGACAGATGGATAGAGTAAAGAATCACCACCAATGCAAAACACTTTTTATTTTCTATTGTAAAATATCAAGAATATTCTGAGCCAATCAGAGTGCTCCTTCCGCATTTGCCGAATATTCGCAATTATTTTGTATTGTAAAATATCAAGAATATTCTGAGCCAATCAGAGTGCTCCTTCTGCATTTGCCGAATATTCGCAATTATTTTGTATTGTAAAATATCAAGAATATTCTGAGCCAATCAGAGTGCTCCTTCCGCATTTGCCGAATATTCGCAATTATTTTGTATTGTAAAATATCACGAATATTCTGAGCCAATCAGAGTGCTCCTACAGCATTTCTCGAAATTGCGCAATAAATATCGCATTCGCATGTTGCGATATTTCGATAAAATATCACGAATATTCTGAGCCAATCAGAGTGCTCCTACCGCAGTTATCAAAAAATCGCAATTATTTTCGCATTCGCAATAGCGAAAAATCTCAATCATTTTCTTTCGATAAAATATCACGAATATTCGAATTTAGCGAATATATCTCGAATATTCGAATATATATTCGAGATATATCGCGAAATCGAATATGGCATATTCTGCTCAACACTACTTATAAGCCACATGATCAATGCCTTGTAGGTCTTTGCTGAAATCAAAGCTGCTAACACAAGTCTCAAAAAATCCTCTTGCAGAGAAGACATGACCAATGCCTGATGTGGAGATGATCTTTTCTTTACTAAAGTAATGTTTCAAATTTTTCAGCCACTATTTGTTACAATAGGATTTTTCTCTTACCTGCAAAATTAGTTTCTTAGGCCCCATACACACCATAGAATCCATCCGCAGATAAATCCCAGCAAATGGGTTTCAGCGGATAGATCCTATGGTGTGTACACACCAGCGGATCTTTTTCCGCGGATAAATCTCCCCTGGGATGGATTTCCAGCAGATGGATATTTGCTGACATGCACAACATATCCATCTGCTGAAGTCCATCCCAACGGATGGATCCGCTGGTCTGTACAGACTCACCGAATCCATCCGTCCGAAGGGATCCCCCGCATGCGTCGCAATGATTCAACGCATGCGTAGAATTCATTATATGGCAGCGTTGCGCCCATCGCCGCGTCATAATCGCGGCGACGGCGCGACACGTCATCGCCAGAGGATTTCGGCGCGGATTTCAATGCGATGGTGAGTACACTCCATCGCATAGAAATCCGCCGAAATCCCCGAGAGGATTTATCCGCGGAAACGGTCCGCTGGACCGTATCCGCGGATAAATACTCTCGTGTGTATGGGGCCTTAGGCCCCGTACACACGAGAGGATCTATCCGCTGGAATTTATCCGCGGACCGGTTTCAGCGGATAGATCCCCTGGTGTGTACTATCCAGCGGATATTTTTCCGCGGATATTTTTCGGGCCGATGGATTTCCAAAGATTTCTTAACATGCTAAGAAATCGATCCGCTGGAATCCAGTCCAACGGATTGATCCGCTGGTCTGTACAGACTCACCAGATCAATCCGTCCGAATCCATCCCTCGCATGCGTCGTAATGATTCGACGCATGCGTGGAAGTCCTTATATCACAGCGTCGCGCACGTCGCCGCGTCATAATCTTGGCAACGGCGCGACACGTCACCGCGGAGGGAATTCCGCTGGGATTTTGATCTCATGGTTAGTACAACCATGAGATCAAAATCCGCCAGAGGATTTATCAGCGGAAACGGACCTCCGGACCGTTTCCGCGGATCGATCCTCTCGTGTGTACTAGGCCTAAGAGTACATAATAAGACACATGATAGCATTCGGGAGCGTTGTGTTAGACTGCATTCACATCTAGGCGGACAAAATCGCGGCGTTTTGTCCCGTGATTTGCGGCGACAAAACGCCGCGATTGTCCGCCTAGATGTGCCCCTAGATTGTCCCCCTATGGAGATGGTTCCCATCTCCTATGCCGAACGCCGAAAGCCGCCTGAAAAAAAGGTCCGGGACTTTTTTTCAGGCGGCAGGCGGCAGGCGTGGAGATGTGAACCATCTCCATAGAGGGCAATGTTAAATCATCCCTCTGGCGTGTCGGGGCGGCAGCGGGCGTCACACTACAGGCGACAAAACACCTAGGTGTGAATGGGCTCTTATACTGAAGTAGATAGTGTAACCAAATGTTCCAGAATTCTATCCTGCATTCTGTAATGTATGATTAAAGTTATAATATGATTGTACAATCTCCTTTAGCACTATCAGCAACTTTGTAATGCAAAGGTGTGCCTGATTTGATACAGATTGATTAGGTAGGTCCTTTTATTGCATAGCTTTGGTAAACCTTAAAGTGGTTTTAACCACTTCAGCCCTGGAAGAATTTACCCCCTTCCTGAGCACTTTTTTCAATTCGACACTGCGTCATTTTAATTGACAATTGCGCGGTCGTGCGACGTGGTACCCAAACAAAATTTACGTAATTTTTTTTCCCCACATATATAGCTTTCTTTTGGTGGTATTTGATTACCTCTGTGGTTTTTATTTTTTGTGACAATTTTGAAAAATATTTTTTACTTTTTGCTATAATAAATATCCCCAAAAAATGTATAAAAAAACAAACTTCTTTCTCAGTTTAGGCCGATATGTATTCTTCTACATATTTTTGTTTAAAAAACGCAATAAGCAAATATTGATTGGTTTGCGCAAAAGTTATAGCATCTACAAAATAGGGGATAGTTTATGCCATTTTTATTATTTTTTTGTTTTTTACTAGTAATGGCGGCGATCTGCAATTTTTATTGTGACTGCGACATTATGGAGGACACATCGGACACTTTTGATGCTATTTTGGGACCATTGTCATTTATACAGAGATCGGTGCTATAAAAATGCACTGATTAATGTGTAAATGACACTGGCAGGGAAGATGTTTACCACTAGGGGGCGAGTCAGGCCGCGTACACACGCGGTTCACCGCTGAAGTGGCCTGATGGTCTGATGTGCGTACACACCATCGTTCCAAAAACCGACCATTTTTTTCTATGAACTGGTAATTTATACCCAGCCAGACCGACGCCCATGGGGGTATCAGCAGGTTAATTAATGGATTCAATAAATCATGTTACAAAAAACAAAACTAATAGAAATGCGTAAAATAAAAAGTGATACAAAAAATTTACAAGATAAAAACATGTGAAATAGTACAGCCAGACTCATGTTCACATGTTTATATCTTGTATATTTTTAGTATTATACCCCATACACACGATCAAAAATTACGACAAGAAAACTGGATTTTGTCTGACGGAATGTTGGCTCAAACTTGTGTTGCATACACACGGTCACACAAATGTTGTCTGAAATTCCGACCGTCAAGAATGCAGTGACGTACAAGATGTTCGACGACCCGAGATCAATGAAGTTCAATAGGCAGTTCGGCTCTTCTGCTTGATTCTGAGCTTGCATGGTTTTCTGTGCGTCAGAATTGCATACAGACGAGCGGAATTTCTGAGAAGAACTTTTTCAGTCGCAAAAATAGAAAACCTGCTCTCAATATTTTGCTGGGGCAAATTTTGACAAAAAAATGTTGTATGGAGCATACACACGGTCAGAATATCCGACCAAAAGCTCACATCCAACTTTTTTTGACGGAAAATCCTATTGTGTGTACAGGGCATTACTTTGAAATTCTTATTTCACACTCTTCTATTTGTTTTGTTTTTTGTAACATAATTTTTTATTTTAATGATAAGAATATGGTATTGAATTGGTTAATTAATCTGCTAACACCCCCATTGGGGGGGGTGGTCTGGTTGGGTATAAATTACCAGTTCATAGAATGAACAAATGGGCTTTGATAAAGCAAAGCTCATATGTAGAACCTTGCTTGTACATGCAGTGCTCCTCATGTTCTTCTTGGTTTTATATGAATAAAGGCATTTGTATATGAACTTGGGCCCAGATTCACATAGAATCGCGGTGGCGTAACGAATCGTAGATATGTTACACCGCCGCAAGTTTTCATCGCAAGTGCCTGATTCACAAAGCACTTGCGAGAAAACTTCCGCCGGCGGCCTTCGGCGTAAGCCCGCGTAATTCAAAGGGGCGTGTGCCATTTAAATTAGGTGCGCTCCCGCGCCGGACCTACTGCGCTTGCTCCCTTTTGAATTTCCCGCCGTGCTTTGCGCGAAGTGACGTAATTTTTTCGAACGGCGACGTGCGTAGCGTACTTCCGTATTCCCGGACGTCTTACGCAAGAAGAAAACATTTTCAAATTTTGACGCGGGAACGACGGCCATACTTTATACAGCACATACGTGTGCTGTGTAAAGTTAGGGCAACAAAAACGACGACTAACTTTGCGACGGGAAACTAGACTAGCAGCGACGTAGCGAATGCGAAAAACCGTCGTGGAACGCCGTAACTCCTAATTTGCATACCCGACGCTGGTTTACGACGCGAACTCCCCCCAGCGGCGGCCGCGGTATTGCATCCTAAGATCCGACAGTGTAAAACAATTGCACCTGTCAGATCTTAGGGATAACTATGCGTAACTGATTCTATGAATCAGTCGCATAGTTAAGAAGACCCTAAAACAGAGATACGATGGTGTATCAGGAGATACGCCGTCGTATCTCTTTAGTGAATATGGGCCTATGTGTGCAGCCATCCAGACACTTCTTTCACTAATTACTTCAGCTGCGACTGGGCGAGCACCCTGCAGTGAGGAGATCATGCCGCTGGAGCCGTCTCACCTGTGAGCAGTGTGGATTTTTGTGAGTTGCAGGAAGATAGACAATACAGAAGCTGTCTAGTACTGCAGGAAAGCATTCAAGTAACCAGAATACAGTACAAGACTGATTAATTTTAAAATGCAACAATAAATACACAAATGTTTTGTGTGTAAGAAACAAGGTCAATTAACTGCAGATTGCAGAATCTAGAAAGCTAGAATGCAAAAATAAACTACAAAAGGAAAAAAAATGTGAAGGAAGAAACTGATTTTGCTTCAGATAATGAATATTTTTAAATCCAAAAGTTTCACCTCATCTTTGCAGGCATGGTGTATTGATTCAAGAGCTAAGAGTTACATGACAAATAGCAGGATTTTTTTTGTTCACCTTGAAAAACAGAAAAAAATCACCACAGCTAATGGGAAAATAATGGAATCATAGGGAATGGAGACAGTTTTCTTTACTGCCCTATTTTCCAGAGTGTCACCAAAAAGATATCTGTGAAACATGTACTCTATGTCCCTGCTCTTGAAACTAATCTATTGTCAGTGAAGAAGCTCACAAAACAAGGCAAGATGACAGTTGTGCCATCACAAAAGGAGATTGCAAAGGCTAAAATTATAGATGACCTGTATCAGCTGAACTGCAGTGAGGTGGTTAATGCTGCCAAGAAGGAAAAACATTCAAACTGCATTCACACATGGCACAGATGTCTTGACATAATAAAGAAATTAAAGCGGCTGTGCCATGAATTTTTTTTTTAAAAGCCAGCAGCTACAAATACTGCAGCTGCTGACTTTTAATATTAGGACACTTACCTGTCCTGGAGTCCAGCGCCGTCCGCAGTAGAGGACGAGCGATCACTCGTCACTCTGCTGCCCCCCCGCCATCCTCAGTGAGGGAACCAGGAAGTGAAGCGCTCTGGCTTCACTACCCGGTTCCCTACGGCGCATGCGCGAGTTGCGCTGCGCCTGCCGATTGGGTCCTGCTGTGCTCTGGGAGCCAAGTGTTCCCAGAGCACAACGGGGGAGGACCGGAGGTGACGTCCTGCCCGCCATCTGCCCGTGACTGTGTTGCCGGAAGTGGGTGCAAATACCTGTCTTTAGACAGGTATCTGCATCCCCCTCCCCCTGAAAGGTGTCAAATGTGACACCTGAGGGGGGGAGGGTTCCGATCAGCAGGAGTTCCACTTTAGCTGAGAATGAATATGCAAGTGGAATAAAAATTGGTCCATGTAATCAAACAAGAAACAAGGACTAGCTGTATAAAAAGAAAAATCACAATAAAGCAATTTCTAAAGCGGAGCAACAGCAGAGCTAAGAAACCTCTAGATTTCAGATCTTTGTGGTCCAGTGGACAAATTGACTCCAGGAAATAAATAGTATTTTCTTTCTTTTATAGATGATTACTCCAGGTATACTACACTATATCTGTTACACAACAAAAGTGAAATGCCAGAAAAATTTGAGTAGTATTTGGCTCAAGTAAGCAACAAATTTGGCAAAATGCCTAGTGCAGCCCTCAAAATTTCCACTCGCCTACTAGCATTTGGCGAGTGGATTTAAGCTGGGGGCGAGTGATGACAGGGCTGCATGACCAATCTCCCTCCAATCTGTGCCTACACTTTGAGTCTTGATGAGATTGGTGGCCGAAGAGGAAAGGTGCATGCTCGGGAAAAGTAGTCTGGTGAGCCGCGCACAGGCAGAGCAGTACACAGGTGCTCTCCTTACAATTCTCATTAAGCCATGGGACCTAACAGTATGACCTCTCTGAGCCTGCCCCCTCCCCTGGGCCCCGACCAATGTAGCTGGAGAGCAGAAAGTAATGAGTGAGGTGGAGGATTGCAAAAATTACCACTCGGTAATTACCGGTGCAGCGCTCACTGAAAGTTGCCCTGACATGAGAGCGGCAGCCTTCTAGTTTGTGCAGTTTTCTTCTCCTTGTGCTCTATGTAAGTGTCCAACAGTTTAGCCTGATCACTGTGAACAGACTGGTCTCAATGTGTGCTGTGCGCTGTCAGTGTGTGCTGTGCTATGGTGTCAATGGCTGTGCAGTTGTGTGGATCTCAGCGCTGGATTGTGCTCCCTCCCGCTGTGCTGCAGCTCCTCTCCTCTCTGCCATCCTGAATAAAAGGGGGAAGTGGGGACATGCAATCGTGGTGCCGCACACACAGGCTCCTGATGATGAGATGAATGGGAGAGAGAGAGAGGATGGATGGGAGTTGCAGAGGAGACAGCAAGAGAATGGGGAAGAGACCCAGTTCTAGTGCCCTGTCCCTCTGGTCTGCCCCCAGTGCCCTGTCCCTCTGGTCTGCCCCCAGTGCCCTGTCCCATTTTGTTAAAGTTGTTGTTGGTAATATTTAATTTTGTAACTTGATTCTGCATAAAACATTGTCATTCCATGAGATAATCTACGAGGGCGTGTTTACGGGTGCAATTAGGCGCAGGGCAGTGTATGAATTAGGTGGGGCAACTGGTGGCGAGTAACTCTTGAGGCCTGGCTAGTAGCTCAGGACTTGACATTTTGAGCCCTGGCCTAGTGTATTGCGCACAGACAATGGAACTGAAAGAGAAACTGCAGTCTGCTCATATAATTTGTAAAAAAAACACCGTTGCCATTCTGAAGTTTCCATCCAACCACTTTGCATATTATTGTATATATACTGTGATTCAGTATTTGCCAAATATGCTGCAGAAATCCCACTCCAAGTCTGGCTACAGCCATTTTAACTGTGGGCAGCTGAAGCTGTTGCCTGTTAACTTTCTGGATTTACACACAGAGGGACACCTCCAGCTCTGCAGCCCTGCAGCTTTCATTGGCCCTCTTATGACTCACCCCCTCCTTCCTTCCTGGCAAACTCTCACAAGAGTGAGAGAGAGAGCTGTGCATGATTTTATAAGCCTAGGCTAATGACCAGACAAGAAACAGGAAGTGGGCAGCATAAGGTATTTACTGGCATAAAAAAATATGTTTTACTATCCAAAGTTAAAACAACAAGGGCAGAAGATTTAATAGACGGGAAGTTGAAAAAATGACTGAAGGTCCGCTTGAATATACAAGGAATAACACACAGGCAATTCTCAGAATCCCATGAATAAGTCGTGATGACGAAAAGTGTCGGGATGTGGCTGTATGGCAACCATCTGTGACGTATGACGTTTACCGAATGTGACGTATCGATACAGACGAGTGAGCGAGTGAGGGTGAGACATAGAGGCTGGCTTCATCATGGGTCCGTCGTGACCACAATAAACCACCACAGTGTGCTAACCAGGAGTTTATCTTTTATGCTTTTTGTGATTGGATTGATGTGAGTTTAATAAATTGCTTTTACGTTATTTCGCTATTGGAAGCACTTATTTTCATTTACATGTGGAGTAATCCTCTTCTGTTGTGCACGGTCGGATATCGGAAGTACTGTTAACCCGGGTGGGTTTAATAGTGTTGATGCCGAGCATGAGAGTGCAAGGCATTTAAATTTAGTGAGTTTGTTTCTTAAGGGAAATGGAATCACTGTCACAAACGGTGTGGTGGAAGGAAGTGCAGTTTGAGTATTAACCATAGAAGATTTGTCACCGAGCTAATCACTTGAAGTTTATCACTTTTATGGACTTTAATTCAAATTTCTTTTCAGTCATTCGTTTTGTATTTTATGTAAATTCAATTGTACTTTAAGTCAATTTATAATTGTTATTTTCACTATCACGTGGTGTTATAGGAATTATTCTAGTATATGTTCTCATTTTAATATTGTGACATTAGCACCACAATTTTTTCATTTAAAATACTTTTTTCATTTAGAATACTTTTTTAGAATTCTCAGAATGCATGGCATAATATTTCAAACTACTGTACGACACAACCCAAAACAAAACGGAGTTGCAGAAACAATGAACTGTATTCTATGTGAGAGTGGAAGAACCATGCTGTTTGATGCAGATATGCCAACCACATACCGGGGGGAAAAATGTATGAGTGAGTGAGTGAGTAACTTGTATAGCGCAACAAATGCAAACTTAATCGCCTCAAGGCGCTTGCATCCAGCGTTGTCCTTATCCTTTAGAAGAGTTGGGTCTTTTTTTGTTTTTTCCTAAAAGCCCAATGGTTTTCTTCCAAGCGGATGGTCGTGGGTAGAGCATTCCAAACCGGGGTCCTTGGACTGCAAATCTACGTTCTCCCTTAGATTTGTAGCTGGATTTAGGGATTTGGAGAAGGTTTTGGTTGGTTGACCGGAGCACGCGCTTGGTGACGTAGAGTTTTATTTTCTCGCTTAAGTATTGAGGAGCGTTACCCTGTGTACATTTGTGGGTGAGGCAGAGCGTCTTGAAAGTCACTCGGTCCTGTATGGGCAGCCAGCGGAGGGACCTCAAGACCAGAGAGATTGGTTCCCACATTTTTTTACCTGTTACCAGTCTGGCTGCCGTGTTCTGGACGACTTGTAGACGTGAAATCTGCTATTTCGGTAGTCCTAAGTAGAGGGAGTTTGCGTAGTTGAGTCGTGAGTTGATGATTGTTCCAAACACTACTGCTGTGTCCTCTTCCGGGATGAAGGGGATGAGTCTACGTAGCATGCAGAGAAGATGATGAGAACCGCTGACTACTGACCCTATTTGTGCATTCACAAGATAGGCCCAGGGTATCTACAAGAAAAATTTACCTGTTATGTTCCCAACAGAGCGTTAAGATCTGCTAATCAGGTCAATTTGACTGTCCCCAGGTTTAGAAAGACTACATGTGGAGGGAGGACACTGGATGTGCAGGGATCTATATTCTGGAATTCTCTACCTCTATACATAAGATGTGAGACGGATTTATTAAAATTTAGGACGTTTTTAAAAACTTTTTTATTTTCTCAAGTGTATGGTCCTAATTAGGGTAAGATATTAGTACTTCAGTTTTTAAATGGTTAGTATGTGGTTTTATATTATTATCGTACAGTAATAAGAGACTGTTTGTATTTGTATATGTCGGTTCTATGAGCGCATCGAGGCCTTTTGGGTAATGACTGCGCTCCCAATAAGCATTTTTATAAATAAATAAATAAATAAATTCATAGTCATGTCTGAGTCAAAAAAGACTCCGAGGCTTTTGACTTTGTTGCTTGGCGCGATGGTTTGTCCGAGGATGGTGGGTGGTGTCCAAGTGGTCCTAGAATTAAATTTCCGATTTGCGTGAAGGATGAGGAGTTCTGTTTTGGATCCATTGAGTTTGAGGGAGCTTTCAGTCATCCAATTATCGATCAGAGTGAGGCATGATATTGGTCTTTTCATGATAGTTCATGATATTCCTAGTTCATGATATTGGTCTTTTTTGTTGGTGATTCAAAAGTAAAGCTGCGTGTCACCAGCATAGGAGTGGTAGCACAGGTCCTGTTTTCTGATGATTTTGAGGAGCGGGCGTGTAGATGTTGAAGAGTGCAGGTGAAAGGGGTGATCCTTGAGGGACTCTGCATGTAATGGCCCGTGTTTCTGACGTGAAGCCTCCAAGTTTCACGGTCTAAGTGCGATTTTCTAGGAAAGATGCAAACCACGGTAGGGCCGAGTCTGAGACTCCGGCTACTTCTTTGAGTCGTGTGAGCAATGTGTTGTGGTCTACCATGTCGAAGGCTGCACTGTGGTCCAGCAGCACTAGGAGACAGGATTCTCCGTCATCTGCTGCTTCGAGGGCATCATCCCATATCTTTAGAAGAGCGTTTTCTGTCCTGTGGCCTGGGCGAAAACCTGATTGTAGTGGATCTAGGAGTTTGTGGTCGTCCAGATGGGGCTGAAGCTGTTGTACTACTGCTTTCTCCATGATCTTGGAGATGGTGTTCATGCTTGTTACCGGTCTGCGATGGTTAGGGTCTTTGGGGTCGTGGTTGGGTTTCTTTAACAGGGGTTTAATTATGCCTTGCTTGAGGGTGATCGGAACCATCCCTTCCCTGAACGATTGGTTTATGATGTGCGTTATGGTGGGTGCCAAGATGTCGGTGCATTCTTTCAAGAGTTTTGTAGGAATGATGTCATTAGGAGATGTGTTGTCTCTGATGCTTCTGATGATGTTTTTTGTGGTGTCGATGGTAATTTGGACCAGCGCAAATTTCGTCGATCGTGGACTATTTGTGTTAGTTGCTTCTTCTTGCTTTATCCGAATGGGGATTGTGTTGTTTTTTTTTTCTGTTGAATTGTTGCCCGAATCTTACCGATTTTGTCAATAAAAAAGTCAGATAGTTCATTACAGAATTCTTGTGTCTCACTTGCAGGGGGCTCCAAGCAGGAGGGGTTCATAGTCTGAGTGACTAGTTTGAAAAGTTCCCATGGGTGGTTTAGGGCTTTTGAGATGGTGTTTGAGAAATGTTCTTTTTTTGCTTTAAAGATGGCTTTGTGGTAATTCTTGGTGAGGGTTTTGTAATTTGTGTGGTTTTCTTTTGATGGTTTTCTCCTCCAGGCTCCTTCAGCTCTTATGCGTTCTTGTTTCAGTGAGAGTGTCGTTAAACCAGCCCGAGTTGTTTTTCCGTATGAGAGCTCTGCGTTTCGGAGCGACTGTGTCAGCTTTCCATAGTAAAGCTTTATTTAAGGCATTGAGTGATTGTTCCGTTGAATGGTTTAGATTTAGTACCTCTATTTTGGTCGCTAGTGTGGTTTTGAAGAGTTCAGAGTGTAGTTTGTTCTGCGATCTTGCCCAGTGTATTGTTGTTGGGAGTTTGGGTTTTTGGAGGATGGTGTTGGTGGTTAATATAAATTTGATGGCATGGTGGTCCGTCCAAGGTAAAGGCCTGTTGTCTAGCTTGCTGATATTCATGTTTTGTTTGAAGATGAGGTCCAGAATGTGCCCTGACGCATACGTGGGGGTATTTATCAGTTGCTGCAGACCGAGTTCTTCGAGTTGGTCGATGCAGGCAGTAGCGATGGGATCCTGGGCTGAGTTAGCCCAGAGGTTGAAGTCCCCAAGTAGCAGCAGGTTTTTGGTTTTCACGGTGTACGTCGAGAAGAATTCGGTGAAGGGTGTGAGGAGATTGGTCTTTGGTCCAGGCGGTCTGTAGCATACAGTAGGTGTTTGTGATATTGTGTTTTTAGCACGACAGCGTCGCGCTGATACTCGGCGACATGGTGCCGAGATCTCGCCGACATCTCGCACTCACTGGAATAGTGACAGCACATCCCAGCAAGCGTGTCATAGAAGCGACGGGAGATCCGACTTGGATTCCCGCCAATTCTACACGTGTGCGGCGTTTGTTATGAATCCTGAGGGGGAAGTCCCCGCCGGATTTTAAATAAAAATCCGGCATGGGTCCCCCCCTCAGGAGCATACTGGGCCCTTAGGTCTGTTATGGGTTGTAAGGAGAGCCCCCCTACGCCGAAAAAAACGGCGTAGGGGGTCCCCCTACAATCCATACCAGACCCGTATCCAAAGCACGCTACCCGGCCAGCCAGGAAGGGAGTGGGGACGAGCGAGCGCCCCCCCCCCCCTCCTGAGCCGTACCAGGCTGCATGCCCTCAACATGGGGGGGTTGGGTGCTCTGGGGCAGGGGGGCGCACTGCGGCCCCCCCACCTCAGAGCACCCTGTCCCCATGTTGATGAGGACAGGGCCCCTTCCCGACAACCCTGGCCGTTGGTTGTCGGGGTATGCGGGCGGGAGGCTTATCGGAATCTGGGAGCCCCCTTTAATAAGGGGGCCCCCAGATACCGGCCCCCCACCCTAAGTGAATGAGTATGGGGTACATCGTACCCCTACCCATTCACCTGCAAGAAAAGTGGTAAAAACACAAATAAACCACACAGGGTATTAAAATATTTTATTAGTCTGCTCCGGAGGCCGCCCCCTGTCTTCTTTATTAGCTCTTTTACCAGGGGGAGCTTCTTCTTTGACGTCTTCGGGTGGGTGGGGGCCGCCGTCTGGTTCTCTTCCACCGCCGGGGGGGTGGCTTTTAAAAAAGCCCCCACCCCCCCGACGGGTTTCCTCCGGCGTCTTCGGCGGGGCTCATCTTCTTCCGCTATCCCGACGGGTCTTCTCCGCTATCCGGGGGGTCTCCTTCTATGTTCGCCGCTCTCCGCTGTTGACTCGTCGCACCCCGGTTCTTCGTCTCGCAGTCCGGTCCCTTCTTCCGTGCTGTACGTCTTCTTCCGTGCTGTGAGTTCTTCTTCCGTGCTGTGACGTCATGTTCTTCACTTCTCTTCTTCTCCCGATGTTGACACGCCGGTCCTTCTCGCTGAAATGACGGATGCGCGCCTTGCATCGGACCTATATAGGCCTCACAGTCCCATCATGCTCTGTACCTACCCATGTGATACCTACCCACGTGGGTAGGTATCACATGGGTAGGTACAGAGCATGATGGGACTGTGAGGCCTATATAGGTCCGATGCAAGGCGCGCATCCGTCATTTCAGCGAGAAGGACCGGCGTGTCAACATCGGGAGAAGAAGAGAAGTGAAGAACATGACGTCACAGCACGGAAGAAGAACTCACAGCACGGAAGAAGACGTACAGCACGGAAGAAGGGACCGGACTGCGAGACGAAGAACCGGGGTGCGACGAGTCAACAGCGGAGAGCGGCGAACATAGAAGGAGACCCCCCGGATAGCGGAGAAGACCCGTCGGGATAGCGGAAGAAGATGAGCCCCGCCGAAGACGCCGGAGGAAACCCGTCGGGGGGGTGGGGGCTTTTTTAAAAGCCACCCCCCCCGGCGGTGGAAGAGAACCAGACGGCGGCCCCCACCCACCCGAAGACGTCAAAGAAGAAGCTCCCCCTGGTAAAAGAGCTAATAAAGAAGACAGGGGGCGGCCTCCGGAGCAGACTAATAAAATATTTTAATACCCTGTGTGGTTTATTTGTGTTTTTACCACTTTTCTTGCAGGTGAATGGGTAGGGGTACGATGTACCCCATACTCATTCACTTAGGGTGGGGGGCCGGTATCTGGGGGCCCCCTTATTAAAGGGGGCTCCCAGATTCCGATAAGCCTCCCGCCCGCATACCCCGACAACCAACGGCCAGGGTTGTCGGGAAGGGGCCCTGTCCTCATCAACATGGGGACAGGGTGCTCTGAGGTGGGGGGGCCGCAGTGCGCCCCCCTGCCCCAGAGCACCCAACCCCCCCATGTTGAGGGCATGCAGCCTGGTACGGCTCAGGAGGGGGGGGCGCTCGCTCGTCCCCACTCCCTTCCTGGCTGGCCGGGTAGCGTGCTTTGGATACGGGTCTGGTATGGATTGTAGGGGGACCCCCTACGCCGTTTTTTTCGGCGTAGGGGGGCTCTCCTTACAACCCATAACAGACCTAAGGGCCCGGTATGCTCCTGAGGGGGGGACCCATGCCGGATTTTTATTTAAAATCCGGCGGGGACTTCCCCCTCAGGATTCATAACAAACGCCGCACATGTGTAGAATTGGCGGGAATCCAAGTCGGATCTCCCGTCGCTTCTATGACGGCTCTGTCTCCATCGCGGCAAGCCAGCTCGGCGCTGGCTCCCGCGATGGGGCTCGTAGGTGCTCAATCTCGCCGAGAAAGAGAGCGAGATTGACACAAAATCGGGTTCACCTACTGTAGTAGTATGTGAACGGTTTCCTCGGGTGTAGTTTGAAGTTGCAGGGTGAGTGTTTCCATAAAGGGCAATGAGTTCTGTAGAGTTGGTTTGGTGAGAGCGAGGTGGGATTTGTAGATCACTGCTAGGCCTCCTCCTCTTTGTCCTGTTCTATGCTCGGTTAGGATGCGATAGTTCTCGGGCACCAATTGTGTTAGGAATGGATAGGGTTACAGTCGGATGTTAGCCAACTTTCTGTGATAAAGAGGCAATCTGTGTTGTGTTGGACGATGAAGTCGTGGATTTCCTCTCAGTGCTTGACTGCCGATCTATTGTTGATCAGGGCGCATTCTAAGTGTTGTAGTTGAGGCGGTGACTTCTCGTTTTTTGGGGTTGATTGGCGGTTAATTCTTAGTAGTTGTTCTTTCCGTAGTGTTTTTTGCGTGGAAGTTAGTAGCGTTGAGGCACAATTCCTTAGGCTGCGGAGAGTGTCAGCTGAGTACTTGATGATGAGCATGGTGGGAGAGGGATGATGGTGGTGTGATGATACAGTGATCCTGTCGATCCAATGCTGATGAGGATGGTGTTAGGGGGCTGATGCTCCAGGAGGTTCGGTTGATATTCGCCCAGTGATGGTGATGCTGCTGCAAAAGATGATGACCCGGTCTAAACCCCCCCCCCCCTCAGTTGATCCAGAGGAAGGCGAAAAACCCTAGCTGAGCCTGGCCAATTGCTCCAGCAAGGGAAAAAATTCCTTCCTGACCCCAGCAGGCGATAGGTGAACCCTAGATCAAACTAACTAGATGGGTACCCCGGATTGACTTACCTGGCCAGTGTATGCTGAGATGTGACGGGTAAGCTGGGGAAGAAAAAAAGGAAGGGGGTGGGGGGGAAAAGGAGGACAGAGAGGGGGTACCAGGAAGGCCCCTACTTACCGGGCTGTATCTCTGGACTACTCTTCAAGTTGTAGATTGTAAGTAAGTGGCCTCCGTGAAGGTTGCTGGCCGTTTAGGCAGTGCCTGGTATGTCCCGAGCCTTTCCAGGATTGCTTGCTTGGAGTGGGTGGTAAGGAGTTCTTCAGGCCACAGCTGGGTGTACCAAGATGGCCGCCGGGACCGGGGCTAGGCCCGAGCCTTATGACTGCATGTTATCTCCAAAATTGATTACCAGGAAAATCAACGTTCAACTCCCATGGAGGCAGATTTTTTTCCATTTTTTTTTCTTGGTCCGTCAGACGCTGTGATCAAAGATGAATGGACTTTGCGGGACAGTTTCCTTTTTTAATAAAGGACTTGTCCCAAATTGTCTAGTGTCATTTTTACCATTTTGACACTTTTTTTAAGCCTTTAAAATTAGCACTTTTGGTTTTCCATGTTAGTGTCCCATAGACTTTAACAGGGCTTTCGAATTTGCCACAAATGCCGCATATTGTTCGCTGCTAGGTTTCCAGGCGAACACCCGATATTCACTTTGCATAGGAATTTGCAATTTCCAGGAGAATTTTCCCTTAGCTTAGTAAATGTGGTGAAGATTCACACTGCAAAGAATAGCCAGTCACCCACAAAAGAAAATGGGCCAGATTCAGGAAGCTATTGCGCCCGCGCAACCATAGGTTGCGCGGCGCAATAGCTGTTTTGCTCCCGCGTAGCGAATGCCCCTGATTCAGGAACATCGCTACGCGGACTGCAGCCTAGGATATGACAGACATAAGCCTCCTTATGCCTTCATATCTCAGGCTGCATTCTTGCGTTGGCCGCTAGGGGGCGCGGCCATTGTGATCGGCGTATAGTATGCAAATTGCATACTACCACCGATTCACAAAAGTTGCGCGGGCCCTGCGCACGCAAGGTACGGAGTTTCCGTACGGCGACTTTAGCGCAAGGTTGCTCCTGCTGTAGCAGGGGCAGCCAATGCTAAAGTATAGCCGCCCTTCCCGCTCGTGAAATTTAAATTTCACGTCGTTTACGTAAGTGAATCGTGAATGGCGCTGGACGCCATTCACGTTCACTTAGAAGCAAATGACGTCCTTGCAACGTCATTTGCCGCAATGCACGTCGGGAAAGTTTCCCGACGGAGCATGCGCTGTTCGCTCGGCGCGGGAGCGCGCCTAATTTAAATGATTCCCGCCCCCGGCGGGATCATTTACATTAGGCGCCCTTACGCCGGTCTATTTAGCATATCGCCCGCGCAATTTACGGAGCTACTGAGCTACTGCTCCGTGAATCGCGGGCATATCAAAATATTTGCGTGGGCGCAGAGCAAAAATCGTTGCCCTGTGCCCACGCAAATATTGCGCGGATCTACCTGAATCTGGCCCAATATTTTTAAAAAAACTGTATTTTTGCTTACACATGATTAGATGATAGAAGTCAGCAGGATTTCACCTCAATTTCTAAGCTACCGTATTTATCGGCGTATACCGCACACTTTTTTGCCCTGAAAAACAGGGCAAAATCGTGGGTGCGCGATATACGCCGATATCCGCTTCCCGCGCTTTGTTCGAACCACTGCGCTGACATATACCGAGCGCAGTACACTCGGGTATAGTCGGGCAGGCTCGGCTCCTCTCGCGGTCACGTCGTGTGCGTCCTGTACGTCGTTTACGCGAGAGGAGCTGAGCCCGCCTGACTATACACGAGTGTACTCCGCTCGGTATATGTCAGCGCAGTGGTTTGAATCAGAGCGCGGGAAGCGGGGATCGAGCGGGGATGGTCGCAGAAGGACGCCGGACCGGATGAGGCCGCCGATGGACGCGCTGGACAACAGGCAGGACGCGATGGACGACGGGCAAGACCCCGACGAGGGGCATCCAAACTGTAAGTATTTATTTTTTTGCAGGAATCTTCCTTCAAATTCGGGGGTGCGCGCTATACGCCGGGGCGCGTTATAGCCCGATAAATACGGTAAGTAAATTCCCTTAAAAAGTGGAAATCCTTTGTAAAATGAACAGCCTATTTGCCTTTAGTCAATCAAGCCCAAATATCATATTTTATTATAAAAGGAGAAAACAGAAAACAGACAACCCATTGATTTGTTGTTGGACATCACCTCCCTTTTCCTACTCTACCTTGAATAAATCAGTCTAGTAGAATGGACTCCAGTCTGAAAATGCAATTCCACTGAAGAAAAGAACATGATTTATAGCTCATACAAGAGCAGATGGAGTTATTATGATACTCAAAAATAATCATACTCTCACCCATGAACAAATCAACAGTTAACCTGATACTTTTATTCAGTCTCACGCTTTAAGGTTTGAAAATGTAAATTACCCCAATAGGGAAGTGATAACTATTTCATGTACTTAGATAACCAAATTAGAAAAAAGGTTGATTATGCACTTAAGAACCCGTGGGCTTGCAAACAGCATTAAAGTCACATCTGTGCACCGTGCAGGGCTTTAAAGAAATAGACCCAAGAGTGTTGCTAAGCAATTTCAGCATCTTCCAAAGGAGGCGAATATGACCGTATGTTATCACATGAATAAATGGAGTGTAAATAACCATGTTACATTAGCAAGCTTCTGCACACTGTCAGATCTCAGGACTGCGGGCAAGTATGGTCTCATCATACAGCAGCACTTCACAGGCCTCTTTGTTAGACGGGTATCAGTCTGTCACAGCTGCCAGCAGTGAGGTGACATCGGGAGTGCTGGTTGAAAACATTTAAAATTGTTATAATTTCCGCTCTTATCATTTGATTCCATAGGACATAAAAGATTCAAAGGAACTGTATATGTGCTTTTACACAACAGTATACTGTGTCCCAATGTGTAAAAAAAACAGCTTCAAGTACTGGCTGTATCAAGGCTGCATCCCTATAGGGGTCACCAGAAGGTGAAAGGAGGTCCTGATTCCCTTAAATAGATCTTTAGTTAGACCTCATTTAGAAGAATGTGTCCAGTTCTGGAGACCTCAATTTCAAAAAGATATTGATAAGATAGAACAAGTCCAGAGACAGGCAACACAAATAGTGAAAGGTCCTGGGGGATTAAACCTATCAGGAGAAACTTCAGGAACTTAAAGCGGAAGTAAACCCATCCATGAAGCAGTTTAATTTCCGGCAAGTGCCGGAAATGTAACACTCCCATTGGTTGTGCTCTCAACCAAATTGAGAAACCATCCAATGGCTGGTGTCTAAACTGATCACATGTGCAGCATCATGGCAGTTGTAGATTAAACAAAGGCAAAGATGGCAGCTTCCTTGGCTGAAAAGGATAGGGGAGTTTACTTACACTTTAAAGTGGAGGTCCGCCTAAAAAAAAAATATATATATATTAAAAGCCAGCAGCTACAAATACAACAGCTGCTGACTTTTAATAAATGGACACTTACCTGTCCAGGGTGCCCACGATGTCGTCAGCCAAAGCTGAGTAATTGTTTGGCTCTCGGCTGCCCCCGCCGCCATCCTCGGTGAGGGAATCAGGAAGTGAAGCGTTGCGGCTTGACTACCCGGTTCCCTACTGTGCATGCACGAGTCGCGCTGCGCGTCCTAACTGGTCCCCGCTGTCTTCTGGGACCGGTGTGTTTCCCAGAAGACAACAGGGTGGGTGGCAAGGGGCGTGACTCCCGTAGGAGTCTATGCCCAGAAGTGGGTGCAAATACCTGTATTCTACAGGTATCTGCACCCCCTCCCCCCTCAAAGGTGCCAAATGTGACACCGGAGGAGGGGAGGGTTCCGAAAAGCGGAGGTTCACTTTTTATGTGGACCTCCGTTTTAATACATACAGTTTGGAGGAAAGAATAGAAAGGGGAGACATGACGGAAACCTTTAAATACATGAAGGGGATGAATGAGGTTGGATGGCCGGGTGCGTGTGTATTGCTTACCTGGACAGATGGCACCAGGATGTACTATGTGAAGTCCGATCCATGGAGGTTCCACCTTGCAAACTACAGGATTTAAAAAATCCGCTACTGATGGCTTGGTGCCAGATACCATAGCATACCATCAGAGGTCTAGTGGAGTCCATGCCTCGATGGCTCATGGCAGTTTTGGTGGCAAACGAGTAACACACTCTATACTAGGTGGGTGGTCATAATGTTATGGTTAATCGGTGTATGTGCCTTGTAAGGGGTTAGCTCGGTAGCGGGGTGTGTGGATGGGTTCACCACACACTGAATTTATACAGACAGGCAGTCGAAGACGGTTGAAAACAAAGATTTTGGTTTATTCTTTCATCTTGCTGGAAACAAGTGCAAGCATCCAAACAGCATAAACAAAATCAAACAAAATAAACCCTGGCCACTTTGGGCGTCTACCTTCCACACAGGAACCTATCTATGGAGTCTGGCTCAGCCTAGTGCTGGGCAGACAGTGCTGGTCATACAGCAGAAAAACAATAATCTTTTGATTTTTATCACACAGAAAAATCAATCCTCTCCTCACCTCCTCAGAAGACTTTCAGTACTGCTCTCTTTCACTCAGAAAGCCTCAGCATGCAGCAAATTAGTGGTAATCCTCTGGATTACTTATAGAGGCCTTAATTGCCTCATTCTGAACAGCTGAAGTTTTTCCACGGCCTTTAGCCTTTTCTGGCTACGTTTGCAGCCGATGCCTAATAACAATTGGCGTATTGTCTAAACAAGGCAGAAATGTATGTCCCGTCTGTGACAACACCCACAGATTTACCTGACATCCTGTCACAGCCTTTACAGAACAGTGACTCAATGTGGAAAAATACAGGTATGCTTCAAGTACTGGCAGATGATCTCAACCTTTTTGAGACCAAAGCCTGGTAAATTCTTCCAAAACTTTCCTCATCCCAGCATTAAAAAAAAATATTTTTAACTCGCGCAATAAACAAATGGTAATATAACATATGGCCTGGATTCACGTAACACTTACTCAGCGTATCTCGAGATACACCGCGTAAGTGTAAATGTGCGCCGTCGTATCTGTGCGCCGTGCCCACAGAACTAGATACGCTTGAAAATAGGCTTCTTTCCGACCGACATCACTTTCCTACGCCGGCGTATCGTGGGCGCATATTTACCCTGGACGCATCTGGCGCACCCATTGATTTTCTATGCAAATATGCAAATGAGGGAGATACAGCAATTCATGAATGTACATGCGCCTGACGCAGGCTGCGCGATGTGCGCGTAAGTTGTACGCCCGGCGCAAAGTTTTTCCTCATAAAGCAGGTGTGCACAGGTCCGCTGGAGAGCAGCTGCAGCAGCACCGTTACGGACAAGCTGAGCAACCACACTTGCAGGACAGCACATCTGTATGCCAACATGCCAGGGGCAGCCGTGGTCATAGTACTACTACTGTGTCCCCAGGCACGTAGGAGGGCACGGGAGAGGATATACCGAACGCTCATGAACATCTTTAGCATGGGGGAATCTGAGGTGTGTTGCATCTTCATATTCAGCCCTGATGCCATCCTGGAATTAGCCACAGCCCTGCATGATGACATCACCAGCAAGACACAACGCTCACATGCAGTGCAGCCACTGGTCAAGGTACTGGCAACACTCCATTTCCTCGCCAGTGGATCTTACCAACGAACAAGTGGAGTCGTATCTGGGATGTCACAATCCACCATGAGAAGATGCGTGCACCAGGTTGTCCCCGTAATGCTCACTTGCATGTCCCACCACATCATCAAACCCACCCATGAGCACCTGCGGCAGAAGGCAATGCAGGATTTCTACAGAATTGCCAGATTCCCACGCACCGTGGGGGCCATTGATTGCACACATGTGGCACTACCGCCCCCCCGTGCCACAGAGCACATATACCGCAATCGTAAGCAGTGGCATTCCATCAACGCACAGGTGATAGCCGATGCCCAATGCCTCATATGGCACGTCCGTGCCAAACACCCAGGGGCCAGCCACGACAGCTACATATACCGTCAAAGCAACATCCCAACAGAACATCCCAACATTTCTGCATAAATGTTTTATGCAGAATTAAGTTACAAAAATAAATATTTACAACAACTTTATCAGTTCTCCTCAGCACAGCCTCACCAGTGCCCATCAATTCAGGCTCACCTTTGCCCATCAATGCAGCATGACCTGTGCCTATCATTGCAGCCTCACCGTGCCCTACATTGCAGTCTCACCGTGCCCAACATTGCAGCCTCACCGTGCCCCACATTGCAGCCTCACCGTGCCCCATATTGCAGCCTCACCATGCCCCACATTGCAGCCTCACCATGCCCCACATTGCAGTCTCACTGTGCCCCAC
Source organism: Rana temporaria (assembly GCF_905171775.1). Taxonomy (NCBI): domain Eukaryota; kingdom Metazoa; phylum Chordata; class Amphibia; order Anura; family Ranidae; genus Rana; species Rana temporaria. Next base: position 50,956,165 of record NC_053491.1, read on the forward strand.
ATTGTAGCCTTACTGTGCCCCACATTGTAGCCTTACTGTGCCCCACATTGCAGCTTCACTGTGCCCCAAATTGAAGCCTCACTGTGCTACCATTGCAGCCTTACAGTGCCCCCATTGCAGCCTTACATTTCTGCCCCCATTGCAGCCTTACATTGCCCCCGTTGCACCCTTGCCAGGGCGGAGGAAGTGAAAGGGGTGGCCTGATCATGACTGGAGTTAGAGGAGAGCCACGGGATCACCGAGCGGTAAAATACACTGTAACAGCTTACATTGAAAATGTCTCTGCTCTGCTCACTCTCACACAGCCCCATCTCCTCCTAGCCCTGTGCCTGTGATAGACAGAATGCATCCCAGCATTGGACCCGTATTCTGTCTATTACAGGCGCGGGGTTAGGAGGAAGCGGGGCTGTGTGAGAGTGAGCAGAGCGGAGACAGTTTCAATGTAAGCTGTTACAGTGTGTTTTACCACTCGGTGATCCCGTAGCTCACCTCTAACTCCAGTCACTGTATATATATGTATATATATACTGTATATATATATATATATATATATATATATATATATATGTATGAGCATTATTGCTGATATATATACTGTATCTCTATATATCTCCTTGTTGGCAGAGCACCAAGGGACACTAGATTTTTTTCATGTTAAGTGACTTTGGTATGCTTTTGAGCTAGGTTTATATATGTCTCCTTATAAAAAAATTTCATCAACCCCCATTCATGCTATTGTATCTGTATATGCTTATTTTAATAGATATTGTGTTCACTTTTAGTGAAAGATCTTGAACCTAAACGCTTGCACTCCTGAGAAAGAGATTCATTGTCTCAAAAAGAATTGGGTGTCACCACATGGTATACATATTATAGGTTCTGTCATCTGTCTAGCACCTTCATTTATTGTGAAATTATAATTTAATTGCTGTTATACCTATGTATGTGTTTTATCTGGATTATGTGTCCTTTTTTATACTATTATCAATAAATGTTGCTTTTAATCTTATGACCACGTTTTGTTGGGAGGTTTTGCTGCAGAAAAAGTCACCTGGAGGGTATTATTTTATTCTCAAGCATATTCTGGGATGATTGCAGCCTCAGATCTTCCTACTTAATTTCCTGGGAAAACATTCCACTACTTTCCACTGACCACCATGCCAACTGCTATGTTAATTTATTGTAGATAAAGGAGGTACAGTATTGACAGTTGAAAGTTATTTGAAGGGTTCTTCCATGTTAAAAAGATCAAGAAAAGCTGCTGTGAATTGACATTTGATATATATTTATGAAAATCTTCAAATCGAGAAGTTACCAATTGTAGTTTAGATTTCGTTTTCAAGTTTTTATTTATAAGAGCCACATGGTCTTTGTGCAAGCAAGACTCTTCAATGTCCTTCTCTGATCCTGGTTTCAAATTGTTACTAAGGATTGGACTTTCATTTCAGGACTAAACCCCAACCACCTCCTGCCCTCTGAACAAAGAAAACACCACAATGGTCAATAAGTGTACAGGGCATGGCTGGACCCAAAGTCAGAGAGCTAAGCACTTATTCAAAAGTGAAGCTATGCTCAATGGGGCACAGAAAAGAGGCTTTCCTAACAAATGTAATAGAAAGCAACGTGTGGTGACTGTTCTTAAGCAGGACCTTTAGTTTTAAAAATGGAAATAAATGACATGTTCAGCCTAATGCCGCGTACACACGATTGGACATTCAGACAAAAAAAGTGGATTTTTTTCCGAGTGATGTTGGCTCAAACTTGTCTTGCATACACACGGTCACACAAATGTTGTCGAAAATTCTGATCGCCAAGAACGCACATACAACACGTACGACGGCACTATAAAAGGGAAGTTTAATACCAAGTGCGCCACCCTTTGGGCTCCTTTTGCTAATCTCGTATTAGTAGAAGTTCGGTGAGAGACGATTCGCGCTTATATGTCATCTGCTGCTGTTCCCGATCTCTCAGAGTCCTGGACCAGATTGTGCTCCTTATTATATGTGTATGTGAACAATATTTGCGCTATCCCCAAAGAAAACAAACAACCAAAAAGGAGTGGAGCAGCTACATAAGAATGTGACAAAAATTTGATGCCCCAGAAGTCCAATTTGGAACGAAACACGTCGGGCCTGGTACACCGCTCTCCATATTGCCCTTTTTTTATTGAACTGTGATCACTTTTATTCTGTATGCCGGTTTTATTACCTTAAAACCCACCTTTTGACCTGCAGCATCGGAGCTCCTGTTTTTTCTTTCCTTTCATGTCATGTGGATGAAAGATTTTTGAGTCTCTCCAGTTGGTTTCCACCACCCTTAAAAAGGGTTTTTACCTACCTGAACCGAGTCACCCCTTAGATGCCTTGTGGACTCCTACCGATGTCCTAGCCATCCATATGGTTGGGATACTAACATTGGATCCACCCTCAGTCAAGGATTATCTGGTATATTGGTTTTTCCTTTGGTTGACACCGTTCGGACACCAGTGAGGCGTATCCTACACTTTGGATTTCCATCTACAGTTTTGCCCACCAGCCAGTTGTGATATCCCACGCTTGACTGACCCGTTGTCGGGTCCAACAGTTCTGATAAGCGTATTCTATCCACACCATTTTGCTTGAAGAATTGTTGCTGGAATGGTCCAAGAATGGAATGGAATGGTCCAAATAGTCTTATGAAATCTCTACTGAGTTATGCATATTCACCCATGCTGGACATTTTTATCATTTTATTTTTATGTGGATTGATTACTATTTTATGTATGGACTGATTATAATTGTTCCAACACCACATTTTGTTTAGGTATTTTCAAATTTCACTTCACTACATGTAGCGCTACATATTCACGTACATTCCCTATTATATGGACTCCTCAGGCTACCAATTTTGCCTGTCAAATAGTTGATGGGTTCCCTGAGGTACAAAGGCTTCCCCAATTTCACCAGCTTATCCAGCATTGCCTTCCTCTTTATTTTGTTAAAAACCCCTAATAAATGTGTATTTTTTTTCACAAACACTTGCCTATGTGGTTTACTTCAAATAGGTTAGTTTGTTTGTGAGTAGGCAGGTACATTTCAAAAATACAATGTCAAATTAACAAGGGACACCAACACCAACCAACCTCCTTGAGGTTGAAAAATTAGAGATAATAATGCTGTTGTGGTAACTTGACACACAAAACGAAAAAAAATATTATAGAGATCACTAGAATTCTAAAAAAAAAAAAACAGGAGATCTTGATAAAAAATGTAATAAAAAAATATCACTATAAAAATAAATTCTAAACATTATTATGGAGATCTGGCTTAAAAAAATTAAAAGATTATTCAGGAAATCCCGAGAATTAATAAAGAAATCAGTTTGTCAGAACTCTGTGTGAATATTAGCATTATAAAGAAGAAGAGTATGCGCTGTATTAAAAGATTAAAAAATTTGCAGCGCGACGAATGTGCTATCTCCATTACGAGCGCTAGTTTTACCAGACCAAACGCTTACGTCTCGTACTTGATTCAGAGCATGCGTGGAATTTTGTGCGTCGGAATTGTCTACACACGTTCAGAATTTACGAGAATGGATTTTGTTGTTGGAAAATTTGAGAACCAGCTCTCAAATTTTTGTTGTCGGAAATTCCAACAGCAAATGTCTGATGGAGCCTACACACATTTGGAACTTCCGACAACAAGCTCCCATCGAACATTTGTTGTCAGAAATTTTGAGCATGTATACTCGGCATTAGGCTTTTTTCTGTACCCAGCAAGCCCAGGTGCTGCCTACAGATGCCCATAGATATGAATGGCTGCGAGTGGCCATATGCAGGTATATGCTATATATGCTATATGCTGGCGTATGCAGGTATTGGCTTCCAGAGTGCATAAAAAAGCCTGAATTTTACTAATGTGCCCGTGTAGACCCAAGACTATGTACAGTTAGTAATAAATTATTACTTGATAAAAAAAAGTGTGTGTAGGGCACTCTGAATAACAGGATTGAGCAGAGAATTGTCCGCAGTAGGGATGGATACAGTTCAGGCAATGTTGTGCCTTCATGCACTAAAGCAGCGCTCGATGAGGGAAGCAATCTCTGATAAGAATAAAAAAAAAAAAAAAAGAGGCGCCTCTTAGGCCCCGTACACACGGTCGGTTTGGTCCGATGAGAATGAACCAAAGTTCATTTTCATCGGACCAAACCGACCGTGTGTATAGGCTATCGGTCTGTTTTCCTTCGGTCCAAAATGTTAAAACATGCTTCAAAACCGAACCGATGGACCGCTGCCCCATCGGACCAAACCGATGGCTAGTACAGAAAAGCATTGGTTCAAAACCCGCGCATGCTCAGAATCAAATCGACGCATGCTTGGAAGCATTGAACTTCGTTTTATTCAGCACGAAATGTGTTTTACGTCACTGCGTTCTGACCCGATCGGATTTTGAACTGATGGTGTGTACACACATCAGACCATCAGGCCACTTCAGCGGTGAACCGTAGAAAACGGTCTGTCGGACCATTCTCATCGGTTTTGTCCGTGTGTACGGGGCCTAAGTGCAGCATTAAAAGACTTTAATAGCCCAAAAGGTTAAAAACCCTTGCAAGACATCAGATGAAAGAGAGCTCATCATGCTAATGTATAGGACGATGGCCTGACATCAGGGTGGTCCCAGTGGTGATGGTCCCAGAAGTGGTCCGATCTGCAACAAGGAGTCTCAACCTGGCCAGCAAAGGGAAGCTGCTCAACGTGGAATGCAAGACCCGGAGGTCAGGACAGTTGAAGCAGACCAACAACCAGCATGGACCACAAACCGGAAGTGAAATGAAATCTAATTGTCTTAATATAAAGTAAGCAGAAACGACTTAATCAGCATAGCAATATACAAAATACTGTTTTTGCCATCTCCTGCCTAGTAATCCAAGAACCCTCTCTCAAGAAGTGCGATGCCTGGAACCGCCCTTGTTCTATTAATTTACTAAATGGTCCCTTCATCAAACCTGGTTCAAACTGCGGATTTCCCAAGATTGGGAAAAGCGGTGAGTCCTCCGTTGATAGTACCCCCTTCACAAATAGCTTATGTGCCACCCGAAGGGTGGGGCCTATCAACGGATGCTTCTTAATATCTGTTGGAAGCCCCCGATAACACCATGCCGCCCGCTGCAACATACTGCCGCATTGATCTTGCTCTAGCCCTGGCCATAACTTTTCTCCAGAATGTCTACTCCAGTCAATAAGTCGGCACAATAACGCCGCTTGGTAATATCTATAGATATCTGGGGCCGCTATTCCTCCGTCCCGTTTAGCTAATGATATTATACGGGCCTTAATTCTTGGGCGTTTGTTTGCCCATATAAACCTATAAATAAGGGACTGTGCTTGCTTAAAGAAAGATTTTGGTATTGGAAGAGGGAGGGTCTGGAAGAGGTACAGAAATTTAGGTAATATACTAATTTTAATGATGCTAGATCTCCCAAACCACGAATGGAACCCCTTCTGCCATCCATCCATCCAGGAGGGCCTGTGTTTTCGACAACAAAGGTAAAAAATTAAGTTTAAAAACTTGTGTTAGGTCCGCCGGGATGGAGGTACCCAAGTGTGTAAGGGAAGTGTCAGACCATTTAAATCTAAATTTTGATTTCAATATCCTTAATTCTCTCCCCGGGATCGCCACTCCCATCGCCTCCGATTTATCATAGTTAATCTTAAAATTTGACAACTCTCCATACACACTTAGTTCTTGTACCAAATTGGGAAGGGATTCCATCGGGCTGGTCAAGCTAAACATCATGCCGTTCTCTCTCTCAATCTTCTGTCTACGGCACCGGCATCTCAACTGTGAGATTTTAAATGGCCCCTCGGCCTTCTTGGACCTGTGACTTGTCACAGAAGAGTGTGGAGTCTCGGAGCGGAAGTGGGAGTGGGTTGCTGTCAAAACCAGGTATGCCAGGTGTGCCATTTGGTGAAGAGGATGGGAAGGAACTTTTCAAGCAGAACTTTCCATTTTGGGTGGAGCTCCGCTTTATTGACACCCCAAATGCAGATGGCAAACACAGTGCTCCAGCGGGCACCAAATCGCATTTTTTTTTCTAACAAGCATTTTTTAAATTAGTGCATGCACTACTTTCCCTGCATTCCAGTGCAACTTGCAGACCATTCAAATGAATAGGTTGCAAAATCACACCGCACAAAACAGATGGTATCCTGTGCGACTCCAGTATGAACCGGCTCAAAAGGTTGCCTTTACATTCACTTTAAAGCTGCCTGCACATTACAATCTGTTATTAACTCCTTCTCGCCGGCCGTACACATATAAATGGCCTCTTGGCGGTGGGCTTTACCGGTAAGCGGCCGCATATATGTGTATCTAAAGATAAACAGAACTATGCCGAGAGCGTGCTCCCTGCACGCTCCTGGGCCAGCTATCAGAGGCTAACAGGAAGCTACCGATCTCTAAGTGCGATCGGGAGCTTTTCAATTTTGTGACTACTGTGACAGCCAATCATGGCAGTCATATGATCAGAAACCCCACCTCCCACCATCTGAAACTCCTTAAAGGGGTTGTAAAGGTACAATTTTTTTTTCCTAAATAGCTTCCTTTACCTTAGTGCAGTCCTCCTTCACTTACCTCATCCTTCCATTTTGCTTGTAAATGTCCTTATTTCTTCTGAGAAACCCTCACTTCCTGTTCTTCTGTCTGTAACTCCACACAGTAATGCGAGGCTTTCTCCCTGGTGTGGAGTGTCGTGCTCGCCCCCTCCCTTGGACTACAATAGAGTCAGGACACTCTATACGTTGCAGATAGAGAAAGGAGCTGTGTGTTAGTGGGCGTCCTGACTCTCCAGTAGTCCAGGGGAGAGGTCGAGCACCACACTCCACACCAGGGAGAAAGCCTTGCATTACTGTGTGGAGTTACAGACAGAAGGACATGAAGTGAGGATTTCTCAGAAGAAATAAGGACATTTAAAAGCAAAATCAAAGGATGAGGTAAGTGAATGAGGACTGCACTAAGGTACTAAGGTAAAGGAAGCTATTCAGGAAAAACAAAATTGTACCTTTACAACCCCTTTAACCACTTCAGCCCTGGAAGAATGCCCAATGATCAGGCCATTTTTTGCGATTTGGCACTGCATCGCTTTAACTGACAAATGCGTGGTCATGCGACGTTGCACCCAAACAAAATTGAACGTCCTTTTTTTTCCACAAATAGAGCTTTCTTTTGGTGGCATTTGATCACCTCTGCGGTTTTTATTTTTTGCGCTATAAACAAAAAAAGAGCGTCAATTTTTTAAAAAAAGCTATATTTTTTACTTTTTGCTATAATAAATATCCCCAAAAATATATATTAAAAAAATGTTTTCCTCAGTTTAGGCCGATATGTATTCTTCTATATATTTTTGGTTAATAAATACGCAATAAGTGTATATTGATTGGTTTACGCAAAAGTTAGAGCGTCTATAAAATAGGGGGTAGTTTTATGGCATTTTTATAATTGTTTTACTAGTAATGGCGGCGATCTGCGATTTTTATCGTGACTACGATATTGGGGTGGACACATCGGACACTTTTGACACTATTTTGGGACCATTGTTGTTTATACAGCGATCAGTGCTATAAAAATCCACTGATTACTGTGTAAATGACACTGGCAGGGAAGGTGTTAACCACTAGGGGATGAGAAGGGCTTAAGTGTGTCCTAGGGAGTGATTCTGACTGTAGGGAGGCTTGGCTACAAGTAAAACGACACTGATCAGGGTGATGCCTTGTTTACATAGGCATCTTCCCATTCTGCCACTCCTTGACACATTTACGGGACACCAGCAGACATCGAATCCGCGGGACCCACGGGGATGGTCACGGAGCTCGCGGCAGGCACGGGTGCCCACTGTGCGGCAGTTTCAAAGCAACTTACAGGTAGGTTGCTTTGTCTGCCCGTACTATTCTGCCGAAGTAAATGTACGTTATTCATTCGCAAGTGGTTAAAGGGCTGGGAGGTGCTGGTGCAAAGGGGTTAATATAATAATTATTATTATTATTATTATTATTATTATTATTATACAGAATTTCTATACTACTAGCATTTTGTGCAGTGGAAAAAAAGGAAGACAGTACAGTTATATTACAATTCAGGAGGGCCCTGCTCATAAGGGCTTACAATATTTTGAAGGGTAACTTCATTTTCATGGGGGATAAAAAAAATAGCAAATAAAAAAAATACATATTAAATAGCATACACAATTGCAATAGCATCCCCTGCAACAAAAATTTCATTTTTTGGTGAGATACTCCAAATAGAAAATAAATTCTAAAAGGGATGCAGACCCTGCAACTTTCCTCATTAGAGCCCTGATTTTGCAGCAGCTGGTTGATAATTATGAAACCACTCCCATTAGACCCACTTAGCACAGAGGCACAGAGTAACAAAATGTGATTTCTTCAGAATTACAAAAGGTAGGAATCTGCAACCAGGCCCGTCGCTACAAAGCAGGCAAACCAAGCAATTGCTTGGGGCCCCGAGCTAGCGTGGGGCCACAAGCAGGGCCCTTGCCGCGCTTCCTATATTCTGAAGCCGCCTGAGCGCTCTATAGAGAGCCTCGAGTCATCACTTCCCCTTCTCTGTAGCGTGTCAGAGCTCCTCTTCCTTCCTTCTGTCAGTCCGGACTCCGGCCGCGTACCCCGCGGTACAGGAGATTCAATTTCCTGTTCCCTGCTGGACTGACAGGAAGTGCACACTGAGTACTCACTTCCTTTCAGTCCGGCTGGAAACAGGAAACTAAATCTCATGCCACATGGTATGGACCTGGTAGGGAGGGGGGGCCCCGGGGGGGCATAAAAAGAACATAGGGAGGGCGTCCGGGGGGCGAGTAAAAAGAACTGGGGGGGCTTTGCATGGGGGGCTTTGCATGTGGGGGGGGGGGGGGTTGGGGGCCCTCCATGTCAATTTTGCTTGGGGCCCCAAAATTCCTTCAAACGGCCCTGTCTGCAACAAAGTTTGCTAAAATCCTCGCAATATACATACAGTAGATCATACAGAGGGGGATGTTTTTTTCTCAACAAAAGTGGAGTTAAATTCTTTAAGTTAAGAACTGTGTAGTAGTCTGAATGCATGTGGGCTCACCAAAGCCCCACTGTATCTACACAATTGGTTATGGTTGCATTAAATATAGATTATAAAAGGTGACTTTTTTTTATTAAATCCAAGCTGATTATAAAGCTGACCACACACATCACTAATTTTCTTGCAATTATATTGCTAGATTTAATTAAGATAATCGCTTGATAACTGTCAATAAATGCCTTATTTTAATACATAGGGTAATTATGTGCAAAATAGAGGACTTATCAACAGCTGGCTATCCAATGTCACTATGTGATTAAAAATTATATCCGATATCTAAGTGACTACAGCAAAGCTACCATCTGGCTAAAAAAAGGAAAACAGCATGTAAGTAAAAATTGCTATTTGTTTCCAGCACAAACTTGATCGCCATCATATAGTGTAGTGTTCCTTTCATCGTCTTCAAGATTGCAGTCTTTACAACCACTTACATTTATTGTATTGAATTATGTACCATATGCCGGCCATTCAAAAACACTTCACAGAACTGTACATGATTTGAAGTGTTTATTGTCTATTAGACATTTCCACAGAACTTTGGCACAGTAATCAGGTGAAAAGAAAGGCGTAGATAGACAGACATCTACACCTATGAATATGCATACATGAGATAACTGCAAGAACCAGATCTGTATATTTTAAGTACATGCATATTTAACACACCACTAACATTTCAGCAAAGCAGCACATATTTTTCCGCTTTCCCTGTTATATGAGACCATCTGACAGAACAAAAGCCCATTACACAGACTATGGATTTAACATAATTTGAGATCTTGCATCTGTTGACCAGAAACGACACATACAAGATATAGTGCAGAAGATAAAGATATAAAAATAAAGTACATGCTTCAAATGTCATAAAAGTGCAATAAATCTGAAGTCCCAGAGTGCTGATATCAATACAGCATCTTCCTCGTAATGAAGTCTTTGAAACTTCATCCTTTCGGTGTGTGGTCCATGTTATGTCACTCAGGTGCTTAGTCCATGTAGTATCAGGCAGGTACTTAGTCAATGTAGTATCAGGCAGGTGCTTAGTCCATGTAGTATCACTTAGGTTCTTGGTCCCTGGTGTATCACTCAGGTGCTTAGTCCATGGAGTATCACTCAGGTGCTTAGTCCATGGAGTATCACTCAGGTGCTTAGTCCATGGAGTATCACTCAGGTTCTTAGTCCATGGAGTATCACTCAGGTGCTTAGTCCATGGTGTATTACTCAGGTGCTTAGTCCATGTTATGTCACTCAGGTGCTTAGTCCATGTTATGTCACTCAGGTGCTTAGTCCATGTAGTATCAGGCAGGTGCTTAGTCCTTGTAGTATCACTCAGGTGCTTAGTCCATGTTGTATCACTCAGGTTCTTGGTCCATGGTGTATCACTCAGGTTCTTAGTCCATGTTGTGTCACTCAGGTGCTTAGTCCATGTTGTGTCACTCAGGTGCTTAGTCCATGGTGTACCACTCAGGTGCTTAGTCCATGCTATATCACTCAGGTGCTTAGTTCATGCTATATCACTCAGGTGTTTAGTCCATGGTTTATCACTCAGGTGCTTAGTCCATGTTGTATCACTCAGGTGCTTAGTCCATGGTGTATCACTCAGGTTCTTAGTCCATGTTGTATCACTCAGGTGCTTAGTCCATGTTGTATCACTCAGGTGCTTAGTCCATGGTTTATCACTCAGGTGCTTAGTCCATGGTGTACCACTCAGGTGCTTAGTCCATGTTGTGTCACTCAGGTTCTTAGTCCATGTTATATTACTCAGGTGCTTAGTCCATGGTGTATCACTCAGGTGCTTAGTCCATGTTGTGTCACTCAGGTTCTTAGTCCATGTTATATTACTCAGGTGCTTAGTCCATGGTGTATCACTCAGGTGCTTAGTCCATGTTGTGTCACTCAGGTTCTTAGTCCATGCTATATCACTCAGGTGCTTAGTCCATGGTGTATCACTCAGGTGCTTAGTCCATGGTGTATCACTCAGGTGCTTAGTCCATGGTGTACCACTCAGGTGCTTAGTCCATGCAATATCACTCAGCTTCTTGGTCCATCTCAGGAGCTCACATACCTGTAATCCCAAATTCAATACTGACCATATGTAGAGTCCATCTACAATCCTCATGTGTCCTGTTCCTGACATGGGCTAAATATCTTCCAGGCTTCCATTCATGTATGAAACCAACCAGGAAATAAAAAAATCTTCAACATGCTATTCTTTGTGGCTTTGCATCTCTTGTAACGAATAGATAAGTTAAATTGCATTCTGTTGCCTCTGTGTACGGTGGTCCAAGCTAAATTGGCTAATTGACCTCACTTTTTTTTCTCCCCCTCTTTCTCCCCTATCTGTGATGGCAGAGGCTGCTGTAAGAAAATGATAATTCCCTCCTGCCAACCCACAGACAAGCAGCAGAGCCTGACAGGAGAAGCTGCTGCATGTTAATCATTGCTAGGGAAAAAAAATCCTGCTCTCGAGCCTGGTTCACACCTCCCTGATTTACATGGCTTGTGATGATCTATTTTGTACTTGGATTAAATGCTGCCTGAAAGATTAAAATGTGTATTTAATGTAAATATGAGAGTGAATAAAATAGATACATGACTATCAATGTTGTCTTTGAAACAACAGTTTTACACAACCCTTTGTAATCAATCTGTTTTATTTATTATAGGTATTTATATAGAACTCACAATGTATACAGCACTTTACGTATTGTACATTTACATCAGCCCCTGCCCTCAAGGAGCTTACAATCTAAGGTTTCTGTCTTTCTTGCTAGGTCCAATTAACCTGCAGGGATGCTAACCACTAAACCACTGTGGTGCCCAACCAACCATCCATCCCATCCATCCATCAATCCATCTATCAATCCACCTATCACCCCATCAATCTATTTGTACATCCAATCATCCATCCATCTACAATGCCTAGAAAAAGTATTCATACCCCTTGAAATCTTCCGAATTTGGTCATGTTACATTCAAAAACATAAATGTAATTTATTGGGATTTTATGTGATAGACCAACACAAAGTGGCCCATGATTGTGAAGCGGAGGAAAAATGATAGATGGTTTTCAATTTTTTTTTACAAATAAATATGTAAAAAGTCTGGTGTGCATTTGTATTGAGCCCCCTGAGTCTTTTTCGAACCACCCTTCACTGCAATTACAGCTGCAAGTCTTTTTGGTGATGTCTCTACCTAGAGAGTGACATTGTTGCCCATTCTTCTTTGCAAAATATCTCAAGCTCTGTCAGATTGGATGGAGAGCATCTGTGAACAGCAATTTCCAAATCTTGCCACAGATTATAAATTGGATTTAGGTCTGGACCTTGACTGGGCCATTCTAACACATAAATATGCTTTGATCTAAACCATTCCATTGTAGCTCTGGCTGTATGTTTAGGGTCGTTGTCCTGGAAGGTGAACCTCCGCCCCAATCTCAAGTTTTTTGCCGACACTAACATGTTTTCTTCTAAGATTGCCCTGTATTTGGCTCCATACATGTTCCCATCAACTCTGACCAGCTTTCTTGCCCTGCTGAAGATTAAGCATCCCCACAACATGATGCTGTCACCACCGTGTTTCACAGTGGTGATGACGTGTTCAAGGTGATTAGTTTTCCTGCCACACATAGCGTTTTGCTTTTAGGCCAAAAAGTTCAATGTTGGTCTCATCTGACCAGGGAACCTTCTTCCACATGTTTGCTGTGTCCCCCACATGGCTTCTCCTAAACTGCACATGGGACTTCTTATGGGGTACACTTGCCAATGAACTGCATGGCAGGTCGACATATGTCTGGTCAATCGAGTGGTGCCCAAGCGGGTGTAGTATTTTTCTACAATGGCTTTCTTCTTGCCAATCTTCCATAAAGGCCAGATTTGGGGAGTGCACGACTAATAGTTGTCCTGTAGACAGATTCTCCCACCTGAGCTGTGGACCTCTGCAGCTCCACCATGGGCCTCTTGGTTGCTTCTCTGATTAATGCTCTCCTTGCCAAGCTGGTCAGTTTAGGTGGACGGCCATGTCTTTGTAGGTTTGCAGTTGTGACATACTCTTTCCATTTTCAGATGTAGGATTGAACAGTGCTTCATGAGATGTTCAAAGCTTGGGATATGTGTTTATAATCTAACCCTGCTTTAAATTTCTACACAACTTTATCCCTGACCTGTCTGGTGTGTTCCTTGGCCTTCAAGATGCTGTTTGTTCACTAAGTTATTCTAACAAACCTCTGAGGGCTTCACAGAACAGCTGTATTTATACTGAGATTAAATTACAAACACGTGGACTCTATTTACTGATTAGGTGACTTCTGAGGGAAATTGGTTCCACTAGATTTTAGTTAGGGGTATCAGAGTAAAGGGGCTGAATACAAATGCACGCCACACTTTTCAGATATTTATTTGTAAAAAAATTGAAAACCATTTATAATTTTTCATCCACTTTACAATTATGTGCTGCTTTGTGTTGATAGAATTCCAATAAAATATTTAGGTTTTTGGTTGTAACATGACAAAATGTGGAAAATTTCAAGGGGCATGAGTACTTTTTCAAGGCACTCTATCTATCTATCTATCTATCTATCTATCTATCTATCTATCTATCTATCTATCTATCTATCTATCTATCTATCTATCTATCTATCTATCTATCTATCTATACAGTATATCTATCTATACATCCAATCATCCATTCATCTATCTACCCATCTATTATGCATGTATGTACTGTATGTATCTGTCGGTTTATCTCCTTCTCCTGTAGCTCACTCAATGGTTTGCCATCCGCAAAGGATAGACCTTTGCAATGGCATAAAGTATATTGTTATACCTAACCTAAAATTGACTAACTTAAAAACAATCCTGTTGCTGGATTAAAAAAATAAAATAACAATAACAATTGAACCCTGTTAAATAAGGTTCTAAGGGCCAGATTCACAAAGCAGATGCGCCGACTTACTGTAACTCGAGATGCGCGGCGTAATTGAAATTAGCGTCGCGCGTATCTTTGCGCCTGATCCTCAAAACGAGATACGCCTGAAATCCAGGTTTTTCCATCCTACCTAAAAGAATTACACCGGCGCTTCTTCGCACGCAAAATACGCTAGACACGCCGCTGTTTTGATAGGCAAAGATGCAAATGAGGGAGATAAGGCGATCCACAAAATTAAGTGTGTGCGGCGTAGATTACGCCCTGTGCGCTTCTGTTAGTTTCCCGGCAGGAAGTTACACTTTATAAAAGCAGCCCTAATTTTACACCAGCCATGTAAAGGTCAGCTAAAGCAACACCATTAAGGAAGAGCTGAGCACACACACTTGCCGGACTACAATCTGTCTGCCAACATGCCAGGGCCATCCATGCTCATAACTGCACTAGTGACTTTAGAGGGGCAAAGAAGGAGGAGGGAACGGAGGAGGAGGAGGAGGGCACAGGAGAGGGTATACCGCAGACGCCTAGATGTGTTTGCCATGACTGCTTCTGAGGTGTATCGCAACTTCAGATTCAATCCTGGAATTAACCACAATCCTGCAGGATGATCTCACCAGCCCAACACAACGCTCACATGCAGTGCAGCCACTGATCAAGGTCCTGGCAACACTGCATTTCCTGGCCACTGGCTCTTTTCAGCGCACAAGTGGAGGTGTGGCTGGGATGTCACAATCCTCCATTAGCAGATGTGTGCACCAGGTTGTCCCTGCAATCCTCAGACGCATGGCCAATCAATTCATCAAACCCTCCCAGGAGGTCCAGCGAATGAACACAATGACCGATTTTTTCAAAATTGCAGGATTCCCACGCACCATCGGGGCCATTGATTGCACACATGTGGCACTACAGCCCCCCCATGAGACAGAGCACATGTACCGCAATAGGAAGCATTGGCATTCAATCAATGTACAGGTGATAGTGGATGCCCAATGCCTCATATGGCATGTCTGTGCCAAATTCCCAGGATCCAGCCATGACAGCTACATGTTCCGTCACAGCAACATCTCCAGAGAATTGGAACAGAACGTGTATGGGGACAGCTGGCTGGTTGGTGAGTGACATGGGTGTCAGGTATGACTGTCCCCCCCATGATGCAGACATCACGAGGGGCACATGCATGACTAACATCCTCCTGTCTTTTCCCTTCCAGGTGACTCTGCATATGCACTGGGACCCCATCTTATGACTCCATACCGGAACCCCCAAACCCCAGGAGAAGAAAACTACAATGCTGCACACATACGTACCCGTGGAGTGGTGGAACGCACATTTGGCCTCCTGAAGTCCCGTTTCCGATGCCTGGATAAGTCTGGGGGTACCCTGTTGTATTCCCCAAACTTTGTGTGCCAGATCATCGGTGCATGTTGCATTCTGCACAACTTCGCAGTGAGAAGGGGCCTGGAGATTGACATACGTGATGACCTGACCCCCGAACCAGACAATCCCCCCCTAACCCAGGGTACCCCCGCTTCTGAGGGAACAGCAGCCAGGAGACGCCTCGCAGAAGGCATCTTTGCACAGTAAACACACACATTAAACATGGTACAATGAGAATGCATGAATGCACACCCACTGTGGTCCCTAGCACAGACACATCACATGCACATCTAATTGGATTCGATCCAAGTACCCCCAATGGTACTTGGGAGCAGTAACGCCACACCACGGCTCCAATTATGTCACTGTGCATTCATACACCATTCACATGGACCTAGGATCACTTCTCCCTGGTCCTGGGGATCCCTACTCCACCAAAACTGAGGGTGACTCCCTTATTTAATCAGGAATGCCACCCCCACATTCACACATCATTCACACACATTAAACAAATCATAAGTACAGTATACTAAAAAAAAATAATAAAAATCAAAAATCAAAAGTACCCCCAAAAATTAACGGCGGCGTGAGCTACGCCTGGGCTGCCCACGGGCACGGCCACGGCCAACCAGAGGAGCCTCCTGGGGGGGGGTGAGCAGGGGAAGGAGGATCATCCTGGGGGGGTGGGTGAGCAGGGGAAGGAGGATCATCCTGGGGGGTGGGTGAGCAGGGGAAGGAGGAGCCTCCCCTGGTGACTGTCCTCTTGCTGGCCTGCCCTCCAAAGCCACTGCTATCCTGGTCAGACTGAGAGTGAGGGCAGCTGTATTGGCCTAGACAGCCCGGGTATTGTCCTGGACAGCCTGGGTCAGGGCACTCACCTCCTGGGCCACGCCTGTTGTGGCGGTCTGCAGGTCACAAAGGCATGTGATGACCGCCAAGGAGTTTGTGGCCACATCAGTGAGTGACTCCTTAATTGAACCCAGGCTGTCCTCCATCTGGGTCAGAGTCTGTTTGATCTGACCAAGATTGCGGGTCTGCCGGGCATTGTCCCTCTGCAGATTGGCCGGCAGACGCTCGGCCACCCCCCTGGTCTCATGGGTCGCAATCCTGCATGCAGCTGAGGCTTGTGGCCTGGGAGGAGGGGAGAGATAGACCCTTGTGGGTTGAGGCCTGTTGGGGGAGGAGTGGGAGGGGCTACCCCTGATGGTGGCCTGACTGCTTCCAGCCTCAGGGGTAGCCTCAAGGGTCAACAAATCCGAGGCCAAAAGGACTTGCCTGGCAATGTCCATATCTTCACCCTCAGCCTCCACCCCCTCATCCTCCCCCCCCTCAACCTCCTCATGAGGGGAGGTGTGGCCACTCCCCTCCCCTGGGGACTCCTGCCCTTCTTGGGACTCTTCTGCAGCCTGTTGTCCAGAGGATGGTGCAGCAGCCTGGCCTGATGGCCCAGCAACCTCCTGGCCTGATGGCCCAGCAATCTCCTGGCCATCTGTGGAGGACACAAAACAATCACAGGTTGGAGGATCCACACACTTGGCACATCTTCCCTTCCCCCACTCACACATGCTAATCACCAGATAGAAAAACCGAAAACTTACCTGTCCTCACAGGAGAATCAGATTGATAGCCAGGCAGGCCCACCACCTGCTGTGGGTGGAAACACTGGGCCACTGCCCATTCCTCCTCACTCAGTCTGACGGGGCAGGCTGGGCCTCCTCCAGTGCCCGTGGCATGGGCATTGATCTTGGCCATCTTGTCACGGACCAGGCTCTTAAGATCGTTGATCTTCTTTTGTATCCCACTGGGGGTCCTCGTCTCCCCCCCCCCGCCGCATTGATCTGATCCGTGATTTTCTGGATGATCTCCTTCCTCCTGGCCGGGGAGGTGTTCCGGCTCTCAGGGCCATTCAAATAACGCCCATATCGGGCGATGGCCCGAGCAAGTATCTGCTTCTCTGTGGTAGAAAAATTCAGCTTCCTGCGCTTCGGTGCCATAACAGCCACCACTCAGCAACAACAAAAAACAAACACAACAAACAAACACAAATACTCACACAACAAACAAACAAAAATACTCACACAACAAACAAACAAAAATACTCACACAACAAACAAACACAAAAATCAAACCACACAAGCAGACAGCTAATACAAATTCTAAAACAAACTCCGAAAAAACAAACAGAAAATACACTCAGAAAAAAAACAATAAAAAACAAACAAACAGAAAATACAATAAAAAACAACACACAACTACTACACTCTACTACTCCTCCAAATCTTTTAACTAACACTAAACTCACCAACACACACCAACAGACGACAGAGCAGAAGCAACTTGCTCTAGGAAGGGGAACACAGGGATGTACTTTTGCAAGGGAAGTGTGTTTGTTTGGGGCTATTTATACACAGGGCGATTCTCAAACTAAGTACGCTTGGCCTTTTTCCTATCTCACTGATTGCGCCGAGCCAAGTTCTGCACATGCCCAGTGAGGTGCAGATTTGTGCGCGCATGCGCAGTACGGCCGGCCCTTCATTTGCATGGGGTCACGGTTCATTACAATGGAGCACGCCCACTTCCTTCCCACTTGCAATAACCCTGCCTTACGCCTCAGGATTTAAGTTACGCTTGCGCAATTTGGGGCGCAAATGCGCTGTGAATACGGCACTTGCGACACAAAATTAAGGCGCCGTAACTTAAATGACATACGTTTTGAGTAACTTAATTTGCGCCGCTGTTTGTGAATCTGGCCCTAAATACATAACAAAAGATGTTGCTCTCTTGAAGCCTATTGTAGCTGCTGCTATCCAAAATATCCAGGTGTGCTGCATAGCATGTCTGCCGCAGTGTGCAGTGGTCCACCAGACGTTCTTTATGAGGTAATTGCCAGCAAGTGAGATTAAATAAACCCCACCACCCAGCGGGGAACCTAACCTCCAATACACCCGACAATTTCAGAAATCATTTGCGGCCATAGCCCTGAAAAAGAAAAAAGACAGGACTTGATGCCCATCGGCCGAGTAAATATTAAGCATGTCATTTTAAGGGGTGCTGCTGGTTCATTTTTTTATCTTGTTATATCTGCAACATAGTGATCAACATACATTGCAAGTGTTTTATTAAACATTGTTGCAGATTCCAATTTGTTTCTGCTCTGAAGGAAAAGCTATGTGTTTGACCGTGTCCATTGGATACTGATTCTGAATGGGAGGGTCTGGTTCGTTATAATCACCTGATGCACTTTTCCAATGAGAAAAGTTGCAGCGTCTGAATCTATCTAGAACAGACCTGGGCAAATTAGGGTTCCAAGGCAACATCTGGACCTTTGGCTGTCCATAGCCGGCCTTTGATGCCTCCACTGTAAGCATGCCTCCCAGAGGAAAACTGACAGGTTCAGGGAGACACACTGACAGATTTCCGTGTGGAGGTTCTACAAGAACTCAACGGAGAGAGCTTGAGTACCTGATTTAACCCCAACAATCATGTGCATCTGACGTGGTTGTGGCATGGCCCAATTAAACTCAATTAACAGTTTGACAAGCTCCCGTCTGGCTTATATTTTACAGTTTGATTGGGTAAGCGAAGGGACATAAAACTGTCTCACTGTTTTTACCACTATCCGACTGCCCATCTGAAAGAGACCAATTTCATGACCTATTTTGTGCCTATTTTTCCTAGGTGTTTCTTTTCTATATGTATACATCCTTATGGACTTTCCCAGGTCAAAACATAATATTGAGCAGAATTAGGTTTGGCCCTCCACAACAGTCCCAGTTTCTCATGTGGCCCCTTAGGAAAATTAACTGCCCATCCTTGATCCAGAAGTTTTTACCCCTGATGCTTCGTACACACGTCCGGTTTTCCAGTCAGGAAAACTGCCGTGACAGCTTTTGGCCAGGAATACTGGCCGTGTGTATGCTCCATGGCAGTTTTCCCGACAGGAAAACCGCCAGGGGGAAAAATGAGAACACGTTTCCTTTTTTCCCGCCGGGATTCCCGGCGGTTTTTAACCTGGCAGTTTTCCTATGGGGAAATACAAAACAAACATAAAAAGTGTAGCGCATAAAATTAATAGAATAGAATAATATAAACCACTCTCAGGCCTGGATCATCGGCTGCAATTCTCACGGAGACGTCTCGCACGTCAACCAGAGAGGAACCCAGGGATCGAATCAGGAAAAGGGTCACTTCCAGGGGTACCCAATGTGGGCCAAAATCTAAACCAATATGTAGAGATATAGGAGAAGAAGAGAAGAAGAGAGAGGCACATAGTGTAATACTGAAAGGTACCAATGTTTAATGTAGGTAAAAACACTTACATTACAAAAGGTGATCAGCGCTTTCAAATGTACAAAGTGGCAGCGGTGGAGTCTACCCATGCGTTTTGCATCAAATAGTGCACCGTCCCCAGACGATGCACTATTTGATGCGAAACGCGTCAGTTGACTCCACCACTGCCATTTTGTACATTTAAAAGCGCTGATCACCTTTTATAATGTAAGTGTTTTTACCTACATTAAACATTGGTACCTTTCAGTATTACGCTATGTGCCGTTCTCTTCTCCTCCTACATCTCTACATATTGGTTTAAATTTGGCCCACATTGGGTGTTCCTGGAAGTGACCTTTTTCCTGATTCGATCCCTGGGTTCCTCTCTGATTGACGTGTGAGACGTCTCCATGAGAATTGCAGCCGATGATCCAGGCCTGAGAGTGGTTTATACCCTGCTTTACTGACCCTCTGGGCATATGTCCATTAGGGTACAGTATCTCTGGTAAGCCTTCCTTTCAGTGATCAGTGGTGGATTTCTTTACTGCACTTCATTCCGAGACATTGGGACTATTATCACCAATTTTCATCACATTGGACTTTTTTTTCACATATATTTATTTAGATTTTATATATACACCATCCCGTGTCTATACATACAGTATACTGCACATCACTATTTTTGTTGATATATTGTCATCATAATTTTTTCATCATTTGTTTGATGCACTGTTTATTCATTCTTTCATTGGGTGATCTATTAATTTTATGTGCTACACTTTTTATGTTTGCTTTGTATTCCACCATTGTCCATTGGTAGTGTGAGCTGCTTACTATTGATAGCGCAGAATTTTCTGTTTTCTGTTTCCTATGGGGAAAGTCTGCGTGGAGCATACACACGGCCGGGGTTCCCGGCCAAAGCTCTCATGGCAATTTTCCTGCCAGGAACACCAGCCGTGCGTAGGGGAAAAAAACTGCCGAGCCGGTTTTCGGCTTTCCCCTCGGGTTTCCCGGCGGTAAAAAGTCCGCCGGGAAACCCGATCGTGTGTACGAGGCATTAGGGAGTATCTCAAAAAATGACATTTTTGTTCCAGGGGCAAACTTCTGGGAATATTAGTAAGTCAATCACACAAGTAAGAAAAAACATTTCGGGGAGGGGTTGGGTTATGTACATCAGTGGTGTACTGAACACCTCCCCGCTTGCCATTCTGCAAAGATCTTTACAGAAAAGGGTCATTTTTAATAACATTAAACTACAATATGGATTGTGTAGCAATTGTATATGCTTTTTTTATTTGCTATATTTTTTTTCTTGAAAATGGAGTTAACCTTTAAAGACATGAAACATCCACAACGCTCCTGTTAGCCAGAGACCATATGATTTTGTCAAGGCCAGTTTTTATAAACAATTTACAATCCTGAGCGAACGTCTGACTCAGGTGGTAATTTTATTTGTCAAAGTTAATTTTCCAGACCTTTTAGTAAACTACACATTATATTGCAGACATATTTGAGTAAAGTGTTTTTGTTGTTTATCATGTAAGAGGTTGTGTGAGAAGCATTGTTATGAAGGTAAAATGAGCAATGTCAAAGGGTCCTTGCGATGACTCATACTAAAGCTGGCCATGCGCATGCAAGTCTAATACAGCAATCAACCTTTCAAATCCAACTTTTGTCAAAATTGCAAAGGAATAAAATGATGGTTTTGATTGACCACAGGGAGATGGGATTGAAATTGCCCTTATCCAATCATTTCCAAAGAAATTGACATTTTTTTCTGGTTTCAATGTAATCCTTATTAACCTTTTACAGGTCATGACTGTGTGGCGTCAAAAAATAGGGTTGGCTTCACAACCCACACACCGCAGATATGTATCAATGGGCGGCCAAGGTTTCTGTGCTAAGAGCATGCTTGCTGCACACTCTTGGAACAGTGTGTCAGGACCTGGACCTGGGACCTCTGCTGTGTCTGGCAACAACTCTGCTTACTGAGACACCTGGAATGCTGGATGGCTCCTTGAATTATCCTTCCTTAAATCTTGTTTGTTGTGAACCTTGAACTCATTGCTCCTCCCATAAACTTCCTGATTTAAGCTATGTCTGGCAACGACTCTGCTTACTGAGCCACCTGGAACACTGGACAGTTACCTGTACAATTCCTTTGAATGATCCTGCCTTGAATCTTGTTTGTCATGAACCTTGAACTCTTTGCTCCTCCCATGAACTTTCTGATTTAATCTGTGCCTGGCAAAAACTCTGCTTGCTGAGCCACCTGGAATGCTGGACAGTTCCCTGGACAACTCTTTGTATGATCCCGCCGAGTCTTGTTTGCCGTGAACCTTGAATTCTTTACTCCTCCCATAAACTTCCTGATTTAATCTATGTCTCTGCACTTCCTGTTTGTCAGATTATTGTGCTTCCTCCAGTCAACTTTTCGCTTTTGTCTCTCCTGTTGCCGTTTGTATCTTCGCTACCATTGACTTGTTCCCGGACTATGCTTCTGCTTAATGCCAACCTGCAACTACTCTTTACTGACCCTTTGGATTTTTTCCTGCCCCTGGACCCTAGCTTGTTCACCTCCTGGTGGTGTGATCCTGAGAACCACGACCTGGTATTAACACGCAGCAAAACCCATCTCCACCATCAGGAGCTCTGGTGAATACCAGTTAGAACTTAGACCCCGCACCTGACAGATGAACCTGTGTCATCAGCCAGGGTGACCTACTTGTATACCTGTCGCGCTTGTCGGTGGGTGCTGCTCCACTGATATAGCTACTATCCTCTGAGCCTAACTCCAGACCATGACACAGTGACTGAACTGTCAAAGACAGCTCCAGGTCTCCAGTGATGATAGCGAGCCAGTGGGTCCCCATCATGTGACCACTGTGCTAGCCAATCACAATGGTCAAGTTATCGAGCATACCTCCCGCCCCCCCCCTCCCCCTCCTTATCCCAGGCATAATAGCCTGGTAAAGTGACGCTGGGGCCTGGGTGGGAAGGGATTAACTATTTTGGTGGTCAACTTTTCAATCAACTGAATTCTGGTGGTCAAGTAGACTCGTGGGTGGTGGATTGCTTAATTTCTGGTGATTACTCACTATTGTGTTTGTGATTCCTTTTGGATGGAAAGAGTATTAAAATTGCTGAAAATATGACTTTATGACTGCCTATCTCATTTCATTAGGTGCTAAAATGGCTGGGCGGTACAAAACCCCCCCAAATTACCCCATTTTGGAAAGTAGACACCCCAAGGAAATTGCTGAGAGGCATGTTTTTTTTTGGCACAAGTGATTGAATAATAATAATAAAAAAAAACATTTTTACACAT